>NC_134687.1:529168533-529479783 GCF_050947455.1 Rhinoderma darwinii | reverse complement strand
CATTTCATAAGGGTGAATTATGGAACAGTACCAGAATATATAACTTGGGACATTTTTAAGGCTTTTATTAGAGGGCTTTATTTCCAAAATATACAGGAAGTTAAAAAAAACAAAGACTGGAGGAAGAGTTAATTAGGATGAGAGTTATGGAGAGAGAAGTTGAATATGTTACTCAGGGCGGAGCGGTGAAGATGGCTAGATTTAAAGAATCTGTGCTGGAATATAATAATAAAAAATAAAAAAAGGCGGAACAATATGGAGCTTTGGGTAGGCCAGGGAAATATTTGTCCATGATTATTAACACCTGAACTCTCAGTGACGTATTATTCGGTCATGCTGACCGCCCCGTTCGCGCTCAGTGACGGAATAGTACGTCGCAGGGAAAATGCAGCGCCATTTTCCACCGGCGCACGCACAAGCTGTGACAGCTGCTGTTTCTGACTCAATACGCCGGGACCTGTCGCGATGGTCCCGCCTCCACTATCGCAACTATTGGGCAGTTAGTGAGTAACTGTCCAATAGTGGCGATCAACGTCTAACCTTCCTCTCCCTGACATCACATCCTGCCGCACCCGCCCTGAACGCCTCTTTTGGAGATAGTGAGGCGTTCAGAGCGGTTGTGAGAAGAGAGAGAGAAGAGCAAAGTAAAATAAAAAGTCTAAAAAACAACTTTTTTCGGCATCCCACTTCTCCCATCCACTACCCAGTCCTGTACCCTTCCTCCTTGTGTTCCCCCACGTTTTTGGTCAGTGATCTCCTATCACTGACCACTTCTTAGTCTTCAGGACCAATTTCTTGGTCCCTGGGGATTATTTTATTACTTTTTTTTCTTTCTAAAACATATAAAACAAAAAAAGAAATGTAAAAAAAAAAAATGTGAATTTAGACAATTTAACTGGTTAGTTTAGTATTAGGGTTATATGTGTCAGGGAACCGTCAAAAAGCGTAGTTAGGTAAAGCGTCAGGGAATTTAGCATCAGGAATCCGTCACCGTAGTTAGATCTAGCATTAGGGGTCCATCACCGTAGTTAGGTTTAGCGTCAGGGAAGCTCGGAATAATCTAGTTAGGTTTAGTGTCAGGGAATAGTCACCGTAGTTAGATTTAGTCTCAGGGAAGTTCAAATAAAATCTAGTTAGGTTTAGTGTTAGGAACCCACGCCCTAGTTCGGTTAAGTCTCAGGGAAGCCCACTCGTTCTATAAAAACACCAATTTTTTTGGCTGGTTTAGGTAGCAGCCTATTGCTCCTAGTTAGGGAAGCAAACAAACATGTTCCAACGGACATTTAGTGCCGAAGAGGCATATTCATTTCTTGCCTCCGACACAGACTCGTCGGATGGTGAGACTCTGTTTTATTTATCCACCTCCTCATCCAGTGATGAAGAAGAGGAACCCCCTAGGAGATGCCCCAGGACCACCACTGCAGTTGAAGCCCCCGAGCGAAATGACCCCGCCGCAGTTCAAACCCCGAGCGAAGTGACCCCATTTAAACCCCCACACCAGACATTTATGAGCCCCAAATCCCAGAGTACACGGGCAGCTCAGGGATAAAATTTAATACGGCAGGGCTTCAAGTTCTTCTTCACTGATGACTTTATAGAGCTTATGGTCTCCCAGACAAATTTATATGCCCAACAGTATATTACTAAGAAACCCACCTCATTTTATGCCCAATCTCACAGGTGGACCCCTGTAGATGCAGCAGAGTTTGTCAAGTTCTGGGGACTTCTCTTGAACATGGGGCTTCTGAAAAAGGCGTCCATTAGGACCTACTGGAGCATGGACATCTTATACCACACCCCGATGTACCGTATGGCCATGTCCAAGTTGCGTTATGAGGCAATACTTCGCTTCTTACATAGTACGGATAATGAGCAGTGCCCACCCCGAGATGACCCCAGTTTTGACCGTTTGGACAAACTGAGACCCCTATTAGACCATTTCACTCCCCTCTTTGCCCAAGCATACACCCCCGAGAAGTGTATTTCTATTGACGAGTCCCTGGTACATTTTAAAGGCAGGCTTCAATTCCGCCAGTACCTGCCGAGTAAGAGGGCAAGGTATGGCGTGAAGATGTATAAGCTCTGCGAGAGTGCATCAGGGTATACGTACAAATTTAGAATATATGAGGGGAAGGACATCAGTATTCAGCCCCCAGAATGCCCCTCCTTACTGGGAATTAATGCAAAAATTGTGTGGGATTTGGTGCACCCACTGCTGGACCAGGGTTACCACCTCTACCTGGATAATTTTTATACCAGCGTCCCACTCTTCAAGTGCCTCGCTTCCAGAAGTACTGTGGCATGTGGCACTGCTAGAAAAAATCTGAGAGGCCTCCCTAAAACACTGCTTGGACAAACACTCAGAAGGGGTGAGAGCAGGACACATTCTAGCAGCAACATATTGTGTGTCAAGTACAAAGACAAGAGAGATGTCCTTGTATTGACAACAATACATGGCCACACCAGTACCCATGTACCTGTACGAGGTACCTGTAAACAGACCCCCAAACCAGACTGCATCCTGGACTACAATAAGTACATGGGAGGGGTTGAATTGTCAGATCAAGTCCTGAAACCCTACAATGCCATGCGGAAATCGAGGGTGTGGTATAAGAAGCTGGCCGTGCACATCATACAGATGGCATTGTACAATGTGTACATGCTACGGTGATGTGCAGGCCAGAGGGGAACTTTCCTGGAATTTCAAGAGGTTATCAAAAACCTAATCTTTAGGGACCAAGAAGAGGGAGCACCCAGTACTTCTGGAAGCGAGGCCACACGCATCGTACCAGGGCAACACTTTCCAGGAGAAGTTCCCCAAACTGGCAAGAAGGGAAAAAGTCAAAAGAGGTGCAGAGTCTGCTCAAAGAGGGGGATAAGGAAGGACATAATATACCAATATGACACGTGTCACGAAAAACCATGGCTCTGTATGAAAGATTGTTTTAGAATTTATCATACATCCCTTAAATTATAATTTACCCTCATGCACTCCGCACAGCTTATCACCCTCATCTTTCCCATCTGAGCCTTGTCGTGTGCCCAGGCAGCTGATAACAGCCACATGTAGGGAATTGCCATACCCGGGAGAACCCACCATCTGATGCGCATTATCTTTTACACAGTACCTGTGGGGTCAAAATGCTCACTGCACCTCCACATGAATGTCTTAAGCGGTGTAGTTTTTAAAATGGGGTCACTTCTCGGGGGGTTTCAACTGTACTGGTACCTCAGGGGCTTCTGCATACATGACTTAGCACCAGAAAAGCTCCAGTAGGCCAAATGGTGGTCCTTTCCTTCTGAGCCCTGTCATGTGCCCAGGCAGCTAATAACAGCCACATGTAGGGTATTGCCATACCCAGGAGAACCCACATTACAGTTTATGGGGAATATATCTCCGGTGGCGCATGCTGGGCACAATATATCGGACACTGACATGGCACCTATATAGAAAATTGCAAATCTCACTCTGCACCATCTGCTGCGCATTGTCTTTTACACAATACCTGTGGGGTCAAAATGCTCACTACACCTCCAGATGAATGTCTAAAGAGGTGTAGTTTTTAAAATGGGGTCACTTCTCGGGGGTTTCAACTGTACTGGTACCTCAGGGCCCAAACGGCAGTTTATCACCACAAATAGGGTATTGCCGCACTAAGGATAAATTTGGCAACAAAATGGGGTATTTTGTTCCCTGTGAAAATAAGACATTTTGATAAAAAATGACATCTTATTGGAAAAAATTACATTTTTTTAATTTCACAGCCCAATTCAAATAGGTGCTGTGAAAAAACTGTGCAGTGAAAATGGTAACATCAATCATAAATGAATTCCTTGAGGGGTGTAGTTTCCAAAATGGGGTCACTTCTGGTGGGTTTCCATTGCTTTGATACCTCTGGGGCTCTGCAAATGTGACATGGCACCCGAAAACCAATCCAGCAAAATCTGGACTCCAACAAACACATAGCGCTCCTTTCCTTCTGAGCCCTCCCATGGGCCCAAACGGCAGTTTATCACCACAACTGGGGTATTGCTGCACTAAGGACAAATTGGGCAACAAAATGGGGTATTTTGTTCCCTGTGAAAATAAGAAATTTTGATCAAAGATGACATCTTATTGGAAAACATTTAATTTTTTTTTAATTTCACATCCTAATTCACATAGGTGCTGTGAAATAACTGTGCGGTCGAAATGGTAACAATAACCATAAATTAATTCCTTGAGGGGTGCCGTTTCCAAAATGGGGTCACTATTGGGGATTACTACTGTTTTGGCACCTCAACACCTCTTCAAACCTGGCATGCTGCCTAGAATATATTCTAATAAAAAAAGAGGCCTTAAAATGCACTAGGTGCTTCTTTGCTTCTAGGGCTTGTGTTTTAGTCCACGAGAACACTAGAGGGACATGTGGGACATTTCTAAAAACTGCAGAATCTGGACAATACATATGTAGTAGTGTTTCTCTGGTAAATACTTCTGTGTTACAGAAAAAAAATGGAATAAAATTGAAATTCAGCAAGAAAAATGAAATTTGCAAATTTCCCCTCCACTTTGCTTTAATTCCTGTGAATTGCCTGAAGGGTTAAAAACTTTCTAAATGCTGTTTTGAATACTTTGAGGGGTCTAGTTTTTAAAATGGGGTGTTTTATGGGGGTTTCTAATACATAGGCCCCTCAAAGCCACTTCAGAACTGAACAGGTACCTTAAAAAAAAGGCTTTTGAAATTTTCTTAAAAATATGAGAAATTGCTGTTTATGTTCTAAGCCTTGTAACGTCCAAGAAAAATAAAATAATGCTCAAAAAACGATGCCAATCTAAAGTAGACATATGGGAAATGTGAACTAGTAACTATTTTGGGTGGTATAACCATCTGTTTTACAAGTAGATGCATTTAAATTCTGAAAAATGAAATTTTTTCAACATTTTCTCTAAATTTTGCAATTTTTCACCAATAAACACTGAATATATCGACCATATTTTACTACAAACATGAAGCCCAATGTGTCACGAGAAAATAATCTCAGAATCGCTTGAATAGGTTTAAGCATTGCGACGTTATTACCACATGAAGGGAAATATGTCAGATTTGAAAAATGGAACAGTGTCATCACAAATTTTTTTTAAATATGTTAAAGATGTTAGTGCTTTATTAAAAACGTTTATATTTATTTGTGTGTTTGTGTTTTACTTTTTCTTATTTTTACACTTTTTCTTCCCTATGGGGGCTGCCATTTTTTTTTCCATTTCTGTATGTGTCGATTAACGACACATACAGACATGGAATACGGGACTGCGAACGGGTCCCGTCCCATCCACTTCTGTGTACGCCGTCTGTGTGGGAACTGCGCATGCGCCGCTCCCACACAGTCCAATTTGAAATTCGCGCCGTCCGGCGCCATTTTCCTGTGGACCGGAAGTCGCGGCCGGACAGTAAGATTACTACTTCCGGTCGCGGCTTCCGGACTTGTGCACTTGGACCAGCGGCAGCAGACGGAGCGAACGGGCCGGAGGGAGCCGCGGCGGCATGAGCAGGTAAGAGATTTCTATGTATGTTCGTGTTTGTGTGTGTTTACTACTGTATGTAAACCTACTACACTGTGTGTTAGCTCAAAAAATGGCGACACACAGTGTAGGAGGTTAGACCGTTCAAACCCCTCGTTTATCCCGGCACTAGCCAGGATAAAGGAGGGGGGGATTCTCAGAGCTCACTAGAGCGAGTGCTTTTTTCCCAATTTTGCAGCAAAAAGCAATGTGGTTGCTTTACCACATGCAATGCTGCAATTTTGGGAATAGCTCCATCTAGTGACCAGCAATGGGAAATATTTTAAATTAGAATCTAATTTATAATATTTCCTGACTCGTGAAAAAAATAAAAAAAATTTGAACAATGTTTAATCACCTACACACTAAATGTTTAATTAAAAAAAAACAAAACATGTTTTGCTGGCAACACATTCCCTTTAAGGGGTTGATAATTAGATAAAAACAAATAGCATAGGGTAAATGATCTCTACTAGTGGCACTCTTAACCCCTTAATGACCGGGCATGTTTGTACCTTAATGACCAAGCCAGATTTGTCAAATCTGGTATGTCTGACTTTATCAGAGAATAACTCTGTGAAAGTTTTGAATATCCAAGTAATTCTGACATTGTTTTTTTCGTCACATTTTGTACTTTATTTTAGTGGTAAAAGTAGACTGATACAATTTGCAGAAATTAATAAAAAAATAGAAAAATGGAAGAAATTTTGTAAAAATTAAAATTTTTCCCAATTTTTAACTGCAATATGTCACATATGTACACACATACTGTACAATTTTTTAAATTAAATATATATTTCTATCTCTTTACTCTATTTTGGCAGCACTTTTGAAAAAAATAAAATAAATTTTCAGCAATTTAGAGGACTTACAAATTGAATAATAATTTTATAAATTTTGAAGTACATTTTGTTTTCCTGCACCAAGCCAGGTTTTCAGAGGCTCATAGGTCTCAGAGTGATGGAAACCCCCACAAATGACCCCATTTCGAAAACTAGACCCCTTAAGGTATTTACCTAGGGGTATAGTAAGTATTTTGACCTCATAGTTTTTTGCTAAATTGAATACATAGCAGGTGAAAAAAAAAAATTTACTTTTTTTCATAAAAGTATCAGTTTGAAGACCAATTTCTTTGTAAAGCGACCATGAGAATGAAGAAACACACCACAAAATCTAACACCCTGTTGCTCCTGTTTTCAAAAATACCCACATTGTGGCCCTAATGCGCTGCCTGGACACACGGCAGGACCCAAAAGGAAGGGAGCACCCGGAGGCTTTCAGGACTCATATTTTGCTTGAAAATGTTTTAGGCCCCACTGTACATTTGGAGAGGCTTTGAGCTGCCAGAACAATAGAAACTCCCCATAAACGACCCCATTTAGAAAACTAGACCCCATAACGTAATTATTTAGGTGTATAGTAAGTATTTTGACCCCACAGTTCTTTGCTAAATTTAATGCATATCAGGTGAAAAAAAAAATATTTCACTTTTTTCATAAAAGTATTAGTTTGGAGACCGATTTCTTTGTAAAGCGAACATGAAAATGAAGAAACACACCCCAATATCTATCACCCTCTTTCTCCTGTTTTCAAAAATACCCCCATTGTGGCCCTAATGCGCTGCCTGGACAAACTGCAGGACCCAAAAGGAAGGGAGCACCCGGAGGCTTTCAGGACTCATATTTTGCTTGAAAATGTTTTAGGCCCCACTGTACATTTGGAGAGGCTTTGAGCTGCCAGAACAATAGAAACTCCCCATAAACGACCCCATTTAAAAAACTAGACCCCATAACGTAATTATTTAGGTGTATAGTAAGTATTTTGACCAAACAGTTCTTTGCTAAATTTAATGCATATCAGGTGAAAAAAAAAATTATTTCACTTTTTTCATAAAAGTATTAGTTTGGAGACCGATTTCTTTGTAAAGCGAACATGAAAATGAAGAAACACACCCCAATATCTATCACCCTCTTTCTCCTGTTTTCAAAAATACCCCCATTGTGGCCCTAATGCGTTGTTTGGACACACGGCAGGGCCCCAAAGGAAGGGAGCACCCGGATGCTTTCAGGACTCATATTTTGCTTGAAAATGTTTTAGGCCCCACTGTACATTTGGAGAAGCTTTGAGCTGCCAGAACGATAGAAACTCCCCATAAACGACCCCATTTCGAAAACTAGACCCCTTAAGGTATTTATCTAGGGGGTATAGTTAGCATTTTTACCACACAGGTTTTTCGCTAAATATATTGGAATTAGTCTGTAAAAATTCAAATGTACTTTTTTTCTGAAACAACATAGAAATTTTTATTATTTACAAGGAATAACGAAGAAAATGCACCCGAACATTTGTAAAGCAATGTCTCCCGATTACGACAATACCCCATATATGGTAATAAACTGCTGTTTGGACCCACAGCAGGTCTCAGAAGGGAAGGAGCGCCATTTGGATTTATGATTTTGCTGGAATGGTTTTCGGTGCCATGTCGCATTTGCAATGCACTGGAGGGACAAAAACAGTGGAAACCCACCAAAAGTGACCCCATTTTGGAAAAACCTTCAAGGAATTTTTCTAGGGGTATATTGAGCATTTAGACCCCACGGGTCTTTTGCAGAGTTTATTAGAATTAGGGCGCGAAAATTAATATCAAAATTTTTTCCACTAAAATGTTGCATTTTCTCATTTTCACAAGGGATAAAGGAGGAAAAAAAAAATATTTTTTTATAAAGTAGTTTCTCCCGAGTACGGAAATACCCCACATGTGGTCATACGTTTTTTCATTAGAAATGAATTAACCCTTTCAGGTCTGATCCATTTTATGCTTTCATATTTTACATTTTCACTCCCCGCTTTCCAAGAGCCATAACTTTTTTATTTTTCCATCAATAGAATGGTGTGAGGGCTTATTTCTTGCGGGAGGAGCTGCAGTTTTTATTGGTACCATTTTTTAATACGTAAAAAGTGATTCAAAAGTTGTATTAAATTTTTTTTTTAGAGAGAAGGTGACAAAAAAAAAAAACTGCGATTTTGGCGGTTTCAATTATTACATTTTTTTAAGGTGTGCACTGTGCAAATTAAATAATGGTATATTGTAATACTTCAGACTTTTACGGACATAACGATACCAATTTTGTTCATTTTTTTTACATTACTTTAGAAGAAAAATGCGAAAAGGTGTGTTATTTTTTTAACTTTAAAAAAAATACATTCTCACTACTAATAACTATAATTCTTCTACACATTTTATTAATCAATCCCCTTAGGGGACTTGAGCCAGCGATCATTGGATCACTGGTACAATACACTGCAATACTAATGTATTGCAGTATATTGTTATTCTTACAGGCTTCTGTAACAGAGCGATCGCTGTACCTGTCCGTTAGTACCGAGGGGGCCTGCTGTAATACACAGCCGACACCCGCAGCGTATGGAGCGGGCTCAGCACGTGAGCCGGCTCCATACATCAACTGCCGCACCATGACGGGCAATTAAATCATAGTGTGCAAAGGTGTTAATGCACAGCGGATGGTTTAAAGTGAAAATTGCAATTTTCCACTGATACGCCATTTTAGTGCATAATATGTTGTGCCCAGTTTGTGCCACAGAAGACAAATACCTCATAAAACGTTAAGCGGGTTCTCTCGGGTATGGCGACGCCATATGTGTGGGCGCAAACTGCTGCTTGGGCACGCTGCAGGGCTCAGAAGGGAGGGAACGCCATTTTGCTTTTGGAGCGCAGATTTTGCTTGCCAGTAGTTTTGTTTGGGGTTTTGCTTGTATTTCAGTTTATAATTTGGGGGTATGTGTAATCTGTGCGGAGTACATCAGGGCATAATAAGAGGGTATAATAATGGGCTAAATAAATAATATTTCATAGATGTGTGGCCGGTGTCGCACTGATAAATGGCGCCCGATCTTATCCACTTTTGGACACTCTGCACATTTTGCATCGCCATATTCTGAAAGCCAGAACTTTTTTATTTTTTCACCACCGGAGCCCTGTGAGGGCTTATTTGTTGCGGGACAATCTGTAGTTTTCATTGGTACCATTTTGGGGTACATGTGATTTTTTTTTTATCACTTTTTATTCTTACTTTGATTTTTTTACACTTTTTTTAAAACATTTTTATTATTTTTTTTTACTTTTTTCACTTGTCCCACTTCGTGGGGGCTGCCGATGTGCTTCAAACCACTTAAATGTGGCGACGGCAATCCGTCGCCACACTTAAGGGGTTAATTGCCGAAAGCAGCTGCGATGGTCCGCTGTCCGGCGAGACTGATGTGTCAGCTGTCTAGGACAGCTGTCAGCACGCCCCTGTCACTCTGTGTTTACACAGAGTGACAGTTTTAAATACTGACGAAAATGAACGTCCTGGGGCAGGAACTAGCAGCCGGCCAGGATGTTCATTTTCGTCCTTGGTCGTGAAAGGGTTAAGGTGGATTTAATATAAATAAACAAAACAAATTTTTCAGTACTATACGCGGTTATATGAATCAGGAGGACAGTACAGAGAGGAGGAATTAGATTCATATTTGAATAAAATACATTTCCCTCGTTTTTCTGAAGCTGAGGCGCAACTGTTACTGGCTGAAATTAAGCTTAAAGAAATCAGTGAGGCTTTATCTGCCTCCCCTATAAATAAATCACCGGGATTAGATAGTATATCTTTTGAAATCTGGAAGCAGTATTCTACGACTATTCTACCTTATTTTCACAGTATACTACAAACTTTTCATTGATACTCAACCCCCCCCCCCCCTGTCTTGGAGGGAGGCTTTGATAACTATAGTAATGAAGCCTGGTAAGGATCCTTGTAAAACTGAATCTTATAGACCCATATCTCTAATCAATGCAGATACAAAGCTAGTGTTCAGAGTGCTTGCCACTCACTTAATAAAGGTTATTAATTCTATTATGCATAATGACCAATCAGGTTTTATGCTGGAGACGTCTATAGCAAATAATTTAAGGCGCCTTTTTTTAAATATGCAGTTAAGAGGTGAAATGGGATGGACATATTATATATGGACAGTGATGCCATGACGACGGCCCTGTAAATATGGATCATATTCGGGCCTTGAAATTAATGCAAATAAGTCTATGGTTATGCCTCTCGATATTGATCCTAGTGTCAATTCGGGGGTGGTTGAGGTAATAACAGGGTGAAGTTTTAAATATTTTGGCATTCATATCTCTAAAAATGTACAAGATTATGTCTCTTTTAACATTCTGCCTTTGGTAGCAAAATTGAGGGGGAAAATTAAAATATGGGTAAAAAATTGGCACTGGGTATGGCAGATGGGTTGGCTTTCTTTAAAATGGTTATCTTGCCACAGATTCTCAATGTTCTGTCAAACTCCCCATTATGGGTAAATGCTAATATTTTAATAATCTTAGATAGTAATTACTACCTTAATTTAGAAGGTAAAACCACTTAAACTTTACAGATGAGTAAAGCGCAGGGGGGCTCCAGAGTTCCCAACTTCAAATTATATTTTTTATGTTCCTAGCTACGCCATGTTTATTATTAGGAAGAGGCAAATCTGGGGGACATGGTGTATTTGGTGGTGCCCATATTGACCCCATATTCCAAATTCTCGATTCTGGTCATTTTAGATCGCAGCCATTTATATGCTATCCAACCTGTAAACTGATGCATAAGGTGTGGAAAAATATAAGACAGCTATGAGGTTTATTTAATTCTGAGGTATTTTCCCCCTTTTGGGACAATATTTACATAACAAACTTTTACTCTTCACCAGCTGGGGATTACTGAAAATTGAGAGGGGTCTTTTTGATCTTACAAATATATGAGGATAGAAGCTTCTGCTCTTAAAGAAAAGTATTCAGCGATAATGTACCCCCACTTTCTCAAATGTCCTATTATACCCAGATACAGTGTTTATATCTGTCCTCGAGAAATAACCAAAGGATATTCGTAGATTCATCAAATTTATTGAGTCAATTTATTATGTCTCCAATTAAGAGAGTGTTCATTTCTAGGTGCTATGATACTACTCAAAGCATATCTATTAATTGCATAAATCCACGACTGAAGAACCTATGGACACAGGACGCAAATTAAGTATCGGAAGAAAGGTGGGCAAAAATTCTTGCTTACATATGTAACTATTTGATTAGTGAACCAAATAGACTAATTCAGTAAAAAGTTATTTCTAGAATATATTACTCTCCTAAATTTTTACATTTTATTAATAAACGAGATTCAAATAGATGCCCAAAATGTTTCAACACAGAAGCTGGCTGGATCCATATGTCCTGGGGTTGTCCCAAATTATATAAATACTGGGAAGAAATTGTCAAGGTTATCTTTGATCTACTTGGCTGTACTATTTCAAAGAATGAAAGATTGTGTTTGTTGGGAAAATAATATCAGATGCGAATAGTAGGCAATTAGTGTAAAGGCTACTGTTAGTGGCACAGAAGCTTATATCCAAGCTATGGATCTAGGCAATAATTACAACATTTTGTTTATGAATGTAAATGTAAAGGATTTGCCAGACACAGCTTCTGTGTCGACGCCCGTGGGCAATCAGTCTGCACTTGCACCTATGTCTGTGAGACTGACTCCATCTTCCACCACTCAGGATGGAAGGCTTAGGAGAGGAAGAGCCTATCACAGCCTGGCCAGACGGAGCTAGCTCCCGCCCACTGTCTATTTATACCTGCCTTTCCTGTTCCTCCTTTGCCTGTGATCCTTCTATGCTTGTTTCCTGGCTTGCTGCTGCAGCTTGTACTACTCATCATCTGCTTGTTATTGACCTTGGCTTTCTGACCACTCTCCTGCTCAGCGTTTTGTACCTCGTTCTCTCCTGGTTTGACTCGGCTCGTTCACTACTCTTGTTGCTCACGGTGTCTCCGTGGGCAGCTGCCCCGTTTTCCCTAGCTTCTGTGTACCCTTGTCTGTTTGTCTGTCTTGAACTTACTGAGCGTAGGGACCGTCGCCCAGTTGTACCCCGTCGCTTAGGACGGGTCGTTGCAAGTAGGCAGGTACTGAGTGGCGGGTAGATTAGGGCTCACCTGTCTGTCTCCCTACCCTATCATTACAATAAAGGTAGAGGAATAAAGAGCTCTTTTATTACCAAGTGCTAAATAGATCTATCCAATGGCAGAATATTTGGAATAGGTGGTTTTGAACATTTTTTTATTTAATTGTTGTTTATTTTTTGCGTTTGCTCTTACTCCTGTGGGTTGCTTGGTATTTGTTTTTGTATTTGGTTTCTAGGAATACAAATGTTATATTCATTTTTTGTTTTTGGATAGGCCTAAATGGGTATATATGGGTTTTCTATGTTATTCTCTATTTAATGCTGGACCCCAATGATGCACCGTTTGGATTCTGAGAGGGAAAAAAATATCTAATTCCATTTGTAATAACATATAGTTTTATTTCGTTTGTAAAATAGTAAAAATAAACGAAAGCCCTTATGGGTTGGTGTGTCCAGAGTTCAGGTACTGTATATCATCAATATAAGACACTTGCACAACATGACATTCAGGTAATTTAAATGAGCACTAAATGTGTTCTAAGCCTGTAATAAGCCGACAAATATTTATTTATTGACTGCGTCCCTATGTTTTGGTTCATTTCTGATTTATGTCTGTGTGATAATCTCATATTTCAGTATTGCAATCCAAAAGTTCTTTCCCCCTTTTAATATCTTCTTGTATGAATTGTAGGTTTTATAAATAAAAAGAAACATTATTAATTTTACATAGCAACCAAAAACATTTGAGCTTAAGACTGTAACTACCAGGGTAGCAGGCATAGAAGCTACTATGGATCTCCACTATTCAGAGCCTTTTTCCATGTAACCATGGGGCCCCATGATTACTTGTTAAGCCCCTGTACATACATAAATAGGGACACCCATGACCCTGGTATACATCTGTTCATTCACACAGTCTACTAATGGTTAAAGGATTGTATTTGTTTAACTTACCATGCTTTGTTTTTCCATTTTGATTAGTTTTGTTTCCTCACTGTAGCTCTGTCTTTATTATTTTGCTGCAGTTTATGCTTTGCTAATTTACATAATGAAAGTTTATCCAATTACCGGTTCACATTTCATAAGATCTAAAAGTTGAAAAAGTAAAATGCTATCCATAGCAGCAAAACTATTTCTCTTTTGATCTGGTTCTTTTTATTAATGATTGAGAAATAATTAAAAAATAAGAAATGTGGAAAAAAGCAACAAAATTAAAGGCATTTTTGTGAGAAAATATTTAATTAGTATAATCTTCATCATCACAGGCAAAATCTTTTCTAAGCATACATGGTATCTTTGAGTACTAGTGGCCCATATTACTATATCCTTCTCTTCTTTGGGAAAGGTTTCCCTTATCTCTTGTCTCTAAAAAACAATCCCTGATACTGGACGTTGTGTCCTGCATCACATACAATGTCTTGAAGCTGCCCGCCATCAGGACCTTCTATGCTCTATGGCACAAAACTTGTGAAGAAGCCAGGGGTGGGCGGGCACTGAAGAAGAGCCAGCGGCAGTGATTGAATGTTTTTTTTTATTATTATGTCTGATTTGGAATCTGATTTAGGGGTCTGATCTGGGGGGTCCAAACTGGGAGATTCCGTGCCGGGGGTTCTGTGCTGGAAGGGTCTCATTCAAAGTTATATCTCTGGATGTAACTATATTGGGGGTAGAGGTAGCAGTCACACCCAGGCCCTGGCACCTGAGGGGGCCCAAAGGCCCCTCTGCCACAAAGGAATATACCGGTTTTATAAATGGCACATGACAGATGGGGGCTTGAATTCACACCGAAAATCTGCGACATGTGAATTCTCCCTTATATTTGTTTTCTCTTTTGTATCCACTCCTGATTTTGCTAAAAAAATAAAATACATGTGTGATTCCAGCCTAAGGCCTAGTTCACACTGAGTTTTTTGGCGCTGTTTGTGACGCGGAAACTGCTTCGGAAACCGTGGCAAAAAACTGTCAAAATCGCCTTCCATTGATTTCAATGGGAGGCGGATGCGTTTTTTTCCCGCGAGCTTGAGGGAAAAAAAAGCGACATGCTCTTTCTTCCCGCGGTTCCATCTCTGACCTCCCATTAAAATCAAAGGGAGGCAGACAAAGCGTTTTTCACTGCTTTTTTTGCCCGTGGCGCTCGATCTCCACAGGCCGAAAATGCAGCAAAAAGCTCTGCGAAAACCGCGGCAAAAGAAGTCCAGACAGGTCAAAATCTGCCTCAAAATTCCTGGAGGAATTTTGCATGCAAAAAAACTCTGTGTGAACATACCCTAAAGGTGTTACAAGCTTCTATGATTGACAAGGTGCTCCAGTTTGAAATTACAGTTTGCCAAAAGTCAATATACAATAGGCTCTGAATTGTCAGTTAAAGTTAAAATCCCACCACCTCATTGTATGCTACATATGTTAAAGTGATATAATCCAATAATTGTAGATATGTTAAAGATACATTTGGGAAGATACCAATGAAGTCTGTGACCTCAGCCACATTCGCACTGCTTAGAGATTTCTATTACTGAAAATCCGACATAGCTAGTATACTGCCATTGATTTTATTGGCCCTTGGCTTAGAATGTTTTAATGTTGTGTCAAATTTCCAGAAACTAAAAATCTCTGAGCAGTGCCAAAGGGATCGGAGCTCTCTATGGATACCGCTCATTCTGGAAATCAGTGGTCGTCCAATATAAGACTTCACTAATGTGATCTGTCTACTTACTGTCTCTATGACATATCAGAGGATCATCTTGACTGGAATTCCCCTTTTATTGTAGGAGAATTAAAAAAGTATCCATCTGTAGATTGCTTACGCTTTTCAGATCATTGCTATGACTAAGGACCGCATGGTCTGAAAGATGTAAGCGATCTACAGATGGATACTATTTAATGCTTCTACAATAAAAGTTACTTGGGGCAACCCAAGTGCTGGATTCATTCTGTCATGATGTTGTTTCCAGGCCTGCTGAAGCTTTTGCTTGCACAGCGAACGATGACTAACAAGTGGTGAGCTGAGGCCGTGACCTATTTTGGCATTCAGGACACAGCGATTTTTTTTGTACTTTCATTACCGCATTTTAAGAGCCATAACTTTTTCTTTTTCCATTGACGTAGCCATGTGAAAGCCTGCTTTTTATGTGATGAGTTATATTTCTCAATGGTACCACTTTGGATTATATTTAATTCTATGATTAACTTCTATAAAAAAATGGAGAGGGTGCGATGACAAAAAAATTGTAATTCCCCCATTTCTTTTTTATGACATTTTTTTCGCGCCATCAGTTGTATGAATGGCATGAAATATGACTTTACTCTATGGTCACTATGTTTACACAGATACCAGATATGTATAGGGTATTTTTTATAATTTATAAACTAATTTTGCACATTTAAAAGCATTTTCCATAGCAAAAAAAAGGTTTGCATCACCACATTCCAAGAATAATAACTTTTTACACAGACAAAAATGCATATAACTCATTGATTAACTATTATCATTTTTTTTTAGGGTGCTAATGGAAAAAAGAAAACCATTACCGCCATAGTTTTTGGGGATTTTGTTTTTACGTAATTTATCATGCAATAAAAATTATTTTTTACTTTATTGTACTGGTCGTTACAAATGATACGATACCAGGAATATTTTTTTATCTTTACAATTTTTTCACTATACAGTAAGTAGATTTTTTTTGATGGCACATACATATAGCAGACGCAGAGAACTTTGGTAGGTACCTTGTTGCCATAACAGCCCATTTGCATCCCACAATTGGTGATTTATCATACTTTTTCTGCAGCAACCTGGGGTATCAGCTGCCCTTATCTGATTATTTCCAGTCGGTCCTGGTGTAGGAAGACTAGATGGGACAGTCACTTTAAGCGGTTCATTAACAGCTAATGGGGTGGCAGAGGGGGTGTTAAACTGTATATGTCACGATCTGTCCCACTGCCGTAGCGGGATGGCAGCTGGCCAAACTATACCAAGTTAATATATATATATATATATATATATATATATATATATATAGTCCAAGCACAATTGTACCTGTGATAGTCCAGACAGTAGCAACGGCTAGGCACAGATGGGAGCTTGACGGCAGGTGATGCAGACGAGACAGATGACACCAGACATGGTGTAACACAGCAGACGTGGCAGAACTGGAGTTCAACACTATAGCGGGCACAGGAACAACTACAACACGGGATACAAAATACAGGTAGCAGGGTACGGGAACAACGGGAACAGGATTACACTAAGGGACTATTTGCAAGACTGAAAGAGGAATACGAGCAACGCTCAGGCAATGAGCAAAGGGGCAGGGCCCTTCTTATAGTCCAGGGTGATCATGAGCTAATTAATGATGTTTTACATGTGCGCTCACTGTCACTTTAAGGCTGGGCGCGAGCGTGCGCTCGCACCCTACGGGACACAGCAGAGTGGAGCGGAAGTGAGCGCTGGCGTCTCCTGGGGAGGAGATGCGGGCCAGTGCTCACCAGACCATGGCTGTGGCCGTTGAAGGGTGAGTAATCCCGACGTTCCGCGGCCATGGACGTTACACTATAGATGCCGGGGTCGCTATTGATCGCTGCATATAAGGGATTAAACAGTTCGGATCTCAACAGTTACAGCAGGATATCAGGTGTTAGCTACAGCTGATACCCACTCGTGACGGTGCAGAGGCAGCTCCTGTGTCTGCAGCATCACCATGTCATAATAGTTTGGCAGTTAACGTTAAAACCCTGTTTAACATGACATATCAATACGTCATGGGGAATAACGGGTTACAGGGATTTTAGTGGATTTTACATCAATAGCCTGTCCTTAAAATAGGCCATTAATCTAAGATCAATGACCCCTGGGACACCACTGATCAGAAGAACAAAGGGACAACAGCGCTTGCTGGAGCTCTGCGGTCCCTTCACTGCAGTACCCGGCACAGAGCCATCCATACAAGTATGGCTGTGGCTGGCACTACAGATCAGCCCCGTACATATGAATGGACTAAGCTGCAGTACCAGTCATATCCATACTCCTCCATATGGATGTTGCTATTCCGGGTACTGCAGTGAAGAAGCTGCAGCTGCTTATTGAAGGGGTTCCCAGGAGTCGGACCCCCGCGATCAGATATTGATAGCATAAGGATAGGCTATCAATGTAAAATTCCGCAAAACCCCTTTAATGTGTTTTTTCTTTTTTATTGTACATTCTCTTAATTCTGAATTCAACATCCTACTTTCCAGATTCCATTTATCAAAGATCAACCACGCTTTTGAAACTTGAGAAGGATTACATGCCATTATTTGCAAAACCAACAATTTACTAAAATATGACATATAATAAATGTGGGAATGCTTTCAAAATTCCATCATCTTCATATAAATGGAGAGCTTTTTATTATGATACTAAAAGGCTTAGAAATGTTTCAGGCAATTTCATTTGCTTGTATAAATAAAGTATGGCATCAATCACAAAATAAAGACTTTTTTGTAATCTTTGTAGTAAATGTCTTTGCCACATTGTATGTTGAACGTAAGGCAAATTGCAAGTAAATTATTACTCTCAGGGATTATTCTATTGTTTTTACTGCCTGAGGGGAAATGTGAAATGGTGTTACCCACACTATTTATTAAAAAGGAAGTCAATTTCGGGTCTAAAGGCCTTAGATTGGCAGAACATTTTATAATTACTATAATTATTATTACTACTAACTATCATTATTATTATTATTATTATTATTATTATTATTATTATAAAAAAAAAATGGCACCCAAAAGGTTAGAAAAGACATTTGGGGACATTCATATAATTATTACTTTTATAACCCTATATATTTCCCCCTGAATATAGAGTTGCCATAACAGCGCCAGTTATTAGGAAAACAGTTCTTTAGTTAGACCTAGCAGCTCTGTTAAATGACAGCTGTCCCGGTGATCATGTGATCACCAGGACTAATAGAAGCGGGCCACTACTGCTTCCTCTGTTATACACACTCATTCACTGTATAAAATGTTCAAGGTCAGAGAAACAAAAACATTTTTCTACCCTGTCTACCTGGTGCCTGGTCGTCTATGATTTTAATGGCGCTACACCATAAAGCCCCCTCATATTCACTGTTAGAAAAAAAAAAAGGACAACCCGTGTCCATATGCCATATATAAGAATGGTACCCACTTTGAAGGACTCAACGTGACCATGCTTTACATGGTTATCCATTCTTTCAAAATCACAATTTTTCTGCACCAACCAGGGGTTTGAGCTGCTTTCATCAGATTATTGCCAGTGGGTCCTGATTTGGGAGACCCAGATGAAACATCACCATTGAGGAGTTCATTGACAGCAATTGTAAAGATAAAAAAAAAACCTCACCCGTAGTATAGGAAAAACATACATGGGTACATACACACCTGGATACATCAGGTTCGCACACACTACTTTATTAAGAATTGTGGCTTCGTAGATGTCACGAGGCGGGGTGTGGACCCACTGGGCCGTACCGCGTAGCGGGATGGCGGCTGGTCAAACAGGTAAGGTACAGAGTTCAACAGTTCCGTGATGATACCTGAGGCAACGTAGACAGTAGCAAAGCAGACACGTCCAGGACTAGGCGGCGGGAAGATGTCAGGTGAGGCGTAATAAAACAAGCGTAGACTGCAGCACAGCACGGCAAAAGCACAGCACGGCACTAGAACTGGGTAACACGGAAACAGGATATGGGATACAGGAACAAGGTACACTGGGAAACTGGAAGACACTGGGAGACCATTAGTCCGACAAACTATGGGTAACAAACAAAGCTCTAGCAAGGAGTAAGAGGGCAGAGCCCTTTTTATAGCCCAGAGCATCCTATGCTAAATTGCAGACTTCCTGCAAAATGCGCGCAGTGGCCCTCTAAGACCGTGCACGCGCGGGCGTGTGCGCCCTCCGGAGACAGTCTCGATGTCCGGAAGTGAGTGCCGGCGCCACACAGGTGGACGACGCTGCACACAGGTAAGATGTCCATGGCCACGGGCGTCGAGGTTTAAGTCAGAACGACGGGCCGTGGCCATAGACGTTACAGTATCCCCCCTCTTACGCCCCCTCTTCTTGGGACCAGAGCGGGAGAGAAACTTCCTCACGAGGACAGGAGCATCAATGTTCTCCTGGCTCCCAAGACTTCTCTTCTGGGCCGAACCCCCTCCAATCCACTAAATAAAATGTCCTTCCTACCACCTTCTTGGTGGCCAGAATCTCCTTTACTTCGAAAGTCCCAGATTAGCCGCCAGGAACCACTGCAAAACTAGGAGTCCTGGAGTAGCGGTTCAGGACCACGGGTTTCAGCAAGGACATATGGAAGGAGTTAGGAATCTTGAGGGTAGGGGGAAGACACAGTTTGTAGGATACTGGGTTGATCTGTAGCCGGATTTCGAAAGGTCTGAGGAACCTAGGGGCAAATTTGCACGACGGCACCCTCAGCCGGATATTCCTAGAAGACAGCCAGACTTTAGTCCCTGGAAGGAGCTGCAGAGGAGCCCATCTTCTTTTATCTGCCTTTCTCTTCATGCGGTCCACCGCCAACAGGATAGAAGATCGGGTCTGTTGCCAAATTTGTAGAAAGTCCCTGAAGGTCGAGTCGGCTGCAGGAACCTGGGACATCGTAGAGACAGGAAGAGGTATACGAAGATGCTGACCGTAGACGATGAAGAATGGACTGGAATTGGTCGACTCACTGGTGTGGTTATTATAAGAGAACTCCGCCCACTGGAGCAACTGCACCCAATCATCATGCCATCTGGAAACAAAGTGACGTAGATAGTTCTCCATGATCTGGTTAACTCTCTCGACTTGCCCATTGGACTGGGGATGATAGGCCGAAGAGAAGTCCAATTTTACACCGAGGAGGCCGCAGAGTGCTCTCCAAAACATTGAAGTGAACTGGACCCCTCGGTCCGAGACAATATGCAGGTGCAAGCCGTGCAGACAAAAGATGTGTTGGATGAAGAGGTCAGCCAATCGCGTAGCAGACGGCAGGCCAGTCAAGGGGATGAAATGAGCCATCTTGGAAAATCGATCCACCACCATCCAGATCACACTGCAACTCGCAGAAGAGGGAAGATCCGTGACAAAGTCCATAGCGACATGTTGCCAGCGGGCAACGGGCACAGGCAGTGGTTGGAGCAGGCCAGCAGGTCTGGAGTGAGCAACTTTATCTGCTGCGCATACCGTGCATGAGGAGACAAAGTCCATAACGTCTTTGGGTAGCGTGGGCCACCAGACCTGACGGGTGATTAGATCTTGAGTCTTACAAGCACCTGCGTGACCTGCCAGCTTAGAACTGTGACCCCAGTGAAGAATTCTTCCTCTGTCTGCCAGACGCACAAAAGTACTTCTCGGAGGAATGTCTCTAACTTGCAGGGGATTCACAGAGAAGATGCAGGATGGATCAATAATATTCTGTGGGGATTCCATAGTGTCCTCAGTTTCAAAAGATCTAGACAAGGCGTCGGCCCTCACATTCTTGTCCGCGGGTCGGTAGTGGAGTTCGAACCGAGCAAAGACCACCTGGCTTGACGAGGATTCAACCGCTGGGCTGTCTGTAGGTAGGTCAAATTCTTGTGATCCGTGAAGATCAGGATAGGATAACTGCGCCCTCCAGTAGATGTCTCCACTCCTGCAGAGCCAGCTTGATGGCCAGTAACTCCCAATCCCCAATCGAGTAGTTGCGCTCTGCGGAAGAAAACAGCTTGGAATAGTAGCCACATACCACAGCCTTGCCTCTCTGGATCAACAGTGCACCAGCACCAACCGAGGAAGCGTCCACCTCTAACAAAAACTGTAGGGATACATCAGGATGGTGCAGAATGGAGGCAGGCATGAAGGCTTTTTTTAAGGATTCAAATGCGGCATCAGCCCCACATTTTGGCATTCATACCCTTCTTAGTGAGGGTGGAGATAGGAGCAGTCAAAGATGAGAAGTTGGGAATGAACAGCCGGTAAAAGTTGGCGAATCCTAGGAAGCGCCCTTGGGGGCGTGGCCATTCCAGGACAGCCTTTACCTTCTGGGGGTCCATCTTGAGGCCCTGATCGGAGATGATATAGCCCACGAAGGATAGAGAGTTCTTCTCAAACACACACTTCTCCAGCTTGGCATAAAGGTGATTCTCTCTTAGACGGAGCAACACCTGTCATCGAGATACACCACAACACAAACATAAAGGAGATCACGAAAAATGTCATTGACAAATCCTTGAAATACTGAGGGGGCGTTACACAGGCCGAGGGGCATAACTAAGTATTTGTAGTGCCCATCAAGAGTATTAAAGGCAGTCTTCCACTCGTCACCTTGACGAATCTGGATCAGATTGTAGGCCCCCCGCAGGTCCAGTTTAGAATTTTTTTTAGCCCCCGTATGCGATCAAACAGTTCAGGGATGAAAGGCAGAGGGTACCTCTTCTTCACCTCGGTAGTCAATGCAAGATCCTAGCGATCCATCTTTTTTCTTAACAAAGAAGAACCACGCTCCGACCGGGGATGAGGATTTACGAATGAAACCCCCCTCTAGGTTCTCCTTAATGTAGGCAGACATGGACTGGGTCTCTGGCAAGGAGAGAGGGTACACTCTACCACGAGGAGGAGACGATTCATGAACCAGCTTGATCGGACAATCATATACCCGGTGTGGCGGCAAGGGCTCAGCCTCCTTTTTATTGAAGACATCGGGGAACTTGGAGAAACAAGAAGGTGACCCTGACAATGGCTGTGGCGACTGGATATGGTCCAGACAGCGGTCAAGACACTTTGGGCCCCACTGGAGAACCTCTCCAGAGTTCCAATCCAGGATGGGGGCGTGCAGACAGAGCCAAGGCAAACCCAGCAGCACAGGGTTGACGGCCTTGGACAGGACGAACAGGGAGATGAGCTCAGCATGAAGAGCTCCCACTTGGAGTCTCAACGGCTTGGTTACGGACACAACTGGGTCAGACAATGGCAGTCCATCCACCGAGGCAACGACCAACGGCCTTTCAGGATAGTAGGCAACTGAAGAAGATCCACAAGGTCTTGGCAGATGAAGTTAGCTGCAGAGCCGGAGTCCAGGTAGGCAGAGACCGGATGGGGCCTCTCGCCGGCTATGATGGTTACGGGAATGAATAGTTTGGAAGAGAGTTCTCGATTCAATGTGTTGACGCCCAGGGTTGTCTCTCCAACCAAACCTAGGCGCTGGAGTTTTTTGGCCTCTGAGGACACAGACGCACAACATGGCCAGCGGGGCCGCAATATAAGCAAAGTCCCGAGATGCGCCTGCGCTGTTTCTCCTGGACCGATAATTTTGGTCGGTTGTAATGTCCGTGGCTGCGGGCTTTCAGCTCCAACTTCCCCCTGACAGCGGCAGCCACGAGTCGGCAAGCGCTGGCCCCAGCCTCCTCCTCAGGAGACGCCAGCGCTCGCGTCCACTCACCTCTGCTAGATCCCGTAGGGTGCGCGCGCTCGATCGTGCCCACTCTTAAAGGGGCTTCATGGATGAACTTTGACCCGTGAGTACCCTGGACTATAAGAGGGGTCTAGCCCCCTTGTTCTATGCGTGAGAGTTGTTGTGTTCCCTAGTTTGTCTATGTGATGGCCTCCTAATGTGTTTCCTGTTCCAGTCCCTGGTCCTGTCCCTGCCCCTGTACCTATACTTGTTTCCAGTTCCTGTTCCTAGCAATCCATACCTTCCTGGTCTAGCACTGAGCTGTGCCAAAGTCGTGCTGTGCTGCATCCACGTCTGACCTGCTTCACCTCGCCTGACGTCCGCCTGCTACCTAAGTCCCAGCCGAGCCTGCCCTGCTGCTGTCTGAGCTGCCACAGGTACCTATAGACATTCACGTGCTCCCTGTTGGCAAGCTGCCTTACTGCCAAGGCGGTACGGCCCAGTGGGTCCACAGACCCTTCGTGACATCGGTCTACTTGCATCGGGACCTCGGGCAAAGCAAAAGCAGCAGGCATGAGGGGTTGCTGGAAGTTGGGCACCAGTCTAGGGCGCCGTCGCTCCTGATGAACCTCGTGAGATCTCTCCCTCAGCCTTATGTCTACTTGAGTGGCAAGCAGAATCAAGTAATCCAAGGCAGGGGGCAGGTCTCGAGCGGCCAGTTCGTCTTTGATCTCGGATGACAGGCCATGTCAAAAGGATGCCACCAAGGCCTCATTGTTCCAGGATAGCTCTCCTGCCAGAGTCCGGAACTGGATAGTATATTCGTCCACGGAGGTGTCCTCTTAGCGAAGGTTGAAGATGTCAGTGGCTGCCGACGAGACTCGCCCTGGCACCTCGAAAACCATCCGGAATATTCGAATGCACCCCTGGAAATCTTGGGTCTCGGGTCCCTGACGTTCCCAGATAGTATTAGCCCATGCCAGGGCATTGGCAGTCAGCAGGGATATGATGAATACGACCTTGGCTCCATCCGACGGAAATGCTCGGGAGTGCAGGGTAAAATGAATGTGGCATTGGTTCAGAAACCCCCGACATGCACTGGCGTCTCCATCGAACCGAAAGGACAATGGCAGCAAGAACCGAGGAACCCGGGCCGGAACTGCCAGGAGGAGTAACAGGAGGATCGGCTTGAGGAGCTTGCATAGAGGCAGGAAGAGAAGCAACTAGCGTCCCTAGCTGCTGTGCCATAGAGTCCACTGCCACAAGGAGTTGATCCTGCCTAGCTCGGAGATCCAGCAGGTCCGCCTGCATGACTTGGGAGGGTGACATGCCTTTGAATTGACCAGCGGAGTCCATGGCCAGAGTGTACTGTCACGAAGCGGGGTGTGGACCCACTGGGCCGTACCGTGTAGCGGGATGGCAGCTGGCCAAACAGGTAGGGTACAGAGTTCAACAGTTCAGTGAGGATACCTGAGGCAACGTAGACAGTAGCGAGGCAGGCACGTCCAGGACGACCAGACGGCGGGAAGACATCAGGTGAGGCATAGCAAAACAAGCGTAGACTGCAGCACAGCACGGCAACAGCACAGCACGGCACTAGAACTGGGTAACACGGAAACAGGATACGGGATGCAGGAACAAGGTACACTGGGAAACTGGAAGACACTGGGAGACCATTAGCACAAAAAACTATGGGTAACAAACAAAGCTCTGGCAAGGAGCAAGAGGGCAGAGCCCTTTTTATAGCCCAGGGCATCCTGGGCTAAATTGTAGACTTCCTGCAAAATGCGCGCACTAGCCCTTTAAGACCATGCACGCGCGGGCCCTCCGGAGACAGTCTCAATGTCCAGAAGTGAGTGTCGGTGTCTCACAGGAGGACAACACTGCACACAGGTAAGATGTCCATGGCCACGATCGTCGAGGTTTAATGAGGCTCTCTCACCAGATTCTCAAATCCCTATCTCCTATTGCATGTGATCGGCGCTGCAATGTAGATAACAGTAACGTTTTTTTTTTGTTTTTTTTAAACGTTCATTTTTGGCCAAGTTATGAGCTATTTTATATATATGCAAATTAGGTTTTAAATGGACAACTAGGCGTGTTTTTTTTTCGTATGTCCAACTGGGCGTGTATTGTGTTTTTAACTGGGCGTGTTTACTTGTTTTACTAACTGGGTGTTGTGAATAGAAGTGTATGATGCTGACGAATCAGTGACCAGTCAGCATCATGCACTCCTCTCCATTCATTTACACAGCAGCATCACGTTCTTACTAGAACGATGTGCAGCCACATACACAGACATTAACGTTAATCAAGTGTCCTGATAATGAATACACATGATCATCCAGCCTGGACGTCATGTGTATTCAGAATCCTGACACTTCTGAATCTTTTTTGTGAGATTCCAGCAAGCCATGCGTAATCTCGCGAGATTACGAGGTAATCGTTCTAGTAAGAACGTGATGCTGCTGTGTAAATGAATGGAGAGGAGTGCATGATGCTGACTGGTCACTGATTCGTCAGCATCATGCACTTCTATTCACAACGCCCAGTTAGTGAAACAACATGCAATAGGAGATAGGGATTTGAGAATCTGGTGACAGAGCCTCTTTAAGTCAGAACGACGGGCTGTGGCCATAGACAGTGGCGTAACTACCGCGGTAGCAGCAGTAGCGGCTGCTACGGGGCCCGGGGCTTGAGGGGGCCCGTGTCACCAGCCGACACGCCCACCCAAATGCCCGGTGGCGCCGCTAGCAGCCGTTATGGCTGCTACAGCGGTAGCGCCGCTACTGTGGGGCCCGCGCCGCTGAGCCTTACACAGGCCCTCTCATGCCTGTAGGTGTCGCTAGCACCGGAGGGGGCCCCAGTGCTAGCGGCAGCCAAATGTATTAGCACTGAATGGCCGGGCATGTTCCGTGCCTGACCATCCAGTGCCTTACAATAACACTGATTGGCTAGCGGCGCGATGACATCATCGCGCCGCTTCCATGCTTGGAAGATGCTGATTGGCGGGGCAAGCCATTCTGCCCCGCCAATCAGCGTCATTGGAGGACGCTCGTTCAGCTCCTGCAGACATGCTCAGAAGAGAGCATGTCTGCATCGCCAGTGAACAGCGTGGGAACGGGATCATGTGAGTATGTCAAGTTTATTTATTTTTTTTCCTCATAAAAATGTGAATGGCATTATCTATAATGGGGGGTCTATCTACAGGGGGGGGTCGTCTTTATGTGGGCTATTATATATAGGGGGTCTATATGTGGGGCAGTAGCTACAGGGGGTCTATATGTGGGGTGTGGGCCACTATATACAGAGGGCTCTATATCTGGGGCATTATATACAGGGGGCTCTATATGTGGGCCATTATATACAGGGGGGGTCTATATGTGGGCCACTATATACAGGGGGGTCTATATGTGGGCCACTATATACAGGGGGGTCTATATGTGGGGCACTATATACAGGGGGGTCTATATGTGGGCCACTATATACAGGGGGGTCTATATGTGGGCCACTATATACAGGGGGGTCTATATGTGGTGGTGTGGGCCACTATATACAGGGGGCTCTATATGTGGGCCATTATATACAGGGGGGTCTATATGTGGGCCACTATATACAGGGGGGTCTATATGTGGGCCACTATATAAAGGGGGGTCTATATGTGGGGCACTATATACAGGGGGGTCTATATGTGGGCCACTATATACAGGGGGGTCTATATGTGGGGCACTATATACAGGGGGGTCTATATGTGGGCCACTATCTACAGGGGGGTCTATATGTGGGGCAGTATATGTGAGACACTATACAGGGGTGGGCTATATGTAGAGCACTATCTATAGGGGAGCTATTTTTTAGGGTACTTTCTATAGGGGTGGGCTACGTGTGGGACACTATATATAGGGGTGGGTTACCTGTGGGGCACTAGCAACAGGGTGGCTATATGTAGTGCACAGTCTACAGGGGTGGGCTATATGTGGGACACTATCTACAGAGGTGGGCTATACGTGGAGCACTAACTATAGGGGATATAGCTATATGTAGGGCAGCACGGTGGCTCAGTGGTTAGCACTATTGCCTTGCAGCTCTGGAGTCCATATGTGGGCACTATCTACAGAGGCTTCTATGTAGGTCACTATCTACAGGGGGCACGGTGTGTGTGTGTGTGTGTGTGTGAGGGTATGTTCACACGAGGGCGTCCGTTACGGCTGAAATTACGGGGATGTTTCAGCCTGAAAACATCCCCGTAATTTCAGCCGTACCGGCATGTGCAGGCGCTTGAATGCTGCGTCCATTACGGCCGTAATTAGCGCTGCTATTCCTTGGAGTCAATGAATAACGGCTCCAATTACGGCCAAAGAAGTGACAGGTCACTTCTTTGACGCGGGCGTCTATTTACGCGCCGTCATTTGACAGCGGCGCGTAAATATACGCCTCGTGTGAACAGACAAACGTCTGCCCATTGCTTTCAATGGGCAGATGTTTGTCAGCGCTATTGAGGCGCTATTTTCAGACGTAATTCGGGGCAAAAACGCCCGAATTACGTCCGTAAATAGGCCGTGTGAACATACCCTGACAGTTATATTTAGATGTGTTGAGAATTTTAACTTTGTTTATAGGTGCAGAAATGTTTTAAAAGTGAGAAGCTGAAGACATCTAAACGGAAAACTGCAGAAATGGGTCATGGCCGGGAGAAATCCATCATAGATGTCTGAAATCCATCATAGATGTCTGAACCGGAGGGAGAAGAAAAGAACTAGAATCTGAGACGTCACCGGTGAGTCACTTAATGTTTATTCTGCCTCTAATCAGTATTGTAGTCACTGTATGATCTGCAGCGAGATGATGGTGGTATGATTTTTTTTTTGTGAAACCGCATCTCCCAGCATATCCTTACCATTGTTCCGGCCATGCTGGGAGCTGTAGTTTTACGCCATACAAACCTATACGCAGTGGCGTAACTACCGCTATAGCAGCCATAGCGACTTCTACAGGGCCTGCAGCATGAGGGGGCCCGTGGCACCAGCCGGCACGGCCCCCTCCCATGGCCGCAGGATCCGCTAGCAGCCGCTATGGCTGCTACAGCGCGACGCCACTGAAGGGGTTGTTCCTACAAAAGACATGCATTCCCTATCCACAGGATAGGGGATACATGTGGGATCGCTGGGACGCCCAGCGATGAGGAGAACGGGGGACCGAAAGTCCCCCCTAAGTTCTCCATGACAAACCTCGGACTTCCGGGGTCTGTGTCGGCAGCTCCGTAGAAATGAATGGAGCGCCGGTCGCGCTTGTGCGCATGCGTGGCCAGCGCTCCTTTCATTTTTATTGAACTGCGCAGTCGCCGGAAGTCCGAGGTTAGTCATGGAGAACTTCGGGGGACTTTCGGTCCCCCGTTCTTCTTATCGCTGCCAGCGATCACACATGTATCCCCTATCCTGTGGGGCTGTATGGCGTTATCTACAGAGGGGGTCTGTATGGCGTTATCTACAGAGGGGGTCTGTATGGCGTTATCTACAGAGGGGGTCTGTATGGCGTTATCTACAGAGGGGGTCTGTATGGCGTTATCTACAGAGGGGGCTGTATGGCGTTATCTACAGAGGGGGTCTGTATGGCGTTATCTACAGAGGGGTCTGTATGGCGTTGTGAAAGCAAAAATATTTTCCAAAGTGTTTTAGACTTACTGTATACCTTATATACTCATATCTTTATATGCTTGTACAAGTTAGTTATATTAGAAGGTAGATGCTCTAGGACTTTAAGGCAGTAGGCCGTGTGCAAAGTACTACGCAGTAATAATAATAATTAAAATGGAGAATCATAGTGTCGTGTGCAAAGCACTACGCAGCAATAATAAGAATTAAAATGGAGAATTATAGTGCGTGTGCAAAGCACTACGCAGCAATAATTGGGAAGATAAGGGAACGGCCCCCCTAAGAGCCAATTGAGTTTTGGAACTTTATCTAAACTTTCTGACTCATTTGTTGTTGAAAACTTGTTATTGTCGGAGTATAAATATACGTGCTGATAAGAATAAAGTAGAAGGATTTTCATACAGTAACGTGTCTGTGTGTTTTTACTCCTCCGAGCTGCTCGTACTCATAACATTATTTTTAAAAGCTAATTTGGAACTGGATGGAATTCAAGGCGTGTGGGCTGGTAAATTGCACCCACAGTTTTTGGCGCCCGAACAGGGACTGCAGCACTAGGACCCAGAGACCACCCGAACCAGGCAGAGGAGACCGGACGGGAATGTGTAGACCAAGAGCTGCAGCATAAGGTAAGAAGATTTGATTCTTACATTTTTGCTCTGCATCTCCCCGTCTGGCCCCCCCTATTTTCGGATGACTAAGGCTCCACCTTAGGGAGTAATGTATGAAGCTGCAGTTCCAGAACTCTGTACTCCCTTAGAAACTAAGTGCCTGACTTCCATCTCAGTTGTGTGAAAGAGGAATGGATAGCGGCATTGAGCATGCTATAGGGGGATTGCTTTGTTAGGATACCCATAAAACAATAAAACATGGAACACTCTGGCCAGAATAGTGAATAGTAGTTTAGTTTGATTTCTGGGGTGAAAGAGACCCAGAATAGTAGTTTAGTTTGATTTCTGGGGTGAAAGAGACCCAGAATAGTAGTTTAGTTTGATTTCTGGGGTGAAAGAGACCCAGAATAGTAGTTTAGTTTGATTTCTGGGGTGAAAGAGACCCAGAATAGTAGTTTAGTTTGATTTCTGGGGTGAAAGAGACCCAGAACACTTTGATTTCTGGGGTGAAAGAGACCCAGAACACTTTGATTTCTGGGGTGAAAGAGACCCAGAACACTTTGATTTCTGGGGTGAAAGAGACCCAGAACACTTTGATTTTTGGGGTGAAAGAGACCCAGAATAGTAATATTAGAAGTTGTTAGATACCCAGTACAGCCTAGAGATGGGTAACCTATTTACTAGAGCAGAGAAGCCAGGAGTGCCAGCCCGAGAGATAGTGGAAAGAAGAAAGGGCAAACGTGCAGTAAAGAGATGTAAGAAATTGATGAGTGGTTTGGGACTCCCCAGGGGAGGCATGCTTGATGTGGATGAATGGGATGCCGCTATCAGTAAGAATGAAGGATGGTTGAGAGACAATAAGTTGAGAAAGGCAGCGGATGATTGGAGGGATGTGTCTGAAGAAGTGAGGAGAGGAGGATGCAAGGAAACCACTGTGGGTAGGAAGAGATATTATGAATGTTATGATGAAAGCCCAAAGACAGGAGTAGGGATGGTCACAGGACAAAAGGTGAAAGTAAGTCATGATAAGAAAGAGACAGAGGATGTTAGGGAAAAACTTAAGGAGTCCCCTGGGTACACGGGACTCAACCCAGGGAAAGATCCAGGAGGCTTCTGGACCTGTCTTAATTGCGGTGTCCAGAATCCTGACTGGAGAGAGGTGTGCTCTAACTGTGGGGCTCACCGTCCCCGAGCAGACGCCCCCGCCCCTGGCTTGTATCCCGTGATTACCTATACTCGTGGCTCAGCAAATAATCCCTTTTTAGGCATGTTAAAAGGGAAAGATGCTAATGTAATGGGAGTGACGGGAGAGGAAGAATCAGAGGTTGAGGTCAATGGAATGCCCGACTTGTCGGGACACATGAATCAGGATGATTCTCTAACCACTCCCATAAAAGAGCCCAAAAGGGAAAAGCTGAGGGATGAAGAAATTGCGGGGATAGTGGAAGGAATAGGAGAAAGTTTGAGGGCAATAGCTCAGAGCTCAAAAACTCAGGTAGACCAGGGAAATGTACACTTGTATAAACCTTGGAGTCCAGGGGACATAAAGAGTATAATTGAGGGAATGCCCGACCCAGAAGAGAAACCAGTTAAGTGGGCAGAACAAATAACAAAGATGCAGAGATTGTATAATGCTACGTGGAAAGATCTGGACATGGTGTGTAAAATACAATGTCCCGATATATACTCCACCATAGAGGACGATCTAAGGGTACCCCGTGACTATGTGACCGAGGAACCTAGCGACTATACTAACTTTTCAGGAGAACAGTTTGTAGCCCAGATAAAACAGTGGGCAGTAACCCAACAAGGACAAAAGGGACAGAGTTTGACTGACACAACTCAGGATAACACTGAGAGTATTGACAAATACTATGCTAGACTGAGGTCCCAATGGAAGGATATGGGTTACAAGGAAAGACCCCTAGATACCAGGATGTTGACAGCTGCGTTTATAGAGGGGCTTAAGAAAAGCTTGCGGGAGGCAGTGCAGACCGCTAGACCCGAGTGGAGAGGCATGGCGACCAGTGACCTAGTGAAGGTAGCCCAAGGGGTAGAGTTAGATCTAAAGAAAACCAGAAAGAAACCCGCTGGAGTAGCTTATATGCAACCTGGCCCCTTAAGGCAACCAGGGCCGCCGATCCAACAACAGCCCTACCAGCCACCCCCAGCACAGTATATGCAGTATCCTTGCCAAGGGGGACAAATGATCCAACCGCAGTATGTACAGACACGGGGCAGGAGGATGGTCATCTGCTATAATTGTGGCGAGCAGGGACATCTCCAAAGATACTGCAAAACACCTAGAAATATGAACCCACAGATAGGACCAGGTGGGATCCAAGGGGGATGGGCTTCACAGCCGGACCTTCCCCAAGGAAATCAAAGGCAGCAGGGAGACACGCAGCAGCCCCAGTACCAGCCCCAGTACCAGCCCCATCAAGCATGAAGGGTCGGCAGTCCAGATATGGGCGAATCCGCCCACACCATGGCAGTAAAATTAGGCCCCGCCCCTTTAATTTCCTTGTCTGTCAATGATGGTACCCCGATCCCTTTCCTGATAGATACTGGAGCTGCCGTGACTGTTGTTAACCCTAGAGAACTGCCAGCAGATTTGTTATCAGATGACACCCAGATTTGCGTGGGAGTAGATGGGAGGTCCCACCCAAATCAAGTTACGAAACCGGTTGTTCTACGGTTTGGTCCACACCAATCTATAGTCACAAAACTTGTCACCTGTGAAACAACCCCAATAAATTTACTAGGTGCTGATGTTTTAGAAAGACTAAGAGCTAGAATTGAATATTGTACGAATGGCACCATTATGTTGAGAGGAACCATTGATGAGGAGGACTTATGTATATTAACAGCTACAAACCTGAATCCATGGGATACTGAGTCCCCGTCCTTTGTTTTATTAGGCCAACAACAGATAGATAGCCTACTGGCACAAGTGCCAGATGGGCTATGGTCAACAGGACCCACTGATGTAGGGATCCTCAAAGTCCCCCCGTAAGGGTAGATCTTAAACCGGGGGTGCCCCTCCCCTACAGGAAACAGTACCCCCTTACAATAGCACAATCAGATGCTATATCACAGCAGGTGAAGGTGTAACTTGCTGCGGGGGTCTTAACTCCCATAGTCTCCCCATGTAACACACCCCTTTTCCCAGTAAAGAAAAAGGCAGAGCCGGGACAACCGGCCAAGTACCGCATGGTCCATGACCTCAGAGCTGTCAATGACGCTACAGTATTCAATACACCTATTGTACCTAACCCCCATACTCTATTGGCACAGATCCCTGCTACGTCATGCTGGTTTACGGTAGTAGATCTGGCTAATGCTTTTTTCTCTGTTCCTCTTCATCCTGACTGTTGGTATCTTTTCGCCTTCACGCACAATTATGCACAACTTGCTTGGAAGGTATTACCCCAGGGGGCTCACAACTCCCCCAGTATGTATACCTCTGCTATGACTCAGATTTTCAGTGACTGGGACCCCGGCCCAGGAGTAGTTCTACTACAATATGTGGATGATCTCCTCCTTTGCTGCCCCTCCAGGCAGCAATGCGAGAGCTCCAGTGTTTCTTTGCTCTGTTTCCTAACACAGTCAGGCTGCAAGGCCAGCAAAGCGAAGCTTCAACTTTGTCAGCAAACTGTTGTATTTTTAGGACACTGTATTTCTCCTGGTATTCGACACCTTACACCTGAAAGGATCCAAGCTGTTACTAGTATCCCTCTGCAAAAAACTCAGTCTGCTATGCGCACATTTTTGGGACTTATTTCTTACTGTCGCCCCTGGGTTCGCAATGCTTCTGCTCTTATGCAACCTCTTTACGATTGTCTTGCTGCAACTTCCTTTCAGGTGTCACCAGAAGCAGAGGAAAATTTTTATAGTCTTAGATTGAGTATTCAGCCAGCCCCAGCACTGGGTATTCCTGATTACAACAAATGTTTCCGACTGTATACCACGGAATTAAATGGACACGCTACAGCGGTTCTCACACAGGACCATGGCCAAAAACAAAGGCCTGTTGCATATTATTCTGTACGGCTGAACCCAGTTGCTAGAGGGTCCCCATCTTGTGTTAGAGCGTTAATTGCTGCTACAGAAGTATTAGACAAAGCTCAACAGATTGTCCTTGATTTTCCTGTAACTGTTTATGCTCCTCATGATATGTCTGCTCTTTTATCTCAAGTACAGCCAAAACATCTCTCTGTTGCTCGGCATACGAAAATTCAATGTGCCTTACAGTTACCTGATAATGTCACTATTCAACGTTGTACTACTCTGAACCCAGCTACCTTACTGCCTCTGGAGCAAGGGGGAGAAGAATCAGGTATTTGGTCAGATTTTCTTCCTTCACAGGATGATCATGACTGCTTGCAGCTCATGCAACAAGAGACAATGGGGTTTGAACATATTAAGGATTCACCATTACAGAATCCAGAGTTAGTTCTCTTTGTGGATGGTTCCAGGTATGGTATAGATGGTAAATTTTATACAGGGTATGCGGTGGTCACCCCATATGAAGTATGTAAAGCAGAAGCACTCCCACCCACTGGCGTAGCTATAGGGGTCGCAGCGGTCGCAATTGCGACCGGGCCCCGAAGCCAGGGGGGCCCACGGCCCCCCCGCACCACATCAATAAAAAGTTACTATAGTAACTCGGGCCGCGGGCCCCTGTTACTATAGTAACAGACTTTACTTACCTTCCTGGTTCCGGATCGCAGCGGAGGTCCTGACATCAAGCGCTGTGCGCAGCGCATGACGTCACAGCGCTATGCCGCCGCGCACAGCATCGAGACTACAGAACTCCCGCCGCGGCCGAAGAGGAAGGTAAGGTTAGCCCTGACTGGCGGGGTCTGACTCCCGGGACCCGCCAATCAGCTGTTTTGAAGGGGCCGCAGCACTCGTACGAGAGCTGCTCCCCTTCATTCCTGTCACTTCATTCCGGTCACACTGTGAATCCGTGTCGGCGATTCACAGTGTGGGCGAGTGGTGAAATGAAGGGGAAGCAGCTCTCGTACGAGTGCTGCGGCCCCTTCAAAACAGCTGATTTGCGGGTCCCGGGCGACACATCAGCTATTGATGGCCTATCCTGAGGATAGGCCATCAATGTATAGGGACTGCACAACCCCAAAGCCTACGATGTAGCAGGCTTAGGGGGCCCATGAGACAGGATCACAGACTGTGTGATCCTGTCTGCTGGGCCCTGTATCTAAGCCAATCACATGGTAGGCTTAGATACATGGCCCATGCGTGATCCTGTCTGCTGGGCCCTGTATCTAAGCCAATCACATGGTAGGCTTAGATACATGGTCCATGCGTGATCCTGTCTGCTGGGCCCTGTATCTAAGCCTACCACACTGTAGGTTTAGATACAGGGCCCCAGCACACAGTAATCTTAAACTGTATAAGATTACAGTCTGCTGGACCCTGTATCTAAGCCTACCTTGTGGTAGGCTTAGATACAGGGTCCCACAGACAGTATCACACATGGGCCCTGTATCTAAGCCTTAGGGTATGTGCACAGACACTAATTACGTCCGTAATTGACGGACGTATTTCGGCCGCAAGTACCGGACCGAACACAGTGCAGGAAGCCGGGCTCCTAGCATTATACTTATGTACGATGCTAGGAGTCCCTGCCTCGCTGCAGGACAACTGTCCCATACTGTAAACATGTTTTCAGTACGGGACAGTTGTCCGGCAGCGAGGCAGGGACTCCTAGCATCGTACATAAGTATGATGCTAGGAGCCCGGCTCCCTGCACTGTGTTCGGTCCGGTACTTGCGGCCGAAATACGTCCATCAATTACGGACGTAATTAGTGTGTGTGCACATACCCTAACACACGTGTTACTAATCATTTTTTGTGTGTTTTCTTACAGGTTCGGTCGTTGGACTACGACGGATTCCAGGACTACTTCGATGACAGCTTTTTTTTTATTATCAATAAAATGGTTAATGAGGGCTGTGTGGGTTTTTTATTTATTTCAATAAAATATTTTTTCTATGTCTTTGTGTTTTTTTTAAAACTATATTACTACCGCCTTAGTAATGGCCGCCGGCTGATTGACAGCATCCATTGCTAAGGTGGGGCTTAGTGTTAGCGGATGCAGAGGCTAACACTAACCCCCTTTATTACCCCGATACCCACCGCCACCAGGGGTGCTGGGAAGAGCCGGGTACGATCCAGTACCTGACCATCTGTAGTGATGGTCGGCCACTGGGGTGGCCGCAGGCTGGTATTATCAGGAGGGGAAAGGCCAAAAACAGTGGCCCTTCCTACCCTGGTGATGCTAGGCTGCTGCTGCTTTATTGTATCTGGCTGGTTATGAAAATGGGGGGGACCCCACGTCATTTAAAAAATAAAAATAAAAAAAATAATTGGAAAGAACGATGTCGGGTCCCCCCCAATTTTCATAACCAGCCAGATACAACACAGCAGCAGCAGGCAGCATTACAAGGGTGGGAAGGGCCACTGTTTTTGGCCTTCCCCAGCCTAATACTACCAGCCTGCGGCCACCCCGGTGCCTGCCCGTCACTACAGATGGTCGGGTACTGGTTTGTACCCGGCTCTTCCCAGTACCCCTGGTGGCGGTGGGTACCGGGGTAATAATGGGGGTTAGTGTAGCCTCTGCACTGGCTAACATTAAGCCTCGCCTTAGTAATGGAGGTTGTCAATCAGCCAGCGGCCATTACTAAGGCGGTGATAATAAAGTTTAAAAAGATACAAGCACATAGAAAAAATATTTTATTGAAATAAAAAAACACAACCCTCATTAACCATTTTATTGAGAATAAAAAAACGCCATCATTGAAGTCCTCGAATCCGAAGTCCAACAACCGAACCTGTAAAAAAAACAAACACACAAAAATAATCAGTAACACATAAAGAAGCAAAATTATTATTCTTACCTATCCTGGGTCCAGCGCTGGAGCCGCAATGTCAGCGAGCTGGGCCCTGTATCTAATCCTATCATGTGTGATACTGTCTGCTGAGCTGTGTATCTAATCCTACCATGTGTGATACTGTCTGCTGAGCTGTGTATCTAATCCAATCATGTTTGATACTGTCTGTTGGGCCCTATATCTAATCCGATCATGTGTGATACTGTCTGCTGAGCCACTGTATCTAATCCTATCATGTGTGGTACTGTCTGCTGAGCCACTGTATCTAATCCTATCATGTGTGATACTGTCTGCTGAGCCACTGTATCTAATCCTATCATGTGTGGTACTGTCTGCTGAGCCACTGTATCTAATCCTATCATGTGTGGTACTGTCTGCTGAGCCACTGTATCTAATCCTATCATGTGGTACTGGCTGCTGAGCCACTGTATCTAATCCTATCATGTGTGATACTGTCTGCTGGGCCACTGTATCTAATCCTATCATGTGTGATACTGTCATGTTTATTGTTGCCAAAAGAGGTGGCAGTGGTGAAGATCAGGGCTCACACAAGAAACAGCAGTGAAGAGGCTAAAGGAAATGACTTTGCAGACAAAACCGCTAAAGAGGTAGCAAGGACAAGGCCTATTCTGGCCAACACTTTCGTAATCACAAACCTAGAGGATATACACACTTCAGTCAGCTCGGATATTTTGCTGACACTACAGAGACAAGCCACAGATGAAGAAAAGATCAAATGGACAGGTAAAGGGGCTGAAGCAAAGACTGATGGTTTGTGGTATTTAGAGGGACGGGTATGCCTGCCCAGGACACTATACCCCATGATGGCTCAAGTAGCCCATGGGATTACCCACCAGTCAAAAACAACTATGTGCAACCTGGTTAGTCGGTACTGGTTTGCTCCAGGGTTTGGGACATTAGCAGCCCAGTATACGCAGGGGTGTATGATCTGTGCCCAGAACAATATTGGTAAGGTGGTAAAGGTCCCTATGAGACATATGCCAAGACCCTTGTATCCTTTTCAGAGACTACAGATTGACTATATCCAATTGCCAAAGGTGGGAACCTATGAGTATGTTTTGGTATGTGTTGATATGTTTTCAGGATGGCCCGAAGCGTTTCCAGTGTCAAAGGCCAATGCCACCTCCACCACCAAGAAGTTGATGGCAGAAGTGATTTGCAGGTATGGTGTACCAGAGACTATTGAAAGTGATAGAGGTACTCACTTTACAGGAGAAATTATGCAACATATTATGTCAACTTTAGGGATAGAACAGGCATTCCACACCCCATACCATCCACAAAGTAGCGGTAAGGTTGAAAGGATGAATGAGACTCTAAAACTGAAAATACAGAAGGCTATGGTGGAAACAGGTAAACCATGGACAGAGTGTCTTCCCCTGGCTTTATTTTCAGTAAGATATACGCCCAATAAAAAGACAGGTCTGAGTCCCTATGAGATTCTATTTGGGGGAGGTCCTAGGTTAGGATTGTACTTTCCACAGGTGCTCCAGATGCAGTACGGTAGACTCACAGATTATGTATGTGCCTTGCATAAACAACTGGCTAAAGTGCATGGTCAAGTATTTTCTTCTATTCCAGACCCAAATTCTCTAGGTGGTGCACATTCCCTCGTACCAGGAGATTGGGTAGTGGTCAAGAGACACGTTCGGAAAAGTCTTGATCCCAGATTTGACGGTCCGTTTCAGGTGCTCCTGACCACAAGTACTTCAGTGAAACTTGAAGGAAAAGCCAGTTGGATCCACGCCAGCCATTGTAAGAAGGTTCTCTACACGCCAGAAGACGAAAGAGAAAGGTCATCTAAAGAATCAAGATGAAGATTTTGCTGATTTTGGGGGTGGTGGGCCTTATTCTTCACAGGTCCGAATCCAGAGCTCCCGCACATGCGATAACCAGAATGCAAGGGACATTGCAGTGGGGATGGGTAATATCCAACAACATTCGGATTCAAGATGGATTTAGTTGTCCTTCTAGACAAATTTGTAGCGGATTATTTAACCTTACCAAGACCAACGAACTTGTAGACTGGTATACGGGAGGTGGATCCCAGCGGGGAGTAATATATATGAAATTCCCTGATGAGGATACTGTAACAAATGTGACTTATGAAGCCCGGGTGAAAATGTCCTGCTGCGACATGAGCAGATTAATGCGTTTGCAAGATTTGAGAGATCATAGTAATCGGTCAGGAATGCTGACTAATTGTTCATTGTCCAAAATAGATAGCCCTATACTAATGAATAGTACTGTAAAAATGGTGATTTGTGTGAACTCTACCCGAATCATCGGAAGAACCTGGTTCGTAACAATTATACAAACTCTAGTAGGAGGTAGGCGTCCGGAACATGTAAACACCTCGATAAATAGGATTCCCCAGACTTGTGTGCCTATGGCCTATAGGGAGCAAAGAAAGATAGTGCATTGGAACATCACATTTCCTAAGGATAAGGCATGTAGAGTAAAAAGGGAATGGTATGATACCCTTTTAGGAGGAGCAGGAACAGGGATGGGAATCCTAAACGGTGTACAGCTAGAAGTAATGGCCAATAAATTGGCCTCAGTCGGAAGCAACATAGAAGAAGCCATAGCTTTGGGTGCCCAGTGGTTACCCACAAGTTTTGAGACACAACAATTACAGTTAAAAGTGGAGCAAAATTTCCTTAATGTTTTTAATGAATCTGTACTCACCCAATATCGAGCTTACAAAGATATGTCTGCTTTTATAGATTGGACTATATGCACCACTAAGACTTTATGGGAAATGAGACAAAAAGATAAATTCCAACAAGATTTGATGAGTACACACCCTCATGTCTGGGGAAGGGCACAAGTACAAGCGAATTCTAATGATACATGGGGCTGGTCTGACCCAGACTCAGTAGAATGTACAGATGAATGGTGTTCAGGAAAATTGATAATATATAAGGTGACTAATATTGGGATGGTATGTAAATATGTAGTGTTACCTATTGTCATGACTTATGAATTTACTCAGAATAGCCAATACTGGTGGCCCGAATTTAGACATCCACATATAACTGACAGAAACAAAACTATTGATATAGGTTTGTGTATTTTAACCAAAAAAGGATATGTATGTAACAAACAATCAGAGAGTTACGAACCTTGCCTGATGGAATATGAGGACAATATATGCCCTTTCTCAGTAATACCAGCAGAAAATTTTTCAATGTATATAGAGATAAAACCACAGAGTGTATGTATGGTTACGGATGACCCCAAAACACTAAAACCTTTTTCACTACAGGTACCCTTTTCCGGATGTATATTTAATGTTAGCCATATAGAATGGAAAAACCAGACTATTGTATTTCTCCCGGATTTGGATGAGATTGTAAGCACAGTATGGGTACCGGACCCATTGCCAACACCTAATATTTGTCTTCCTTTAGATGAGTTGAATAAAGTTCTAAGAGACGCAGAAGAGGTAAGAGAGATGGTTAGGAGACATAATGTTACACTACAAACAGTAAAAATGAATGCTGTTATAAGTGGGAAAACGCTGCGATATTTAGGATCCCAGATTAAGGATGACACGGCTCATCACTGGTATGACATATTTACAGGGTTTTCGCCAACTGCCAGTTCAGTACTAAGCTACTTATTCCAACCACTAATATGTATTATGATTGTTTTTGTTATTATGACTTGTTTTAACTGTTATGCGTTTTATAAGATACGGAGAGCTTTCACAGCGAGGCCTCTAGAAAGAAGTGACAGGTTGTTGTGAAATTAGAGGCAGGTAAACATTACCAGACCTATAAAATCACAAAAGGTGGGAAATGTGAAAGCAAAAATATTTTCCAAAGTGTTTTAGACTTACTGTATACCTTATATACTCATATCTTTATATGCTTGTACAAGTTAGTTATATTAGAAGGTAGATGCTCTAGGACTTTAAGGCAGTAGGCCGTGTGCAAAGTACTACGCAGTAATAATAATAATTAAAATGGAGAATCATAGTGTCGTGTGCAAAGCACTACGCAGCAATAATAAGAATTAAAATGGAGAATTATAGTGCGTGTGCAAAGCACTACGCAGCAATAATTGGGAAGATAAGGGAACGGCCCCCCTAAGAGCCAATTGAGTTTTGGAACTTTATCTAAACTTTCTGACTCATTTGTTGTTGAAAACTTGTTATTGTCGGAGTATAAATATACGTGCTGATAAGAATAAAGTAGAAGGATTTTCATACAGTAACGTGTCTGTGTGTTTTTACTCCTCCGAGCTGCTCGTACTCATAACATTATTTTTAAAAGCTAATTTGGAACTGGATGGAATTCAAGGCGTGTGGGCTGGTAAATTGCACCCACAGCGTTATCTACAGAGGGGGTCTGTATGGCGTTATCTACAGAGGGGGTCTGTATGGCGTTATCTACAGAGGGGGTCTGTATGGCGTTATCTACAGAGGGGGTCTGTATGGCGTTATCTACAGAGGGGGCTGTATGGTGTTAACGCCATACAGACCCCCTCTGTAGATAGCGCCATACAGCCCCCTTTGTAGATAACGCCATACAGACCCCCTCTGTAGATAACTCCATACAGACCCCCTCTGTAGATAACGCCAAACAGACCCCCTCTGTAGATAACGCCATACAGACCCCCTCTGTAGATAACGCCATACAGACCCCCTCTGTAGATAACGCCATACAGACCCCCTCTGTAGATAACGCCATACAGCCCCCTCTGTAGATAACGCCATACAGCCCCCCCTGTAGATATCTACAGAGGGGGCTGGATGGCGTTATCTACAGGGGGCTGTGTATGGTGCTATCTATAGGGGGCGCTGTGTGGTGGAATCTATAGGGAGGCACTATCTACAAGGGTGGGGGGGGGGTTGTGTGATACCCAGCAGGGGGGGCCCCAGTCAAAAGTTTGCTATGGGGCCCAGTCTTTCCTAGTTACGCCCCTGGCCATAGACGTTACAGTAGATCAGCTGATATTGAATATTTCACAAAATTTTCATCTACACAGATTTGTTTACTATGATTTGAATGCATACGTGTGTTTTTTTTAAATCACATCACATGCTCTAGTTATGTTGTTTGTTTTTTTACTTGAACTGTATTGCAGGTGTTGAACATTTCATAGAACAGTTTTTGCTCTCCCATAATTGCAAGATACTGTTATGGCTGCGGTGATTTTTTTAGGGTGAAAGGTTGTGATTCTCGACAGAAACTCGAAGTCTGAGTCTAGTGGGTGGAGTGACTCAATGACTGACAGCTATCTCTGTATGCACATTCACTCAGGAAAGGCTGTCAATCATTGAGTTGCTCCACCCACAGAAAGAACAGGGATTTAAATCGATAAATGGGCAGTTATAATAAAACTTTCCCACAAAACTATTTATTATTTAATTTGTGTCTATCCAAACTACTGAACCACTTACAAATCAAGCCTATTGACTATTTTATAGCAAGTTTCTAAACTTGACAATGTAATATTATGCCTATTAAACTCTACGTTAGGTATACCACAGGAGCCCAGGCAAACCTAAAAATATCAATTTGTTGTCAATTCTAGTAATTATTTATAGTTCTCTATCTGTAATAATCTCTATGATATTACCATATCCTGCTGTTGGAACCTGCAGTTAAAGCACGCAACAGAGACAAAGCCACAATCTTCTTTCTATCTGAAGTATCAATAAGGTTAACATTTCACTGGACTGTAAAGACAAGAAAGGTCAGGTTAGTAAGGAAACCAATCAAAAAAAGTCAGTGACCTGTAACATTCCTGAGGTGGTTGAGTTTGACATACATCTCCTTTATCAACTGTATTAATCATTGGACGGTCTGGGTGCGGTGAAGTATAGCAAATAAGCCAATAATCCACATTTAGATATATTTATAAACGATGACACTTCATTAGATTCAATCTAAATGACCTGAGCGATATATTTTCTAATAACTTGGTAGCACAGTGATGGATGACTATTTAAATTTACATATCAAGGTAGTTACATGGTTTTTACACTCTTACATCTAACAAATTGGCTTGATAAGCACATGTAGGGTCAGAGCTAAATTAACCCCTTAAGGACTGGTCCATTTTTTTCACATTCATTCCAAGATTCATAACTTTTATTTTCCTGTCAACGTAGCTGTATGTGAGCTTGTTTTTTGTGCTATGGGTTGTAGTTTGTACTGCCGCTATTTTGGGGGACATATAAATTATTCATTACATATATGTATTTTTTTTTATTGTTTACTGTTTTAAAACAGTAAATTATTTTTTTTTAATGAAAAAGAGACTATAATATTTTTTTTTGGGTGGGAGACGTTTTTTTAGGGAAATTAACCCCTTTCCAACATTTAACATACATGTACACAATAGTCGAGAGGGGGAGATGTCGAGCTGGCTCACAAGCTGTTTACTACAGCTGACACCTTGTTCTTATGGCCGGGATCAGAAAGAACGCCGATACCTGGCGTTTAGCCATTTAGATGCCACGCACAATAGCAACCACAGCATCTAAGCTGCTACACATGTTACGTGCAGATTTTGTTGTGGATTTCACCCCTTCTACATTGGAAAGACTGAAATCCGCAGGGAACATCCAGAAGAGAAAAAATTTGAAAGTCCACTGCAATCTCTGATTTCCATCTGGAAAACATTCAGCTGCATTTGGATAATGGCTGGGACTGTAATCCGCTGGTGATTTTCTGCACAGAGATTCTACACGGATGATCATCAGCATTTTCATCCCATGTGATTCCAGCCTTAGTATTCTGAAGCATTAATGCCTGTAAGGGCATGGCCTAATGGGCAGATGCCTATGGCAGACCTCGGGGCCTTTGTCAGACCTAGGGGCCTTTGTCAGGCCCCGGTTGCCATGTCCCATTGAGCCCCATCTCCCTTTCAAACATCTTAGATGCCACCATCTCTAAAAAATATAAACATTATGGTTCTCAGAATGTGGTGACACACAACTGACTTTTTTTTCCATAAAGCATGATTTTATTTTGCAAAAGGTCTAAAACATTAAAAAAAAAAACTATACACATAATGTATCGGCATAATCGTACCATCATGTTTTTCATACTGCATAGTAAATAGCATTAAAAAAAATTGCAAAACAAGTACAAAAATTGCTTTATATTAGAGCACAAGATGCAATTTCCTTACCGGCTGCAACCCAATTTGGGTCCAATGGATCCAAAGATTTTGCCAGGGATACTGAAAGCAAAGTAACTATGCATCTGCACATCTCTTAAGTTTTTAGCCCTTCTTGGTACCATTTCTGGATAGGAGGTTAACTAACAACTTGTGCAGAATAGAATTGGCCTATACTTGGATGTAGAAATTCCAGAAAATGCCAGATGAACTCAATACTGAGTTACATTCGTACATCATATTGAATCAGAAAGTATAGAGAGTTTTCTCTAGGTAACTTCATGTAATGAAATATACAGTGGAGATTCTGCGGGTCTGGTATATTGAGCAGAAGTTTGCTCATTTAGAAGTGGTAGCATATGTGTTGAGCAGATGGCTACAGGACTGCTTAGTTAAGTGTCGGAATATTTATTATACTGATGGGTGATAACCGTAATGGAGTTACAGAGAGGAGTGAAGATGCAAGGAATAGAGGTAAGAATGGAGGAGTTAGAGGTGGAGTCGAAAAGGCAATATAGAGGGAGGTATGTATATATGCTTTCACCATGTAGTTGAATGAAGGGGACTTTAAGGTAGGCACATCCAGCGCCTATAAGATAGGTATCTGTCCCTGGTGGTGGGTATGGTGGCCTTAAATTAAAAAAAGAGCAGTGGAGGGAGGGGCAGGGGCGTCGTTGTGATATGTGGTGGTGTGGCCGGAAGTAACATCCGATCTGACGTCTTCCAGGTGTGTGGTGCCGTGGATACCACGCGCTAGCCAGGAGGGAGTAGTGAGGCGTCCGGTAAAGCTGGAAATTATGTTAGAGGTGACGTGAGCCAGAAGTGATGTCATGGATGGTGTAAGATGGCGTTGTGGATATGAAATTCCCTATCCACAAGTTGTTGCTCCAAATTTCTTGACTGTTTAATGAAATGGTGCAGTCCATTAAGACATCATTATTTCACTGGAAAAGTTCCCTCTACCACAGTCCCAGGAACAAATTAGCATATGAGGCCGCACACGCCGCCCCCTTTGCTGTGCCCAGGTGCTGTAAGAAAAAGGCACCATTAAATGCACAAAAATTACTTTCTTACTTTGCTTCTTGTCCGCCTCCCAACCTCATCTTTACATCCACCCATTTCCTAATAATTGATAAAAAGAGAAGCTTCAGTCAAAATTAAGCATTCCCAATATAATCTATTGTATATCTGACAGGGGCTTCAAAAATATATTCTTCAGGGTCGTCCCAAAGAGGATACTCATCTGTCTGGTCTAGCTTACAATGTCCGGTAAAATAAAAAAGAATTAGGCTGGGTTCACACGACCATGTTACGTCCGTAATGTACGGAACGTATTTCAGCCGGAAGACCCGGACCGAACACACTGCAGGGGGCCGGGCTCCTAGCATCATAGTGATGTACGACGCTAGGAGTCCCTGCCTCTGCGTGGAACTACTGTCCCGTACTGTAATCATGATTACAGTACGGGACAGTTGTCCTGCAGCGAGGCAGGGACTCCTAGCATCGTACATCACTATGATGCTAGGAGCCTGGCCCCCTGCAGTGTGTTCGGTCCGGGTTTTCCGGCCGAAATACGTTCCGTACATTACGGACGTAACATGGTCGTGTGAACCCAGCCTTATTGTAACCAATCAAAATGTCTTACTGCACCGTAATCAACATAATTATATTTCACAATAATAATAAACTTAATGCAGATCATTATTATATATAATCAATTATGTTTTTATTCAAAAATATATTTTCACATAAACATAATTTTGGACTTTGAATAATTTTAAACAGCCGGCAGTAAACTAGAAAACCTAAGAAATGTTCTTTTTGGCACAAGGTATAAAATAATTGGCAACCTAAATATCACCATTGTACTTGTTTTTCTGTGGAAAGCCATGTCTGCAATAAATACTTGCATTCTGTTTATTGTAGCAATTATTGAGTTTCTGGTTTTATTCTGAGAAATACATTGTAAATATCCTGTAAGTGTCTGGAATTTAAAAGGAACCATAGTAGAATTTAGAACAAACCAGAGCAAGAGAAGTAGCTTATCAAATGCAACAGATAATGGAATAATTCGTGTAGGTAAGGAAAATAAAAATTCGGCACTCACCCGTTTGCTTTTCTTCTAGACTTTATTGTAACATCTTGGCAAAGATAAAAGCGTTAAAGGGAGGACAGAAAGTTGCAGGTAATGGCAAAATTCATACATTGTTCTTAACAAATTCTGCAAATACATGCACCTTATAGTTTATTATACAAGGGTAATCATTTGATACATACTTTATGACATCTGATTCTGAGAAATGCTAAAAATGTATTTCAAAAACGTTTTTTGCATTAACCCCTTGGCGACATGCCACGTACATCTGTGTGGCAGCCGTTAAGGGGAAGTATGGAGCGGGCTCACGGGCTGAGCCCCGCTCCATACTTAGCAGTTGACGTCTGTGTAATACGGCCAACACCTCACTGCAACAGGCAGAATCAAAGATCACTTTTATTCCGCCCGTTTAACACCTTAAATACCGCGGTCAATCAGGCTGGGTTCACACACACTATTTACGGACGTAATTCGGGCGTTTTAACCTCGAATTACGTCCGAAAATACGGCTCCAATGCGCCGGCAAACATCTGCCCATTCATTTGAATGGGCTTTACGATGTTCTGTGCCGACGGTCATTTATTTTACGCGCCGCTGTCAAAAGACGGCACGTAAAAAAGACGCCCGCGTCAAAGAAGTGCCTGTCACTTCTTGGGACATAATTGGAGCCGTTTTCCATTGACTTCATAGAAAAACAGCTCCAATTACGTCCGTAATGGACGCTGCGAAAAACGCCTGCAACATGCCATTACGTCTGAAATTCCGGAGCTGTTTTCTCCTGAAAACAGCTCCGTAATTTCAGCCATAATCGACGCTGCCGTGTGAACATACCCTCAGGGGTCGGTCCCCTCCGATGTGCCATGGCCCCCCCACACCGCGATCGAGGGTTGCCGATGGTTGTCTTGGCAGCCTGGGGGCCTAATAAAGGTTTGCTATCTTTGTATTCCTTTGAAGCCCTGCATCAGTATAGTGAAACACTGCAATTCATTAGTATTGCAGTATATCGCGCAAGCAATGCAATGATCGCTGGTTCAAGTCCCCTAGGGTGACTAGTAAAAAAAACTGTTAAATAAAGCTTTTTTTAATGTTCCAAAAAATCTATATAACAAATATATATTTGTTAAAAATAAAAAAAAGGTTAACTGGTATCGCCGCATCCGTAAAAATCCGAAGTATCACAATATAGCATTGTTTAACCCATTCGGTGAACGCCGTAAAAAAAGAAATATATATATACATATGTATATATTAAACATGCAAATTGCTGTTTTTTGGTCACATTAGCTCTCCAAAAAATGGAATAAAAAATTATCAAAAAGTTGCATGCACCCAAAATGGTATTGGTAAATACTACAGCAATAAATAAGTCCTCAAATCACTCAATTGACAGAAAAATAAAAATGTTATGGCTCTCAGAATATGGCGACACAAACAATTTTTTTTTAGGAAATTGTTTTTTTTCTAAAAGTGGTAAAACATAAATAAAATATAGAAATGTGGTATTGCCGTAATCGTATCAACCCATAGAATAAGGTGACCATGTCATTTTTACCGCCTCATGGACGCCGTAGAAACAAAACCCCCCAAAACATGGCGTAATTGCTGTTTTTTTGCCCATTTCACCCCACATATAATTTTTTTCAGCTTCCCAGTATATTGTGCACTACAATAAATGATGTCATGAAAAACGACAACTTGTCCCGGAAAAAACAAGCCCTCATACGGCTATGTTGACGAAAAAATTAAAAAGTTACAAATCTTGGAAGGCGGGGAGGAAAAAACTAAAATGAAAAAACGAAGATTGGCCGTGTCCTTAAGGGGTTAAAGGGTTATCCCACCAAACACATTAATTACCTATTCACAGGATAGATGATAAATATTTTATCACTGGATTGGGGGTCCCACATTCCCTCGTTCCTCCTGAAGCATGCGCACTACCGCTTCAATCAAGCTCTATGGGAATGCCGGAAATAGCAAAGCACATTCCCCCAGCGATCAAAAGTATTTGGTGGGAAATCCCCTTAAATGTGACCTGATAAAATATATGCAGTTTTTAAGGTTGTCAATGGGCACAGAAAATAAGCCAGTATAGGTCTCCCATTGTTTTGCATGGGGCTTTTGCTGTTCCACCATATATGCCTCTGATTTCATATGGAGGTTTGTTCTGTTGCATTCCGTACAAAAAAGAATTTGTGGATGCGGTACATATAGAGGTGTTACCCCCTAAAAGCAGAAATTAGCACCACTTGAAAATTATATTAAACAGAACATTAGTTCCAGAGGCTTACACATAATTCTTACTCCAGGAGAATGTCAGCGGATGGAAAAAGGATGCAATAACAAGTTCACTTGAATTTTTTAAACATCCTACTGGAGGAAGAAAAAAATCTTATGGTAAGCTGAATCTAAGAAACTGAATGATCTATGTGAACATGCACTTAAACTTATAATGATCCCCAAGAATAAAATGGCCATACTTTCAGGTGTATTTAAAGGGGTTGTAAAAAAATCGATAATTATCACCTACCCACAGGATTTGTGATAATTGTTTGATAGCTGAGCGCCCCAATGCTGGGATCCCCACTGATCACGAGAACGGGGACTTTGAATGGAGCGACGGTCCAGCACACGCATTGTTGCTCTATTCTAAAGTCTATGGGACTGACGGAAAGAACATGGTACAGCGCTCAGCTGTTTTCATCAGCATACCATATACATTAGATGGAGCGGAGGACGCATGCTTTACTGTGGCTCCTTTCAAGTTCTTCCCCACTGCGGTTGAGAAAGATTATCGGTTGCCAAATTATCCAGAAGGGCATTTGTTAGGTCAGATACTAATGTTGAGAGCCTGGCTCGCAATCTTTGTTCTAGTTCATCCCAAAGGTGTTCGATGGGGTTGAGGCCAGGGCTCTGTGCGGGCCAGTCATTTCTTCCATACCAAACTCACTCAACCATGCCTTTATGGACCTTGCTTTGCGCACTGTGGGACAGTCATGCTGGAACAGAAAAGGGCCTTCCCAAAAGTGTTCCCACAATGTTGGAAGCATACAATTGTCCAAAATGACTTGGTATGCTGAAGCATTAAGATTTCACTTCATTGGAACTAAGGGGCATAGGCCAACCCATGAACAGCAACTCCATAGCATTATCCCTCCTCCTCCAAACTTTACAGTTGGCACATATGTTCTCCTGGCATTTGCCAAACTCAGATTCGTCCATCAGACTGCCAGATAGAGAAGAGTAATTCCTCACTCCATAGAAGACATATTGTCTTCTGTGGACGGCGGTTCAAGTTATGCAGGATAATATGCGAGATTTCCAATTACGCCAGGACCAGCTTCTGCAGGCAATTAATACCATCGCCAGTCACCTGGACATCGCTCTTTTTCTTACTTTGACAGCTCCACAAGTAGGTACCTCCAGCTACTACTCAGCCAGCCATAGTTCCAATCCACTCCAAAGCCGGAATTCCAGTGCCACTTCCACTCCGCTATGATAGGGGCCCCAAAACCTGTTGTTCTTCCTCCATCAATGTAAGATCCACTTTCAACTGCATTTTTATCTGTTTCCGTCAGACCAGACGAAAACAGCCTACGTCATCTCCATGTTGTCTGGCAAGGCATTCACATAGGCGGATCCCCTCTTGGAACGTGAAGGACCAGAGTCCACTAATCTGCAGCCCTTCCTCGTCACCGTCCATATCGTCTTTGAGGAATCGGGGAAGTTCGACTGTGGGAGACAGTGGCGGATCCTCATATGGGTGGTTTGGGTGGCCGCCCGGGGCCCAAGGCTCCCAGGGGGCCCATGGCCGTCCAAACCGCACACAAGTTAAAAAAAACTATCCAGGGTTGCTGCCGGCCGCATTCTAGCGGTCATCGGTCCCACGTGCTGATGAAAAGGAGGAGGGTGGATGTGCAGGGGGAGTCAATTGCGGCCAGGGAACAGGAGCACAGCACATCAGCAGTAGAGAGCAGACTGTCAGAGATTGTGATGGGCAGGTGCTGGAGTCTCCCTGACAGTCTGCTCCTCTGTGCAGCTGTACACTGTCCCTCCTGTCTAAACCTCCAGCAGCTGCCCGATAACGGCAAAACTGAAACTAGAGGGTGAAGGACCTGTGATGACGTCACAGTCACATGATTAAGGTCTTGAAGGCTGCCAAAAAACAAGCACCGCAGAGGAAGAGGCTCTGGTATGTGTGTGTGTGTGTGTGTGTGTGTGTGTGTTTGTGTGTGTGTGTGTGTGTGTGTGTGTGACATAATGTAAGTCTATATAGTGTGTGCTGTGTATTTAGTGTGTGCTGTGTGTATAGTCTATATAGTGTGTGCTGTGTCTATAGAGTTTATAGTGTCTATAATGTAAGTCTATATAGTGTGTGCGTGTAGTGTGTGTGGTTTGAACATATAGTGTGTGGTGCTAGTTTGAATTGTATATAGGGTGTTTGGTTTCACATTTTTTGTGTGTGAAATTATTTCCCATCCATAGAGCGCTCTGCAGTAAGTCAGATGCTCAGAACCCCCCCCCCCCCCCTTGCAGTCTAATCTCCCCATGGAGCCCTCAGTAGTTATTATACTGCAAGGGGGGGGGGGTCAGAGCATCTGATTGACTGCTGAGGGTTCTATAGGGGGATAACTCCCCCCCCCCAGAGCCAAAAGTGTCAGACGATTAGACCCTCCAATAGAGCACTCAGTCAGTCAGATGCACTAGGGAGGGGTGTCTGACTGCTTAAGGGGTAACTAACTAAACTTTTTTTTTTTAAATTACATGTCATAGTGACATGTAAAATGTTCTAATCGGTGGGGATCCGGGCACTGAGACCCCACCAATCGCTGAAACAAAGTGGCAGCAGCGCTTAGGTGAGTGCTGTATCACTTTGTTTCTGATCGTCTTTCCTCTGATAGCCGAGCAAGCGGTGTATGGGCACAACAGAAAGTCTATATGTCCGTACACTGCGCCGAGGAAAGACAATCAGAAATTAAGTGGAACAGCGCTCACCTGAGCACTCCTGCTGCTTTGTTTTAGTGATCGCTAGTGGTCTCAATGCTGGGACCCCCATCGATCAAAACTTCTGACATATCACTCTCACTATGACCCGCCAAATGTTTTTTAAAAGTTTAGTTACCCCTTGGGGACTGAATTTATTGGCTTGAGTTAATGTATGAGCCTGGGGTCTTAATTTGCTTAGGGGTCTGCGGTATAAGACAATTTAGGGTGTTTCATTTCTGAATTTTTATGTTGCTATAGACGCTGAAAATGGCTATAGAATCAAGGGGAAAATATTTCTCATCAGGAAACTCTGCAGTCATCAGGAGAAGTCGCCATAACGGTCTGTGCCAGATGGAGAAGAAAATAGAACGACCCATCAGTGAAGACATCACCTGTGAGTCATTGCATTTATAGATCTGTCACCTCTCCTGACATGTCTGTTATCGGAAATCCTTGTATTCCACATAAAGTCTTTGTGTACCCAGGACTAATAGACAAATGCGTGTTAACATTCCCCTTGTCAGGAGGATGTGTCCCTACACAGTGTGATACTGTCAGCGATGGTTGGAGACTGTCAGTATGTAGGGACACAGCCCGTTGACAAGGGGAATCGTAGCACTCATTTGTCAATGCTCACACAGAAAGGTGATGTTTAATATAGACATGGCGTGGCAGGGCGGTGGTGGAGAAGGGGGCCCAAGCTTGTGGAACAGCCCAGGGCCCATGGTCTACTTAATCTGCCACTGGTGGGAGAGTATGCAATCTAATTTTGTACTCTCCCAGCGGAGCTTGACTGGAATAATGAGGCCCTGGTGGAGACCTTCTGGCAAGGATTAGCCAGTAATTTTGTGCATCAGTGTCTTCCTAAGCCGGGAAACTCCAGCACCTAGGGTTGATAGGAGAGACTACCCTAGGTAGACTAATGAATTCTGTAAAATCCTCTCTTAAACTCTCAATCACAGTCTCCATCCTCTCTGGTGAAGCATCTCATTCCATCTCAGCCTATCTGGATTCCATAGCGGCCGGGGGCTTCATACACCAGGCCTTAGTAGATCATCTCCAATTGTCCACAATTCTACTGGAAACACCTCTAGCTGCGGCTTCTGTGAATTGTCACCCATTGCCAGATCTTATCCATCAGTGAACCATTGAAGGAATAAGTGGGTGTTCTACATTCTGAATGAATAGCCTTCTTCGTTCTTCCTAAGGCTATTAATCCAAACTTGCTGGGACTATCCTGACTTTGCAAGCACTCTCCCATTCTAGACTGGAATTCTGGAGAGATGTTTCAGTGGGGACTCAGTTGTCAACACAACTGTCTGCCTCTGATTTGCTCTGCTTGACCTCCAGTGTCTCAGTCACTCCCTGGTCTACCTCCGCAATATGCCTGCTATACAGACGTGTTCAGCAGGAAGGAGGCTGAGACCTTACCTCTGCATCGTTCATACGACTGTCCTATAGAGTTGCTTCCTAGGACTTCACCTCCTTGTGGACGGTTATATCCCCTCTCTCTACCCGAGACCCAAGCCATGTCGGCATAAGTCAAGGAAAACCTCGAGAGGGAGTTTATTAGGAAGTCAATGTTTCCAGCCAGAGCTGGATTTTTCTTTGTAGGGAAAAAAGATGGTTCCCTCCAGTCCTGCATAGACTATCGTGGTCTGAATAAGATCACTGTCAAAAATAAGTACCCCTTGCCGCTTATCTCTGAGCTCTTCGACCAAATTCGTGGAGCCAAGAGTTTCACTAACCTTTATCTCCGTGGGGCTTATAACTTGATTCGTATCCCAAGGGTGACAAATGGAAACCCACATTCAACACGCGAGACGGCCACTATGAATATCTAGTGAACTATACATTCCGGGATCTGTTGTATGTCTGCATGGTTGTTTACCTGGATGACATCTTGATCTACTCACCTGATCAGACGAGGCATGTTTGCCAAGTACTGTCGTGATTAAGGGGGAACAACCTCTACGCTAAATTGGAGAAATGCTGGGCTATATTCTCTCCGATCATGAAATCCGGATGGATCCAGAGAAAGTAAAGTCTGTTCTTGAATGGCCTCATCCTCATTGTCTTTGTTCTATTCAGAGGATTTGGGGTTTTGCAAACCTTTACCAAAAATTTACACCTAATTTTTCTTCGCTTACCGCTCCCATTTCTGTCCTCACCAAAAAGGGAGCAAATTGTAAGAGTCGGCCTCCTGAAGCTGAATCTGCATTCTCATAGCTTAAAAGGTCCTTCACTTCTGCCTTCGTTCTACACCATCCTGATGTCTCCCGTCAGTTTTTCATTGGCGGTTGATGCCTCTTCCATGGGGACAAGAGCACTGCAGCCTTCAGCATGTCTTTTGGTCTGCATAGATTGCTTCTCCACATTGTCTATGTTCGTGGCGTCCAGTTCACATCCAAATTCTGGAGAGCTCTATGTAACTTCTAACATAAAACAACTCTTCTGCGTACATAAAACTGAACTTCTCTTCTGCGTAACTTCCACAATCCAATGGCCAAGTTGAACTAATTGATCAAGTGCTCGAAAACTTTCTCCGCCATTTTGTATCAACTTAACATGACGACTGGATACATCTCCTTCTGTGGGCCGAATTCTCGTATAATAATCATACAAGTGTATCCACTGCTACTTCTCCCTTTTTCATAGTTTACAGCCAACATCCTTGTTTGCCTCTCCCTGTGCCTGCTACCTCCGAAGTTCCCACAGCCAATGTTTCCTATGGAATATTTCTCCAGATCTGGCAACAGACCAAGTCATCGATCTTGCAGGCTGTTGTGCGGATGAAGAGATATGCTGATAGGAAGAGAAAGCCACCTCCTCAATTTTCCCCTGGGGCTAAGGTCTGGTTGTCCTCTAAGAATATTTGCTTGAAGGTTGCATCCTACAAATTTGCTCCTAGATTTCTCGGTCCCTTTGAAGTCTTGCAACAAATCAATCCAGTGTCGTACAATGCCTCCTACCCTCAAAATTCCCAACTCCTTCCATGTGTCTCTCCTGAAACCAGTAGTTCTCAATTGGTACAGCAAATGATCTAACTCTGCAACTGCTCCCAGTGGTTCTGCAGACTTCTTCGAAGTCAAGGACCTTCTGCACTACAAGAAAGTAGGAGGAAGGACCTATTATTTTGTGGATTGGAAGGGTTTTGGTCTTGAGGAGATATCTTGTGAACCTGAGGAGAATATTGATGCCCCAGCTCTCATAAAAAAGTTCCTCCTATGCTCTGGACCTAAGAGGAGGGGGAATAAGGGGGGTAATGTATTGCCCGCAGCCGCAGACCGCCGGCATCCCCCTCTTACCAGTAGCTGCGACCGCAAGACTATGCCTATGCCAGCGTTCTCTGCTCTCTGCTTCCTCTCACTGTCTGTCCTATAGGGGACAATTTTAATTTTTTTTAAAAAGGCCCAGCGCGCGCACCAGTGAAATTGTCCCCAGCCTATCCCTTTCCCCAGTGCCTGAGCAATGTTCTTGCTAACCTTGTGTTAGTCTGCAAAGGTTTCTATAGTCTGTTCCTGATTCCAGTGTCGGTGACGACTTCAGTATCCATGTCTGGTGTCCGTGTCAAGTCCAGTATCCGTGACGACTTCATTATCCATGTCTGGTGTCTGTGACAAGCCAGCTTCCAATAATCAAGCACAAGCCAGCTTCTGATAATCCAGCACAAATCCCTTCCAGCTATTTGGCACAGCCTGCAATCCAGGTACCACCATCTAGTGACTGTCCTATATTCTTTGACCAGCTGCTACTCTGTTATGGCAGAGTGGCCCTGTGGGTTTACAACCCCGGAGGATGTTACATAGGGTTTATACATTACATTTAATTGTCATTATTATTCACGATTTCCAGGAGGTAATAATGTATGTACTGTATCATAAGTTATTAAAGCAGTATGTTTTTCATTAAAGCAGTGTTTTTTGTTAAATTGGAAAATGTTCTGTGTAACATTTGAACTCTATTATAACTACAAGAACCTTTCCATATGTATTTTATTATTATTATTATTATTATTTTATATTTCACTTCCTATTGCATTTATGTTGGGTAAATTAATTGATCAGAAGGATATTTTTTCTTTAAATATCAGTTAATTAAATCTGTTCAGCCACCAGCAATAGTAAATGAAATGTGAAGTGTAGGATCACAATAGTAGGTATAAAAAAGCCCTTTTGTAGGCTATGTAACATATTACATCTACTCTATGTATGCCTTATCATAAAGGCTACCGGGGCTGTAGCACCATGTAATGTTGTACCAAACCATACCAATCTGTATATATTATAAAAAATAAGATGGCACAAAATGCTATACTGTCTTAATGGGGTTGGCTCTGGTTAAGCATGGCCAGAGAATGTATTTCAGTGTTCTCCAATCTGTCTCGCTTAGCTGTTGCAGTCACAGGCTTTCAGGATATAATGTAAGTTGTAGTTGTAAACCACAGGTTGTACACTACCCGTGTAAAGTAACCTTCAGTTCTTCAACTCTAATCTACTCAAGAATCTTTATTCTTTCCTGGCCATAAGATGTCTAAAGCTATGTACCAACTTATTAGCCTGAATCATAGGTAATGTAGCAGAAGTTGAAGATGCACATTGACGGGACAAAGGGGTTGGAGGTATTTGGTCATGTCACTAAACAACCAAAAAAATAAGTCCAGGAAGGTAAAAATCAAGCAGGTCGATCCAAAACTACCTAAAGTTCAGCCAATGATGTAGTGTTTTGAGCCAAACTATATAGGAAAGAATCCAAAATGACATCAACAAGAAGAGTCCTTAAAATCCTAAGGCTAGAGGGCATTTCCTCCAGCAAACAACGGACACTTCTTGGATTAGATAGCTGTAGATGGGCTGGTAAACTGAAGTAGGCCTGAATGGTTGATCACTCAGAGGATAAAAAGTGGCTGGAAAATTCTTAGGCCTCATGCACACGACCGTAGTGGTGTGCACGGCCGTGATTTGCGGCTCGGACAGCCGCAGAGTGTGACCCGTGAGCCTCCCGCAAATCGCGGGCCGCGCACATGGCCACGTGCATTCATTTCCATGATCCTGAACTGCAAAATACGGCCGTAATAAGACATGTCCTATCTTTTTGCGGTCCAAGCTCTTGGGCAATGCACGGACCGTGGAAACCACGGTCGTGTGCCTGGGCCCATTGAAATGAATGGGGCCGCAATTCACCCGCAGATTTGCAGGTGAATTGTGGCTGCAAAAATACGTTCATGTGCATGGGGCCAAACAGTTACTTTTGTTTGACAAAACTGTCTATTTACTTCTATTCCCACAATAACATAAAAAGTAACATCCAGTAACATTATTTTATAATATATTTTGTTCTTTCAAGAAAATTATAGTCATGAAGTTAAATATCACTATTGCTGTCTACTTATAACCAGCTTGCTTGTACCTGCTGTAAGTGAGGAAATTGGATGGAATTTTACATTTCCAAGGCTCCAGCTGAGTTCAAAGAAATGTGGAAGACAGCGTGAACATATGCACTTTTTCCATTAATAATCATACATTCCTGTAGAGTTTAGAACATTAAAAGTGCTATGTATTAAAAATAGCCTTTTGCAGTTTAGATGCACTTTTTATGCATAGTATGTGCATGAAATCGGATTAAAACGAATTAGCTTCAATAATAATCAATGTGTCAGTACACAGGGTTGATTACTTTGCAGAATTGAATCTATTTAAAATTCATTTTATATGCAACTTATGCAAGCAAACAAATTAAGTTTAATTTAATGTTATAAACTCTGTTAAATATTATGTACAAAAAAGTTAGAAAACAATATACACCGGTTAGCCATAACATTAAAATCACCTAGCAAGGATCTGAGCGACTTTGACAAGGGACACATTTTAATGCCAGACCACTGTGTCAGAGCATTTCCAAAATGGCAGATCTTGTCGGGTATTCCGAGCATGCAGTGTACAGTGCCAATCAAAATTGGTCCAAGAAGGACAACTGTTGAACCGGCGACAGGGTTATGGGCGCCTAAGGCTCCTTGATGCATGTGGGGAGTGAAGGCTAGCCCATCTGGTTCAATCCAAAAGAAGAGCTACTATAGAACAAATTGCTGAAAGTTGCTGCTGGCTACGATTGAAAGGTGTTAGAACACACAGTGCATCGTAGATTTCTGCATTTGCGGCTGTACAGCCCCAGACTAGCCAGAGTGCCCATGTCGATCCCTGTCCACCACAGCATGCACCTACAATAAGCATCAGATATGGACAATGGCGCAATGAAAGAAGGTGGCCTGGTCTGATGAATCACATTTACTTGTGGACAGTTGGGTGTGTGTGTCACTTACCTGGGGAAGAGATGGCACCAGGATGCACTATGGGAAGAAGGCAAGCTGGCAGAAGCAGTGTGATGCTCTGGGCAATGTTCTGCTGTGTAACCTTGGGTCCTGGTGTTCATGTGGATGTTACTTTGACACGTACCACCTATGTAAACATTGTTGCAGTCCAAGTACACCCCTTCATGGAAACTGCATTCCATAATGGCAGTGGCCTCTTTCAGCAGGATAATGCGCATTGCCACACGGTAAAAATTGTTCAGAAATTGTTTCAGAATCATGACAAAGAGTGATAAAGTAGGGATACACCACTTTGACAAAAGGAATGGTTACACCCAGTTGTCAATTTATTCAGAAATTTCTAGGAGGAATAACAGAGAAATGGCACAACGCAGACTTCTAAGAAAATATTTTCCAGAATTATTATTTTATGGGGAATAAAAAGCAGACATTTCCGCTGTTCTCGTCCCTTTTCCAAAAGTGGGTGGAGCTTAGTGGAAGGGGCGGGTCATATGCTTATGTCATAAGCTCCTGGGTGGTGTAGATTTCACTCAGTGAAGCACAGTCGAAGACAAATGCGACAAATTTATTAAGAGAAAATTCCCACCCATGTGTCTCCACAGAACCTCAATGTGCTTTATTTTCAGCCACCCTATTTGTTTAGTGGGTGTAATTGTACCCACTAATATAATTCTATAAAGCCATGTCACACAGGGCGGATACGTACAGAAAAGTACACAGCGTATCCACCCTGGAACCCGCTGGGAATTCCGGCAGAAAAACCGCACCAAATTTTGCAGCTGTGTCAGCTGCTGAAAACAGCGATTAAAAAAAAATCGTATACTTACCCCGGTCTCTGTAGTCATGGTGACACATTCCTCTGTTGTCTGTGTAGCCCGGCATCCTGGGATGATGTTTCATTCCGTGTGTTCGCTGCAGCCTGTTTGGCACTGCCGCAGTCACATGGGATGAAACATCATCTCAGGAGGCCGGCCTGGATGGAGAGGTATAGAGAAAGGGGTAAGTATAAGCATGTGAGTTGCGACTTTTGCAGCGGAATCACAGCTTTTCTGCTGCAAGAATCGCAACATTTGCTATTTGTTCCAGGTTTTACATCCCCATTGAATTCAATAGGGAAAACCCGCAACAGAAAACCAGCAATTCCGAAGCATCAACATGCTGCGGATTCAAAAAACAGTCATACCAGGAGAGGCTGGCTTGGACAGAGAAGAAAAAAGATCTGGGTAAGTACAAGCTTTTTTTATTTTTTGAGTTGTCATTTTTGTGGCGGAATCGAAGCTTTTCTGACACAAAAAAATCACAACATTTGTGATTTATTGGGGGTTTTACCTCCCCATTGAATTCAATGGGGAAAACCCATAACAGAAAACCAGCGATTCCGCAGCATAATTTGACTATTAAAAACTGCACTGCAGTTTAATTTATGTACTTTTTTTCGACTGATTTTTTTTACACAGAATATTATCGTTCAAATCTCATCCACCTTGATGCTACTGTAATACACAGCGGATTTTCTGCAATTAAATCTGTTGCAGGAAATTCTGCAGTGTTTACGCTACGTGTGAACATACCCCTAGGGTTTCTTACCAATGTGCTCATTTTTTAATAGGTTTGTCATTGGGATATGTTCTCTTTAAAGAATATGTCACAGACATTGTTGTGCATGGTCTGTAAATTTAGTGCCAAAGACTGAATCAGATGTCATCCTGTGACATGAGAAAAGCCTTTCCAAAAGTTTTCCCTTGGCATTTAATATGCAACTCCTGCACTGAGCTGTAATGTGTCATGGCCTTAATGAAAGTTATTGACAAAGCACAATAACTCGTGCCTTATTGTGACATTTTTAATTAGTGTGCCCAAGTGTACCTCATATTATGCACATACACATAACCAAAACCTGTGCACATATATAAGAGTAAAACCACCTTTGGACACACATAGAGTAAACTAATGTATAAGAAAATCAGTATTGTTGTCCATGACTTTCAAATTATAACCTACACTTGCGAAAAAGCAATTGGAATCTAATAAGATGACATGGCCATATTTTATTTTTGTATGCACTTTATGTGGTTAATTTCTGATATGCCACAAGGCTTAAAGGGATTGTCTGCTTTTTATAATCCCTTTTGTTCAAAGGGTTTCCCAAAAGTAGGCTGATAACGGGTTGTTCATCTGCAGGGGCCCACAGCAATCAGTTATTATCTGTGGGGGAACCAAGCAGCAAGTGTTCACTTCTGCAACGCCAACATGGAGGAAATTAAGAATGACTTGGCGCCCATTTAAATTAATGAGCCACAGACTCTGATGTGCCTGGTCCTCCACAGAAAGAGAGAGATGTTCTTTGTAGGTGCTCTCTATTCTAGCTATTTGATGTGGAGGACCCCTCTTTTAAGTCTGAATACTCTAATAATGTATTTGAAAACGGGTTTTCTTAACCAGAGAATCCTTTATTATGTTCCTTTCAGCAGATGACTTTCTGATTTGACTGGATGGGAGCTCTAATGCTTTTTGAATCAGTCATTCAATCTGTTGTCCTAACCCAACAAATGATGACATTAGTTGGAAAAAAAAGAAACGGTGTTCCTCAGTAGATTTGTTACATTAAGTACAGTAAGAAATAGTGTAGTACCGTGTTAGCCAGAAACAATATGCAATGTTAAATACTTTTATGTCAAAAAAGACAAAAGTATAGTAGGTATGATACCTTTTTTGGCTAACCATAAAAATTATAAATGCAAGCTTTCAGAGCACAAAGGCCCCTTCTTCCTTTTGTAAACTTGCCTGAAGAGGGGGTCTCTGCGCTCTGAAAGCTTGCATATATCATTTTTATGGTTAGCCAATAAAGGTATCATACCTACTATACTTTTGTCTTTCTTACAAATAAGTAAAAACTAGAAATGTTAACCCTGACAATGCATTGTAAAGTGTTATCTACAATAAATGTCTTCATAAAATGTCGCACCCTTGATCTCTACTCAGGGTATGTTCACACGGCCTATTTACGGACGTAATTCGGGCGTTTTTGCCCCGAATTACGTCTGAAAATAGCGCCTCAATAGCGCTGACAAACATCTGCCCATTGAAAGCAATGGGCAGATGTTTGTCTGTTCACACGAGGCGTATATTTACGCGCCGCTGTCAAATGACGGCGCGTAAATAGACGCCCGCGTCAAAGAAGTGACCTGTCACTTCTTTGGCCGTAATTGGAGCCGTTATTCATTGACTCCAATGAATAGCAGCGCTAATTACGGCCGTAATGGACGCGGCGTTCAAGCGCCTGCACATGCCGTTCCGGCTGAAATTACGGGGATGTTTTCAGGCTGAAACAGCCCCGTAATTTCAGCCGTTACGGACGCCCTCATGTGAACATACCCTCAGACTGATGACATCACACACCACAGTAATCGATGACTTCATGTTGTATAGTCCTTTATACAATTTAATTTAGGTGGTTTAAAAGTCTCCATACAAATTGTAGGAAATAGAGGGCATCATTTTTCAAAGCTGTCTATGAGAAGCACCGGCTTTCTTGCTCTTAGCTCCTATTTCTTAAAATTGGCAATTAGACCAGTTTTTTCTTTTAGAAAGTTTTGACAAATGAGTTTTAGTAATTGCTAATAATCTAGGGGGATTTAAAACAGTTATTTTTTTATATGCCAGTCTTTATATAAAGAGCACTGGAGTAAAATGTACCTAATTTATTACTTTTTTTAAAAAGTGGGAGAGGCGGTGTAAAAATGCAAAAGTCGTTCCATTTTTGCACAAAACAACTTTTCTACACTAGAAAACTGCCATAGAGTGGTTAATAAACTCTCCCTTGGACTCCTGAGCATTTGTCTAGTGAGATAGCGCCATCTCCTAATACTACATCATTGTGCACCTTCACTTTCATATTGCAGGGTGACTAATGGCCCTCTATCCATATTGGCACAGATGGGTTTGCAACTTATTTCTAAAGTACATATTTATCTAGATAGTTGAGGTGTGTAAAATTCTGCATCTGTTGCAATTTCTAGAACCTGTAGATGTATTTCCAATTACAAAGTTCAGTTGATGCGGAAATTGAGAAATGACGGCATACTGCATCTAGATTGAGAAATAAATCTAGATATTGCTATAAGATATATTTAATGAAGAAATTTGATTTGTGGTTGGTTTAATATCCTGTATTTGTTAATCTTTATAACATATCTTCAGTTTGTGTTACCTATGACATGTATGTAATTTCTTTTTATAAGGTCATAATGGGTGACTTTTTTTTTTTTACTATTTTTTTTAGTTAGGTCATGCACAGTAAGGTAGCGTGAGTATTTTATACGTTTCTTTGATATAACCAATGACTGATATTAGACATTGCCTCCTGTCTGTCACTGTTATATTTCGTAATGCTGTGCCAGGATGACTGGGTGTTGAATTCTCTGTACTGTATAAGTAGCTATGATCATTTTAATAATCTGTATAGAGTAAACATAGGTTTTCATGTAAGGGTTAGAAATGGTTGTTGAACTTCACATTGAAAGGATCTGAATTCATTGTAAATTATTTAGTTTTAACCAATTACACTGAATATAAGATTTCTTACTCAATGTAAAGCTGTACTAAACATAAACATTATATATGACAAATTTCTACAGCTCTTTGCTAATACACAATCCTTACACATAATGAAAAAGTATTTTAGCCAAATATCAAATGTGTAGGCCAAAAGTAAAATTTAAAAAAATCCTAAATACTAGTACATAAACAATAAAACTATTTTAGAATATTTCCTTATTATGAACTGCTAATAGGAAAATAGACTACCATATGGGTAAAGTCAATCAGATATTTTAGAGTTCATATAATAGGAAAAACATCCACCTATAGTTACTACTTATAGATACTTTAACACTTGCATACATAATACCTTATTACATATGAAATAAGCCGCTACCTGAGTGGACTACGTGGATCCCCAAACTTTGATGAACCCCTATTGGTCAGGTGACATATGTGGAGATCAGTGTCAGAGGACAGCCCTTACACTGAAACATTCATAAATTTACTAATCTCTCATCTGTGGCTGAAAACATTTGCCTTTATCGTTATATTATACATAAAGGGGGCAGGAAAATAATTTGGTCCTGTTTACTGGAAATATTTGACCTCAGAGAGTCTCTAATTGGTAGACAAATCTCAACCAAAGTTAAAGCTTGAAACTCCTTGGCTCCAGTGCAAAAGCTATACCTAGAATCATTAGTTACCCACCAGTGACTTTAAGCCCAATCACCACATGTATAATATCCATACCCACTATTCAAATATAAAGTATATACATTTCTGTAATAAGATGCCTCTGAATAAAACCCCTAAAATGTAAATGACTAGCTCTTAGGAAATGCATGTGGGCTGTCATGTGGATATTCTTTTCTGTGTATAGTAGTGTTTTCTTTTGTGTGCTTATTCAAATTGGCACACAAAAGACACAGGGGAGTCATGATAGTATAAGAATACATGAAATCTAGACAAAGGCCAGGGTGAGAAAGTCAGAAAAAGACGAGAAATATCTGTGAATCCATTCATGCAGATGGAAAATCAATTTCTCGATAGCTTTCATAAATGGCTGACTAATTGTGCTCTAATAGGTGAAATACTATGCCGACTACAGGAGCATTGATCAGCACATGTAAAGTTTAACCCCTTCCGTCTTTGTCCACTTTTGACCTTCCTGACAGAGCCTCATTTTTCAAATCTGACATATTTCAATTTATGTGGTAATAACTTCGGAATGCTTTTACCTGTCCAAGCGATTCTGAGATTGTTTTCTTGTGACACATTGGACTTATTGTTACTGGCAAAATTTGCTCGATATATTCAGTGTTTAATTGTGAAAAACACCAAAATTTTGCGAAAAATTACGAAAATTAGCATTTTTCTAAATTTAAATGTATCTGCTTGTAAGACAGGCAGTTATACCACACAAAATTGTTGCTAATTAACATCCCCATATGTCTACTTTAGATTGGCACTGTTTTTTGAACATCCTCTTATTTTTCTAGGACGTTACAAGGCTTAGAACTTTAGCAGCAATATCTCACATTTTCAAGAAAATTTCAAAATGCTATTTTTACAGGGGGCAGTTGAGTTGTGAAGTGGCTTTGAGGGCCTTATATATTAGAAACCCCCAATAAGTCACCCCATTTTCAAAACTTCACCTTTCAAAGTATTCAAAACAGCATTTAGAAAGTTTCTTAACCCTTTAGACGTTTCACAGGAATTAAAGAAAAGTAGAGGTGAAACTCACAAATGTATTTTTTTTTTACAGAAATTCATTTTTAATCCATTCTTTTGGTAACACAGAATCTTTTACCAAAGAAATGCAACTCAATATTTATTGCCCAGGTTCTGCATATTTAGGAAATATTCCACATGTGGCCCTAGTGTGCTACTGGAGTGAAGCACCGGCCTCAGAAGCAAAGGAGCACCTAGAGGATTTTGGGGCCTTCTTTTTATTAGAATATATTTTAGGCACCATGTCAGGTTTGAAGGGGTCTTTTGGTGCCTAAACAGTGGAAATCCAACAAAATTTATCCTATTTTAGAAACTACACACCTCAAGGAAATTATCTAGGGGTATAGTGAGCATTTTGACACCACAGATTTATTGAAGAAATTATTGGAAGTAGGCCGTAAAAATTCAAATCTACATTTTTTCTAAGAAAATGTAGGTTTAGCTAATTTTTTTTCATTTCCACAAGGACTAAAGGGGAAAAAGCACCACAACAGTTGTAAAGCAATTTCTCCCGAGTAAAACAATATCCCATATGTGGTCATAAACAGCTGTTTGGACACACAGCAGGGCTTAGAAGGGAAAGAGCGCTACTTGGCTTTTGGTGCTCAAATTTAGCAGGAATGGTTTGCGGAGGCCATGTCGCATTTGCAAAGCCCCTGAAGGGACAAAACAGTGGAAACCCCCCACAAGTGACCCCAGTTTGTTAACTACACCCATTGAGGAAATTATCTAGAGGTATAGTGAATATTTTGATTGCACAGGTTAATTGCAGAAATTATTGGAAGTAGTCCGTGAAAATGAAAATCTACATTTTTTCAAAGAAAATGTAGGTATAGCTAATTTTTTTTCATTTCCACAAGAACTAAAGGGGAAAAATTGCGACAGAATTTGTAAAGCAATTTCTCCCGAGTAAATCAATACCCCACATGTGGTCATAAACGGCTGTTTGGACACTGCAGGGCTTAGAAGGGAAAGAGTGCTATTTGGCTTTTGGAGATCACATTTAGCAGGAATAGTTTGTGGAGGCAAAGTCACATTTGCAATGCCCCTGAGGGGACAAAACAATGAAAACACCCAAAAAGTGACTCTATTCAGGAAACTACACCCCTTGAGGAATTCATCTAGGGGTGTAGTGAGCATTTTGACCCCACAGGTGTTTCATAGAATTTATTAGAATTGGGCAGTGAAAATAAAAACAATATCTTTTCTTCAGTAAGACGTAGTTTTAGCAAAAAAAATTTCATTTTATCAACAAATAAAGGAAAAAAAGAACCCCAACATTTGTAAAGCAATTTCTACCAAGTACGGCAATACCCCATATATGGTAATAAATGTAATTTACCCCTTGATGACCACGGCAATGGACGTCCTGCTGCTGTGCTGCGTCGTCCCCCTGTGAGGCGCCGGCACTCACTTCCGGGTATCGGCCCTGTCTCTCGGAGGGCCCGCGCGCGCGCTCGTGCCCGCTCTTAAAGGGCCAGCACGCACACCTGAAAATCATCATCATCTACTCATGAACTCCTGGACTATAAGAGGGTCACCACCCTTCTTATCCTCGCCTGAGCGTTGTTGTTGTTTACCTTAGTCTTTCTTGCAAATGGTCTCCTAAGTGTCTTCCAGCTTCCCAGTGTTTCCTGTTTCTGTATCCTGTTTCCCGTGCTATCTGTACCATCCTGGTCTACTGCCTTGCTGAGCTGTTGTCGTGTTGTGCTTAATCTCCACGCCTGTTCTACTACTCCACGCCTGACGTCTACCTGCTGCCTGGTCCCAGCCGAGCCTGCCTTGCTACTGTCTACATTGCCTCAGGTATCCTTTTCTGGACTATAGACTCTATACCGTACCTGTTTGGCCAGCTGCCATCCCGCTACGTGGTACGGCCCAGTGGGTCCACACACCGCCTCGTGACAATAAACTTCTGTTTGGGCACATGGCCTTTTGGCTAAGATCAAGTGTAGTATCTGTTCTTATCAGTCCTTATAAGGGCAGATATCTCGGAGAACCACTGGGAGCTATTATCGCTAGCTTAGCGATCAAAGAGCGTTCCAGACAAAGCCGGCGACGAACTGCGGAGAAGAACCAGCGAAGACGACGATCCAGAAGGGAGAATCTCCATCTGGGAAGAAGGAGGAGAATTGCTACAGAGACCTTCGGAGAAGAGCCGCTGCTGAAGGGGATCTTCAAAGAAGCTCGGCCGCAGAAGAAGACGCTAGACGAGGAACCGTTGTGGAAGAAATTTCATGGAAGAACCTCGGCCAGCAAGGAGAAGATTTGCATAGCTTTGTCCCCTTCAGGGAAAGAGCTAGCGAAGACCCTCCCCAAGCGACAGGACCAGCTGGAAGAAGCCATGGCCTAAACCAGCAACCCTGCCACCCAGAAGGAGAAAGCTGATGGACTAGGCCAGCGGACCCAGGCAAGGATATCTCCTCCTGAAGCCTCCTGGATGAAGCAGACGGTGGCCCTGAAGCTGAAGGAGGTGGTCGGGAGAGTGCCATACATGACGCAAGAAGTGTTCTGCCAGAAGATGCTCTTGGACCAGGGCTTTGCTAAGCCGGAGATTATGAGCATTGAAGCCTTCATGACCGGGATCTTCTTTGTGACCTTTGCATCGATCAACATCTGCAGAAGCTACTGGGAGATGGTGAAAGCGGCAAGGCCTTATTCCCCTTTCTCTTGCTTTGTCGGCAACTGCCCTGTCCAAAGACAGAAAAGGCGGGTGACAGTCTCAATGTGGAACCCACACAGCCCCGACAAAGACATCACCATGCTCCTGAAGCGGTTCTGCACAGTGGTGAGAGAACCCACCCACATCCCGAAGGGACTCGGCTTCTGGACTGGCAAGTGGTCGGTAATCGTCTGACTGAACAAGGTTCAAGCTCGGAAGACGGCCTCCAGCACCTGTCCCAGTCATTCTCGTTGGGCTACTCCTATGGCCTCATCTACTACTCGGACATGCCGCAGATCTGCAGGAGATGCAACAAGAAGGGGCACACGATGAAGGACTGCAAGGAGGACACCTGCAAGAACTGCCGGGTAACAGGACACGAGACCAAAGACTGCCCAAAACGGACCATGTGCAACCTCTGTGGACAAGCAGCCCGCTCCTACAAGGACTGCCCAAAGAGGGAGTGATCCTGGGCAACTGTAGTAGCGAAAGCTCTGGCCAGAGGGAACCCCGCCCCAGCCAGAACTCCAGCGGCACAGAAGACCGGGAAGAAGGATGGTAAGAGGACGCCAGTCCCCCCCCCCTCTCCCTGCCCTCCCTCACACTACCCTACCCACCCTCCCTCGCCCTGCCCTCTCCGCACAATCCTCCCCAACCCCTGTCACCCCCACTGAGGATCTCACCTTCTCCTACCCACCCACCTCAGTGGTCCTGTCACCTGCACCCCTCCCAACCCAGCATCCCTTCTCCCCAGCTCCAGCAGCACTAACATCTTCCCGTCCAGCTACTGGAGTCCTTTCCTTGGAGTATTTGCCCCCTCTTGTCTCCTCAGGTACTGCACTCGTCCAGAACTGCGAGGAGTTCGGATGCGCTTCAGGGGCAAAAGTCAACTGCGGGAAGTCAGAAGCTATGCTCTGCCCCCTTTCCATTTACCATCAAGCCATACTTCATCAAAATTCTGGGAGTCTGGTTCGTGAAGGAAGGTGCAGCCCCAGGGGCGTAACTAGGAAAGACTGGGCCCCATAGCAAACTTTTGACTAGGGCCCCCCTCCCCTGGGTGTCACATAACCCCCCCTTGTAGATAGTGCCTTTTTACAGCTCCCTGTAGATAACGCCATACAGCCCCCCTGTAGATAACGCCATACAGCCCCCCTGTAGATAATGCCATACAGCCCTCCCCCTGTAGATAACGCCATACAGCCTTCCTGTAGATAACGCCATACAGCTTCCCTGTAGATAATGCCATACAGCCCCCCTGTAGATAACGCCATACAGCCCCCCCTGTAGATAACGCCATACAGCCCTCCCCCTGTAGATAACGCCATACAGCCCCCTGTAGATAACGCCATACAGCCCCCACTGTAGATAACGCCATACAGCCCCCCCTGTAGATAACGCCATACAGCCTCTCTGTAGATAACGCCATACAGCCCCCCTGTAGATAACGCCATACAGCCCCACTGTAGATAACGCCATACAGCCCCCCTGTAGATAACGCCATACAGCCCCCCTGTAGATAACGCCATACAGCCCCCCTGTAGATAACGCCATACAGCCCCCTGTTGATAACGCCATACAGCCCCCTGTAGATAACGCCATACAGCCCGCCTGTAGATAACGCCATACAGACCGCCTGTAGATAACGCCATACAGCCCCCCTGTAGATAACGCCATACAGCCCCCCTGTAGGTAACGCCATACAGTCCCCCTGTAGGTAACGCCATATAGCCCCCCTGTAGGTAATGCCATACAGCCCCCCTGTAGGTAACGCCATACAGCCCCCCTGTAGGTAACGCCATACAGCCCCCCTGTAGGTAACACCATACAGCCCCCCCTGTAGATAACATCATACAGCCCCCCCTGTAGGTAACAGGAGAGGGGGCATGTTGGATTTCACCATTATTCTTGCAGGGGATATCCCGCTGACTGGGCGGTCGTGCGTCAGTTTATTCCTTCTCCCCATTGACTTAAACATGAATTACCAGCCACGTGCGCCTGTGTACGGGGAGCCGGGAGGAACAGTTGTCAGATATATAAAATGTAAGTGCTCATCCTGAGCCTTCTGTTTCATGAACTACTCTGACCCAGGCAGTGCAGTAAGAGGGAGTGCAGGGGGTATAACTGTGTATATGACATTCAGGATCTGTGGAAAGCTGGGTGACAAGCCCTGTGGGCACTGTAATGGTAGTCGCCCAGCCTGTGTAGAAGACCAAGGTGACTCAGACGTGGGTGAAATGTGCCGTATTGAGCAGCGTTGGGGGATCAGCTGCATCAAATAAAGAATAACATGGAGCAGCTGTAGGGTCTATCAAGATAATCACTTGAATTAGGCATAAGATGTACGATGAAGGACACAAGGAGTCCACTAGCGCCCCCAGGCCGATCACAAAGCTCTTCAGCCAGAATACATGTGTGATCGCTGGCATTGATAGGGAGACCGAAAGTCCCCCGAAGTTCTCCATGACTAACCTCTGACTTCCGGCGTCTGCGCAGCTCAATAAAAATGAAAGGAGCGCTGGTCACGCATACGCACAAGCGCGACCTGCGCTCCATTCATTTCTATGGAGCTGCCGACACAGACCCCGGAAGTCCGAGGTTTGTGATGGAGAACTCCAGGGGACTTTCAGTCCCCCGTTCTCCCTATCAATGCCAGCGATCACACATGTATCCCCTGTCCTGTGGATAGGGGATACATGTCTTTTGTTTAATGGCAGAGCAGGGAGATACCTCCCTGCTCTGCTGCAGTGTTCAGTGGCGTCGCACTGTAGCAGCCATAGCGGCTGCTAGCGGAGCCTCCGGCCATGGTGGGGGCTCGTGCCAGCGGGCGACACGGGCCCCCTCATGCCACGGGCCCCGTAGCATCTGCTACGGCTGCTACAGCGGTAGTTACGCCACTGTGCAGCCCTAAAGTCGTGGGAAGAACGCTTGGGCAAAGTCAACCAAAGAATCGGACTGTGGAGCCTCAGACAACTTACTATGGAGGGCAAGGCACTTGTCCTGCGTAACGAAGTCTTGCCTGTGCTACAATACACTGCACATGCAAGGCCCCCTCTTGCCACTCTCTTGAGGGCCATTACCAGGACTGTGTTTCGCTTCATCTGGGGTTCAAAAATGGACAGAGTAAAGCAGACTGTTATGTACAAGAAGCCCGCAAAGGTGGGAAGGGTATACCCGACATCCCCACTCTGCTGCGGATCCCTTTTGTATGTGACTGTGTTTGTAGGACTCTAAGGACAGCAAACAGCTCTGTGGCAAAGGCCATGTCCCGTTACTTCCTCCTTCCCCCTGGCGTTGTTTTGGCTGGGACAAGTGGGACAGCTCCTTCCCTATGGAGATGTTGTGCGGTGTGTGAGGGAGCATCAACTGGAGGGTCTTAAGCCTGACTTGTGGAAACCTAAGACGATCCACAAGCACATCAGAGCAAAGGACTTGCCGGAGTCTGTTCCAGGGCTTCATGCCGACACGTTGGAGACTGTTTGGACTAACGTGTCATCTGGCAGGTTGACCAACGGGCACAAGGACATTTCATGGATGGCCGTCCAGGGAGGACTGCCTCTTAGGTTATTCATTCATGCCCACAACCTGTGCAAGACACCTGCCCCAGGTGTCCCTTCACGGAGTAAACATCTTTGCACATTTTCTGGCAGTGCCCCTTTGCACAGGGTTTGGATTTAACACTGATGGAGCAATCCAGGAGGCCTGGCGCCTTCTGAAATGTTTTAAGGACGCTATATGGTTTGCCAGGAACTGTTTAATTTTGCGGAGAGAAAGTGTGTCCATCCAGGACTGCCGCAGGCTGATCCACAGCCTGCTGAGAGACTATTCCACCTTGGAAAGCCTGGATGTCGATGAGGAAGAGGACTGATTCTCCCCTTCCCCCCACTCTCCCTTCTTGTGTGTTGTCTTTCAATAAAGCTTCAGGCCTGTGAATTCCCCTGCCTACGCCCTCCTTCCCACTCCCCCACCCCATCACTTGGATGTAAAGCTTTATTCTTTGATTTTAGCGAATACAAAACGGTTAGTGTAGCATGTGGTGTGATGTATAGCATAGGTTAGCCTATACTGTGTGTCATACTGTCATGTTATGTTTGGCGACTGTTATTATTTATTGTTTACTTCTTCATGGCCTGCGCTGCGTTGCAGTAATGTTTGTATGATGACGATTGATTGTCATACAGCTGATATCCACCGCTGATGACGCCGTCTCAGCTCCTGAGCCGGCGCCATCTTGCCGCCAGTTACGGAAGCCTTTCAGGCTCCGCCGCCGGGCCGGTACTGGAAGGCTTCCGTGCTAGGCAGACCGGGAGGCCAGTATTAGGCCTCCAGTTTCAATTTCATTACTGGGGTTCTGATGAGATGCAAACAAATTAAATGCATCGATCACGTTTGACCGCTGCATTTAAGGGGTTAATAGCGGGGATCTAAGATAATTTCGGTCCCCGCCATTTGCCATTTCAGCCGTATGTCAGCTGTAATACACCGCTGACATCTGGCGATGATGGCACCGACTCAGCTTCTGATCTGGTGCCATTCATTTGTCGTATGGTTACGGCAAAATGCGGGAAGCACTAGCTTTCCATGACGTATCCATACAAATGTTGGGAAGGGATTAAAGGGGCTGCCAGTTTCAGTAAATCAATGTTATTTTTTTGTATAATGAAATGTTATAAAAAAAAATTCTATATAATTTCTGTATTCATTCCTCATGGTTTTTCCAAATCTCTGCTTGTTTTTATTCAGTAGGGACATTTATTGTTTACTTCTGGAGGATAAAATTCTGTCCATGGTCATGCGATGGACACACAGGTGCACGGCTCGTTATAGTTACACTATGTGTATCAGAGCTATGTCTTCCAATGATCCGAGGGACACGATCTGTGGGTATGTGGACCCACTGGGCCGTACCGCCGTAGCGGAATAGCAGCTGGCCAACAGAGTACCAAGTCAATATATAAATAGTCCAAGCACAAGGGTACTTGTAGTAGTTCAGACAGTAGCAATGGCTAGGCACAGATGGGACCTTGAAAGCAGACACCAGACGTGGTGTAACACAGCAGGTGGAACCGGTGGCGCAACATGACTCCAACAGGTTTAAGGCACAGGAACAAATAGCACGGGATACAGGGTACAGGTATCAGGGCACGGGAACAACGGGAAAAGGATAACACAAAGGGACCATTTGCAAGACTAATATAGGAAAACACAACAACGCTCAGGCAATGAGCAGAGGGGCAGAGCCCTTCTTATAGTCCAGGGTTATCATTGGCTAATTAATCATAATTCCCATGTGTGCACGCTGGCCCTTTAAGGCCGGGCACGAGCATGCGCGCAAACCCTACTGGACACAGTGGACCAGAGCGGAAGTGAGCACTGGCGTCTCCTGGGGAGAAGATGCGGGCCAGTGCTCACAGATCCATGAGTAATCCCGATGGTTCGTGGCCCTGGACGCTACACCCAGCACCTGTGTGGCCATCATAAGACCATGGACAGAATTTTATTCACGGGAAGTAAACAATGACTGTAACTACAGAATAACAACAAGCAGAAATCTTGAAAACTGTGAGGAATTAATACAGAAAGTATATAAAAAAATTGTATGACTTTTCATTATACAAAAATTAACTTGCTAAAAACAAAACAAAACAAAACAGGATAACCTGTCACGATCTGTGGGTATGTGGACCTACTGGGCCGTACTGCCGTAGCGGGATAGCAGCTGGCTAATACAGAGTACCAAGTAAAGTCTATAGTTCAAGCAAGGGTACCTGTGGTAGTTCAGACAGTAGCGATGACTAGGCTCAGATGGGACCTTGGCAGCAGACACCAGGCGTGCTGTAACACAGCAGACAGACCGGTGGTACAACACCACTCCAACTCTTTAAGGCACAGGAATAAGGTCACATGGGATACAGGATACAGATAGCAGGTACGGGAAAACTGGGAATTGGAAAACACTAAGGGACAATTTGCTAGACTGACACGGGAAAACACAACAACGCTCAGGCAGTGAAGGAAGGGGCAGGGCCCTTCTTATAGCATACCTCCCAACTTCTGAATTCGGAAAAGAAGGACATTTTAAGCCACACCCCCTAACCACGCCCAATATCCCGCATCAACACATCAAATCATGGCCAGATCCTTCTGCAAATAACAAGCGCACATGGTCACTGCGGCTCTCTAGACTGTCTGGATATGACAGATATTATGGATCCGGTTATATCGTCTTTATGTTACCTTTCCTAACTTGGGTATAACATTTGCTCATCACGGCAGCAGCTGCAGGACAAACCAAAAGACTGAGAACAATGAAAGTCAAGAAGGAGACCCTGTAGTTGATGGCTTTTCAATTGACAGGTAGCAGAGTTATATGATGAGGATTTTTTTTTCCAGTTGTGTAACTCTGCTACCGGTCAATGGAAAAATCATCCACCAGAGCCCCCCTGTAGATTGCTCCACACAGCCCCACTGTACATAGCGCCAGACACAGCCCCCCTGTAGATAGCTCCAAACACAGCCCCCCTGTAGATTGCTCCACACACAGCTCCCTGTAGATAGCTTCACACACAGCCCCCTGTAGATAGCGCCACACACAGCCCCCTGTAGATAGCTCCAGATACAGCCCCCCTGTAGATTGCTCCACACAGCCCCCCTGTACAAAGTGCCAGACACAGCCCCCCTGTAGATAGCTCCAGATACAGCCCCCCTGTACATAGCTCCACACACAGCCCCCCTGTACATAGCTCCACACACAGCCCCCCTGTAGATAGCGCTACACACAGCTCCCCTGTAGATAGCGCCACAAACAGCTCCCCCTGTAGATAGCGCCACACACAGCCCCCGTGTACATAGCGCCAGACACAGCCCCCCTGTAGATAGCGCCACACACAGCCCACATGTACATAGCCCCAGACACAGCCCCCCTGTAGATTGCTCCACACAGCCCCCCTGTACATAGTGCCAGACACAGCCCCCTGTAGATAGCTCCAGATACAGCCCCCCTGTAGATAGCTCCACATATAGCCCCCCTGTAGATTGCTCCAGATAAATCCGCCTGTAGATTGCTCCACACAGCCCCCCTGTACATAGCGCCAGACACAGCCCCCTGTAAATAGCTCCAGATACAGCCCCCTGTACATAGTGCTAGACACAGCCCACCTGTAGATTGCTCCACACACCCCCCCTGTACATAGCGCCAGACACAGCCCCCTGTAGATAGCTCCAGATACAGCCCCCCTGTAGATAGCTCCACACATAGCCCCCCTGTAGATAGCTCCAGATACAGCCCCCTGTAGCTTGCTACACACAGCCCCCCTGTACATAGCGCCAGACACAGCCCCCCTGTACATAGTGCCAGACACAGCCCCCTGTAGATAGCTCCAGATACAGCCCCCCTGTAGATAGCTCCACACATAGCCCCCCTGTAGATTGCTCCAGATAAATCCCCCTGTAGATTGCTCCACACAGCCCCCCTGTACATAGCGCCAGACACAGCCCCCTGTAAATAGCTCCAGATACAGCCACCTGTACATAGTTCTAGACACAGCCCACCTGTAGATTGCTCCACACAGCCCCCCTGTACATAGCGCCAGACACAGCCCCCTGTAGATAGCTCCAGATACAGCCCCCCTGTAGATAGCTCCACACATAGCCCCCCTGTAGATAGCTCCAGATACAGCCCCCCTGCAGCTTGCTACACACAGCCCCCCTGTACATAGCGCCAGACACAGCCCCCCTGTACATAGCGCCAGACACAGCAGCCCTGTAGATAGGTGCAGATACAGCCCCCCTGTAGATAGCTCCACACATAGCCCCACTGTAGATAGCTCCAGATACAGCCCCCCTGTAGATTGCTCCACACAGCCCCCTTGTACATAGCGCCAGACACAGCCCCCCAATAGATAGCAACCTGTAGGTAGCGCAACACAACCCCCTTATAAGAGGTAGCCGGCCCTACTGCTGCCACTCTCCGCTCTGCTTTAACTCACCATCAGAATGCAGGAGTCTTGCGGTGGCGTTCTCACTGGTGTCGATGCCGGCCCGGGAGTGGACCAGTCCAGTCACCTGACCTGTCACCTGACTGGTGAGATCAGATGACAGGTCAGGTGACTGGACTGGTCCACTCCTGGGCCGGCGTCGATCGCAGTGAGAACACCGCCACAAGACTCCTGCCTTGTTTTGATCACTGCTGCAGTTGTCTGGCATGCAAGGCGCCTGTCAGCAGTGATCAGCTGTTTTGATACAGCTGCAGCGCCCAGCGGGACATTTTGCAGACCACCCGGGACGGTGGGACAGCATGAGAAACTGGGACTCTCCCGCCGAATCTGGGACAGTTGGGAGGTATGCTTATAGTCCAGGGTGATCTGGGATCAATCAGTTCAATCTTACACATGTGTGCGCTCTGGCTCTTTAAAGCCGGGACTGAGTTTGAGCGTGCATCCTACTGGTCACTGCGGGACAGGACGCATGTGCTGGCATCTCGGGGGAGGAGGGTGTCGGCAGGATAAGAGAAGTCTGCAGTCAGCGACCGCGGACGTTACACAACCCCTTTAATTATTCAGATTGAAATTAATTTTAAATGTTATTATCACGCACACTTAGCCAGCTTGTAGTTAGATGTACTATTCCTCTAAGTGATATAGTGTGCACAACTCCAAGTATAAGAATATTTGCTTGCCAGAAATAAGTTAACTGAGTGTACTTCTACATGTCATAAATGTGGAGTATGCCATTCATCTTCTCAATGTATTCAGAAATAATAGAGTTTTGTATTTATTGTTGCTTCTTATTCAAGCAATAATCCATGTCAGAAAGAAAACAGAGAGGAATATCAATCAGTTTATATATGATTGAGTTTAAAGGAAGTAAAAAAATAAAGTCATGCAAAGGAAAATATGTATCATTGTCGTTCAATTCATTGAACTGACAACTCATTTATAACACAGTAATATTCAACAATAACAAGATTTCTGGGATGACGTGAAAAATTCCTGTTACTTTATGTCATTTAGCGACATTACGCAGCAAATATTGCATGTATCTGTATATTATATTAAAGTGCATTGGCTGAAGCAAAGATAGACAGGTTCTTGCATATTCTGAATCACTTCCTATACTAGACGGTAAAAGAGAAAGGAAAGTCACAAGGAGTACAAATCCTCTGCAGGTTTCCTTCAGCCTGTCAGTAAACATAGACTGATTTAAAATCTACCGTATACAGTCTACCGTAAACAGTGGCCTCTATTCTGCTGGTGGCCTAGCAAGACAACACTGGGAACACATCACTTTCCTGATCTATTATAGGATTCCTGCTGCTCATAAAGACACTTTCCATAATAAAAATAACTATCAATATTGCTGTTTATGCCGTTCTTTAAATTAATGACCGGGCCTGTTTGTACCTTAATGACCAAGCCAGATTTGTCAAATCTGGTATGTCTGACTTTATCAGAGAATAACTCTGTGAAAGTTTTGAATATCCAAGTAATTCTGACATTGTTTTTTCGTCACATGTTGTACTTTATTTTAGTGGTAAAAGTAGACTGATACAATTTGCGGAAATTAATTAAAAAATAGAAAAATTGAAGAAATTTTGTAAAAATTACAATTTTTCCCTATTTTTAACTGCAATATGTCACATATGTACAATTTTTAAAATAAAATATATATTTCTATCTCTTTACTCTATTTTGGCAGCACTTTTTAAAAAATAAAATAAACTTTCAGCAATTTAGAGGACTTACAAATTGAATAATAATTTTATAAATTTTGAAGTACATTTTGTTTTCCTGCACCAAGCCAGGTTTTCAGAGGCTCATAGGTGTCAGAGTGATGGAAACCCCCACAAATGACCCCATTTAGAAAACTAGACCCCTTAAGGTATTTATCTAGGGGTGTAGTAAGTATTTTGACCCCACAGTTTTTTGCTAAATTGAATGCATAACAGGTGAAAAAAAAAACAAAACACTTTTTTTCATAAAAGTATCAGTTTGAAGACCAATTTCTTTGTAAAGCGACCATGAGAATGAAGAAACACATCACGAAATCTATCACCCTGTTTCTCCTGTTTTCAAAAATACCTACATTGTGGCCCTAATGCGCTGCCTGGACACACGGCAGGACCCAAAAGGAAGGGAGCACCCGGAGGCTTTCAGGACTCATATTTTGCTTGAAAATCTTTTAGGCCCCACTGTACATTTGGAGAGGCTTTGAGCTGCCAGAACGATAGAAACTCCCCATAAACGACCCCATTTAGAAAACTAGACCCCATAAGGTATTTATTTAGGGGTATAGTAAGTATTTTGACCCCACAGTTGTTTGCTAAATTTAATGCATAACAGGTGAAAAAAAAAATATTTAACTTTTTTCATAAAAGTATCAGTTTGAAGACCGATTTCTTTGTAAAGCGAACATGAGAATGAAGAAACACACCACAAAATCTATCACCCTGTTGCTCCTGTTTTCTAAAATACCCACATTGTGGCCCTAATGCACTGCCTGGACACACGGCAGGGCCCAAAAGGAAGGGAGCACCCGGAGGCTTTCAGGACTCATATTTTACTTGAAAATGTTTTAGGCCCCATTGTACATTTGGAGAGGCTTTGAACTACCAGAACGATAGAAACTCCCCATAAACAACCCAATTTAGAAAATTAGACCCCATAACGTAATTATTTAGGTGTATAGTAAGTATTTTGACCCCACAGTTCTTTGCTAAATTTAATGCATATCAGGTGAAAAAAAAAATTATTTCACTTTTTTCATAAAAGTATTAGTTTGAAGACCGATTTCTTTGTAAAGCGAACATGAAAATGAAGAAACACACCACAAAATCTATCACCCTCTTTCTCCTGTTTTCAAAAATACCCACATTGTGGCCCTAATGCGTTGTTTGGACACACGGCAGGGCCCCAAAGGAAGGGAGCACCCGGAGGCTTTCATATTTTGCTTGAAAATGTTTTAGGCCCCACTGTACATTTGGAGAAGCTTTGAGCTGCCAGAACGATAGAAACTCCCCATAATCGACCCCATTTTCAAAACTAGACCCCTTAAGGTATTTATCTAGGGGTATAGTTAGCATTTTGACCACACAGGTTTTTCGCTAAATATATTGGAATTAGTCTGTAAAAATTAAAATGTACTTTTTTTCTGAAACAACATATAAATTTTTATTATTTACAAGGAATAACGAAGAAAATGCACCCCAACATTTGTAAAGCAATGTCTCCCGATTACGACAATACCCCATATGTGGTAATAAACTGCTGTTTGGACCCACAGCAGGGCTCAGAAGGGAAGGAGAGCCATTTGGATTTATGATTTTGCTGGAATGGTTTTCGGTGCCATGTCGCATTTGCAATGCACTGGAGGGACCAAAACAATGGAAACCCACCAAAAGTGACCCCATTTTGGAAAAACCTTCAAGGAGTTTTTCTAGGGGTATAGTGAGCATTTAGACCCCACGGGTCTTTTGCAGAGTTTATTAGAATTAGGGCGCGAAAATTAATATCAACATTTTTTCCACTAAAATGTTGAATTTTCTCATTTTCACAAGGGATAAAGGAGGAAAAAAACAACCATTTTTTATAAAGCAATTTCTCCCGAGTCCTAAAATATCCCACATGTGGTCATACGTTTTTTCATTAGAAATGAATTAACCCTTTAAGGACTGATCCATTTTTTGCTTTCATATTTTTGCTTTTCACTCCCCGCTTTCCAAGAGCCATAACTTTTTTATTTTTCCATCAATAGAGTGGTGTGAGGGCTTATTTCTTGCGGGAGGAGCTGCAGTTTATATTGGTACCATTTTTTGGTACATAAAAAGTGATTCAAAAGTTGTATTACATTTTTTTTTTAGAGCGAAGGTGACAAAAAAAAAAACAGCGATTTTGGCGGTTTCAATTATTAATTTTTTTTAAGGTGTGCACTGTGCAAATTAAATAATGGTATATTGTAATAGTTGGGACTTTTACGGATGTAGCGATACCAATTTTGTTAATTTTTTTACAGTACTTTAGAAGAAAAATGCGAAAAGGTGTTTTTTTTTTTAACTTTAAAAAAAATAAATTCTCACTACTAATAACTATAATTCTTCTACACATTTTATTAATCAATCCCCTTAGGGGACTTGATCCAGCGATCATTGGATCACTGGTACAATACACTGCAATACTAATGTATTGCAGTATACTGTTATTCTTACAGGCTTCTGTAACAGAGCGATAGCTGTTCCTGTCCGTTAGTACCGAGGGGGCCAGCTGTAATACACAGCCGACACCTGCAGCGTATGGAGCGGGCTCATCACGTGAGCCGGCTCCATACATCAACCGCCGCACCATGACGGGTAATTAAGTCATAGTGCGCAAAGGGGTTAATGCACAGCGGATGGTTCAAAGTGAAAATTGCAGTTTTCCACTGATACGCCATTTTAGTGCATAATATGTTGTGCCCAGTTTGTGCCACAGAAGACAAATACCTCATAAACGTTAAACGGGTTCTCTCGGGTATGGCGACGCCATATGTGTGGGCGCAAACTGCTGCTTGGGCACGCTGCAGGGCTCAGAAGGGAGGGAACGCCATTTTGCTTTTGGAGCGCAGATTTTGCTTGGAAGTAGTTTTGTTTGGGGTTTTGCTTGTATTTCAGTTTATAATTTGGGGGTATTTGTAATCTGTGCAGAGGACATCAGGGCATAATAAGAGGGTATAATAATGTGGTAAATAAATAATATTTCATAGATATGTGCCCGGTGTCGCACTGATAAATGGCGCCCGATCTTATCCACTTTTGGACACTGCACATTTTGCATCGCCATATTCTGAAAGCCAGAACTTTTTTAATTTTTCACCACCGGAGCCCTGTGAGGGCTTATTTGTTGCGGGACAATCTGTACTTTTCATTGGTACCATTTTGGGGTACATGCGATTTTTTTGATCACTTTTTATTAAATTTTTTTGCAAGCCGGGTGACCAAAAACAAGCAATTCTGACAAAGTTTTTTATTTTTATTTTTTGCGGCGTTCAACGTGCACTATAAATGACCATTATATTTTATTCTGCGGATCGGTACGATTACAGCGATACCATATGTATATACTTTTTTTTATGCTTTGCAGCGTTTGCGAATAAAATCAATTTTTTATAAAATAATTTATTTTCTGTCACCATATTCTGAGAGCCGTAACTTTTTTATTTTTCAGTCAAAAAAGCTGTGTAAGAGCTTGTTTTTTTTGCAGGACGGGTTGTAGTTTTTTTTGGTATTATTTTCGGGTACATGCGACTTTTTGATCACTTTTTATTCTCTATTTTGGGAGGGGTGGTGACCAAAAAATAGCAATTCTGGTGTCGTTTTTTATTGATTTTTTTTGGGGTGTTCATCGTGCGGGAAAAATCACATTATAGTTTGATAGTTGGGGTCGTTACGAACGTGGTGATACCAGATATGTGTACTTTTTTAACGTGTTAATTTTTTTCCTATAATGAAAGACTTATTATAGGAAAAAAATGCAGTGTTTGTTTATAGAAGAAAAGCAAAAGAGGAGAACCTCCAGCTCACCTTGTGGGTACAAATTGATGTACTATGGACTCCGCACGGATCCTCGCGTCGGCACACGTTGTATGAGTTTCAAGAGAAAGAAGTATTGGATCCAGCGTAGCTGTAAGGGCGGGTTCACACATGGCGGAATTGCACTTAAATTCCGCTGCGGACACTCCGCAGCGTTAATCCGCAGCGGAGCCGTTTCTACATTGACTTTCACTTTAATTTAGCAGTGTTCGTTTACACGATGCGTACAATTCCGCTGCGGAGCATAGGCTGCGGAGCGGAATTTGGTGTCCGCAGCATGCTCTGTCTGTTGCGGAGCAGTGGCGGACTCATGGCGGAATTTCTCCATTGACTTCAATGGAGATTCAAAGTTCCGCAATGAAGTCCGCAGCTGTCATGCACATGTTATGTGTGCTGCGGATGCGTCTTGCTTTTTTTACTTGACATTTCTTCATTCTGGCTGGACCTATGTATTTCTAGGTCTACAGCCAGACTGAGGAAGTCAATGGGGCTCCCGTAATGACGGGAGCGTTGCTAGGAGACGTCAGTAAATAGTCACTGTCCAGGGTGCTGAAAGAGTTAAGCGATCGGCAGTAACTGTTTCTGCACCCGGGACAGTGACTACCGATCCCAATATACATGTATCTGTAAAAAAAAATGAAGTTCGTACTTACCGAGAACTCCCTGTTTCTGTCTCCAGTCCGGCCTCCCAGGATGACGTTTCAGTGTAAGTGACGGCTGCAGCCAATCACAGGCCAAGCACAGGCTGCAGCGGTCACATGGACTGGCGCGTCATCCAGGGAGGTCGGGCTGGATGCCGAAGGAGGGACGCGTCATAAAGACAACGGGCGGTAAGTATGAATTTCTTTTACTTTCACTAGGGAAAGTGCTGTCCCTTCTCTCTATCCTGCACTGATAGGGAGAAGGGAAGCACTTTTCCCGCAGTCCGCAGCAGCTAGTCCGCATCAATGTACTGCACATTTTGTGCAGATCCGCAGCCGTAATCCGCAACCCGGATTAGGTGCGGCATTGATGCGGACAGTTGCGGAGGAATTCCGCCATGTGTGGTCATGCCCTAACTAAAAAGGAACTCGTTCCAAGTTTAATGAAAAAAAAAAAATATTCTATTAAAAGAGGTCAGTCTGAATGATGTCCTCTGGTGCTGGGAGGGAAGTAGGAAAATAACGAAAGCCTACGCGTTTCAAACGCTGACTGCGTTCTTAATCATGGCTAGGATGAACTGACTGCCAAGTATTGGTATCTATATATATATAGCAGATCTTAATTGGTTTCAGGTGTGGGCACTTTCCCTGAACGGGAGCCGGAAGCGCTAAGCCTCGGTGCTCGTCTCGCTCTAATTTGTCTTAAGAATAATTATTGTGACTTTTATTAGAGGATCAGAAATAAGTAGGTAATATGAACCTATGAGTTATTTAGTCGTTTTTATGTTTATTTGTGGAGCTATAAGCGCTTGGTAGTGGCATAACTATTTGTAATTTTTGTTTCCTTGGAGATTGAAGTCAACTTCCGGTGAAATTTGTATGTTGTTAATTTGCGTTTCAGGGTCATATGGACCTGTTGGAACGCAAACCGGAAGCGGCACCACTCACGGACGCCGAAGCTCAAACTTCTTTCTACAATGGACCCTATTTGTAAGTATATTCTTATTATTTTCTTATGTGCAGTTACCGATAGTAAATATAGGGGAGTGCCTATCCTCCTTGATAGCTTTAAAGGCGCTATATGTTTATAAGAGTATAAAACAAATATATAGACCCTGTTTCAAATGTATTTATGATGCCCTTTTCCATAAAGAATAGAAGAAAAAAGAAGAAGGAGAGAGAAAGGTAGGGGGAAATAATATATGTATATATATGTAGAGGAATAACTAAAAGCAGTAACTTTAGTACCATTGCTGGTAATTGTCTGAAAACGTTATATAGTCTCAATTAATGTTAGCAATGGTTTTTGTCTTGGTAGGTAAATTATGTTTTCCCCATGCTTTTTTGTGATTGTCTCGATCTTCTACCATTTCTGGGCAAAATATATGTTTATAATGGTTAGTCAGTTTAAAAATTTTTGGTGTATGAACCAAATGAGATAAGAGAACCGTTTGAATCGGTATACGGTATGGGAAAAATGGGGAGGGGGGTTGAGTGAGCTAAAAACTTGAATATGGGTAGAGATTAGATTTCTAACCATCGGATCAAGCGAAAGGCTGAGAAAATAAATAAATTTTAATGATTATTATGAAAAATGGGAGTGAACAATTAAAAAACCGGAATACCGGAAAAGTGGAGAACATTTAATTGGACCAAATTAGTAATGTCTTTTTCAGTGGTGTATATATATGAGGCCCTCTTGAGACAAATTGAGAGGGACCCAGGAGGAAACATATGTTTTTGTAAATGTAACAGATATAAGTTTTAAGGAAAAATAAAAATAAAAATATGAAGATGTTTTTGAACTTTAAGGACAACTTTACGAATATGAATAGATGTTGTCTTGTTAAGTTGTACTTGATTTAAGGTGATCAAATGACGCATGATTAGATAAGTTGATGGTTTTATTTCATCTTAAACCATGTTTAAATTTAGGTTGGTAATAGTCAAATGTCTGTTATACACTTATCAAATTTTGAAAAAATGATTCATACGATTGTTGTGAACTGGATATTTTTTTGTATGTTAGTAGTGGAACATGAGTTCCTTTTTTAAATTCAAACCATTAGGGACTCTAGTATTGAGTCTAAATATCCAGAACGCCTCTCTCTGGTAGACTTTATGCTGAAGGTCACCTCCTCTTTTTGGGGGGTGTACTTTTTCTATAGCATAACATATAAATGATTTTATAGTTCTGTTATGACATGATATAAAATGTTTTGCCACATTTGATGTATTACAAATATTAGGGTTCCTTATATAGCCTAGATGTTCCAGGATGCGGGTTTTAAATTTTCTGCTAGTACAGCCTATATATTTTAAGCTGCATATGGTACACTCAATGACATAGACTACTGAGGTGGTATTACAGTTGATATAATTTTGTATTTTAAACGTTTCAGAATTATTTGAGTTTGAAAAAGATTTAGTGGGCTGAACTATGTTGCATGTTTTGCATGGGTGTTGACCACATCTGTAAAAGCCCTTATTTTCTAACCATGTTGTTGTACTCTTTTCTTCTGACACGAAAAGAGACGGAGAAAGGATGTTACCCAATGTGGGTGCTTTTCGTGCCACTATTTTACAGCCTCCTTGTAGAATGAACCGTAGTCCATCGTCTTCCGTCAGGATAGGTAAGTACTTGTTTATGATTTGTTTAATTTCCTTAAACTGGTTACTTTGTTGTAGTACTAGGACTGGTGTGTTAGGGTCTAGTTTTTTCTTTTTGCGAGACTGTTCGAGGAGATCCACTCTGGGGACTCTTCTGGTGATATAATTGGCCCGGTTGAGAGACCATGATGGATAACCCCTATTTTTTAATCTTAATTGTATTTGTTGTTGTTCTTCTGTATATTGTTCCTCTGAGCTACAATTTCTTCTTGCTCTATACATTTCACCAACTGGGATGGCCATGATAGTTTTCTTTGCGTGATTACTACTGGCGTGTAGTATGGTGTTGGCAGTAGTGGGCTTACGGAAGGTTTTAGTTTGTATAATGGACCCGATTTTCCCCTCTAATACTAGATCTAGAAATGTTATTGAGGTTCTATCAAAATTATAAGTGAAGTGTAAATTGTATGGATTACTATTCAGAAAATCGATGAATCTTTGGATGATTGAGATGTCGCCCCTCCATATAAATAGGAGGTCATCGATATATCTACCAAACCATGCTATGTTGTGTCCAAATGGGTTGTTGGTTGAAAAGATATACTGTTCCTCCCACCAGGCCATGGTTAAATTGGCTATTGATGGGGAGAATTTTGCTCCCATTGATACCCCTCTTAATTGTAAGTAGAATTTGTCATTAAACTGAAAATAGTTGTTTGTCATCAAAAACATAAGGATGTCTAATATGTAAGTTTGAAAGTTTTTGGTAAAGGTGCTGTACATTGCTAGATGGTGTGTTAGTGCAGCATATGCAGTTTGATGAGGAATGCTAGTATAGAGTGCAACAACGTCGCAAGTGAGCCAAACATCGTTTTCATTCCATACTCTGTTCTGGAAAAAAGATAAAACATCTTTGGTATCTTTTATGAACCCTGGTGTTCTTTGGGCTAGAGGTTGGAGTACCGTGTCTAGCCACTCTGACAGTCTTTCCAACACTGAGCCTATCCCCGATACAATCGGACGCATGGGTGGTGGGACCTGATTTTTATGTGTTTTGGGGAGGGCATGGAAAATAGGTGTAATTGGTTGTTCCACAAAGATGTAATCTGCTTGTTTTTGATTGATATGTCCTTCTCTAACACCCTCGTTTAATAGATTTTTCATCTTATTCTGAATTTTTGTTGTGGGATTATTATCAAGGCATCTGTAGGTGTTCTCATCTGATAGAAGATTTAGGATGGAGTTTTTATAATCAGACTTGTTCATTACAGTTATTCCACCTCCTTTATCAGACATTTTGATAGTTATTTCTTTGTTATTTCTGAGCGTTTTTACTGCGTTTTTTAAACGGAGGGGAAGATTCTGTTCAATTTTGGTTTGTTTAATCTTATCAGAGAGATTTTGGAGTTCTTTTTCTACAATCATCTGGAAACGGTCCATGGACTCTGTCCTTGATTGTTTAGGATAATATTTGGGGTTGGTTATATGGAAATCAATGTTGTTATCTGTGAGTATGTCCGGATTCTCTGTGCGTAGGCTGTCTAGGCAAACCATGGTTTGTAACTCTTCAAATGATAGATCTTTTGATACTTGGTAACACTCTCGGTTATATTCTTTAGGAAATTCCATTGATGTATTTGTTGGTAGAGATGGAGGTAATAGTGGTGTATTTTCTTCTTCTGAGTTCTCAGAAGTATCATGTTCTTGTGTGAGAAAATGTCTTTTGACGGTTAAATTCCTGATAAATTTATTTATGTCAAGAAGGGTAGAAAAAGGATCGAAGTTATTGTTAGGAGCAAAATTCAGTCCCAGTGACAGTGCTTCAATTTGAGATGATGTAAGTATAGTAGATGATAGATTGGTGACGTTCAGATCTACACTTGAAATTTGCGGGACCGGAGGTGGCGGCTCAGGACCTGATCTTGTCGGTCTATGTTTCTTGCCGCCCCTCCTTCTTCGTTTTTTGACGTAGACTGGCTAGGATCTTGTCTGTAGTTGAATTTTGTACGTGTCCTAATGGAATCATCCTCAGAGAGTCCGTCATATGAATCTGGCTCTGTGGAGCTGAAGCTTACTCTATGGAGTGTGTCTCTTTGTTTCTTGCGTTGATTTCGTTGTTTGAGAATAGGTTTAGGTCGAGTTCTATTTCTGTCTCTACTATTCCAGTTATAGACTTCATTAGAACTGTAATCTCTTGTGTCTCTTTGAAACTTTGATTGTTTCGTTTCTGCTATTGCTCGGTCAAGTTTGTCTATGTATTGAGAGGTGCGAGTCTCAAGGGTTACTAGGTCTGGTGAGCTGGGAAAACTGTCTATTTTACATTTTGTTTCAGAGATTTTTGCTTCCAATTCTGTTAATTTGATTTTTTCTTGTTCTGTGATTAACATCATGAGTTTTATGGAGCAGTCTGATAGAGTTTTGTTCCATTCTTCATTAAAAGCTTCTGAATAATTGAAGGAGGGTGTTTTCCTTAGCCTTAGGCCTCTTGGAATCATGTTCTTACTTATATAGTTATTCAAGGTGGTTAAATCCCACCAAACTTTGGCTTGTTGGGCCATATCTTTTTCGAGACTGTGGAACAGATTTTCCAGGTCCTGGTCTTGTATACTCATGTTATTTAGGTTTCCAAACACTTTTGCGGCCATTTGGGCTCTAGTGAGAGGTATTTCTTGAGTCATTTTAATACTTGAGTTTGGTTTTTTCCTCCCCACTGATGTTGTCTCCAGTCGAAATGTGGGTGATTTAAAATCAAAGATAGAAAGTTTTTAGCCACTATATTAACCTTGTACAAAAGTTTAGGTTATTGCTTATCCTTGTGGATGGCTCACATATGAGGGTCTCTCCTGCAGCACTGTTGTACGCAAATATATTAATGCGTTTGTAATTCAGAGGAAAAAGTGATATATATACATATATGGATTTCCAGTAAATGGTGAGCACGTGAGGTACGTAGCCGAAGTATATGTAGAAAAGCAAAAGAGGAGAACCTCCAGCTCACCTTGTGGGTACAAATTGATGTACTATGGACTCCGCACGGATCCTCGCGTCGGCACACGTTGTATGAGTTTCAAGAGAAAGAAGTATTGGATCCAGCGTAGCTGTAACTAAAAAGGAACTCGTTCCAAGTTTAATGAAAAAAATATTCTATTAAAAGGAAAAGGAACTCATGTTCCACTACTAACATACAAAAAAATATCCAGTTCACAACAATCGTATGAATCATTTTTTCAAAATTTGATAAGTGTATAACAGACATTTGACTATTACCAACCTAAATTTAAACATGGTTTAAGATGAAATAAAACCATCAACTTATCTAATCATGCGTCATTTGATCACCTTAAATCAAGTACAACTTAACAAGACAACATCTATTCATATTCGTAAAGTTGTCCTTAAAGTTCAAAAACATCTTCATATTTTTATTTTTATTTTTCCTTAAAACTTATATCTGTTACATTTACAAAAACATATGTTTCCTCCTGGGTCCCTCTCAATTTGTCTCAAGAGGGCCTCATATATATACACCACTGAAAAAGACATTACTAATTTGGTCCAATTAAATGTTCTCCACTTTTCCGGTATTCCGGTTTTTTAATTGTTCACTCCCATTTTTCATAATAATCATTAAAATTTATTTATTTTCTCAGCCTTTCGCTTGATCCGATGGTTAGAAATCTAATCTCTACCCATATTCAAGTTTTTAGCTCACTCAACCCCCCTCCCCATTTTTCCCATACCGTATACCGATTCAAACGGTTCTCTTATCTCATTTGGTTCATACACCAAAAATTTTTAAACTGACTAACCATTATAAACATATATTTTGCCCAGAAATGGTAGAAGATCGAGACAATCACAAAAAAGCATGGGGAAAACATAATTTACCTACCAAGACAAAAACCATTGCTAACATTAATTGAGACTATATAACGTTTTCAGACAATTACCAGCAATGGTACTAAAGTTACTGCTTTTAGTTATTCCTCTACATATATATACATATATTTTTTCCCCCTACCTTTCTCTCTCCTTCTTCTTTTTTCTTCTATTCTTTATGGAAAAGGGCATCATAAATACATTTGAAACAGGGTCTATATATTTGTTTTATACTCTTATAAACATATAGCGCCTTTAAAGCTATCAAGGAGGATAGGCACTCCCCTATATTTACTATCGGTAACTGCACATAAGAAAATAATAAGAATATACTTACAAATAGGGTCCATTGTAGAAAGAAGTTTGAGCTTCGGCGTCCGTGAGTGGTGCCGCTTCCGGTTTGCGTTCCAACAGGTCCATATGACCCTGAAACGCAAATTAACAACATACAAATTTCACCGGAAGTTGACTTCAATCTCCAAGGAAACAAAAATTACAAATAGTTATGCCACTACCAAGCGCTTATAGCTCCACAAATAAACATAAAAACGACTAAATAACTCATAGGTTCATATTACCTACTTATTTCTGATCCTCTAATAAAAGTCACAATAATTATTCTTAAGACAAATTAGAGCGAGACGAGCACCGAGGCTTAGCGCTTCCGGCTCCCGTTCAGGGAAAGTGCCCACACCTGAAACCAATTAAGATCTGCTATATATATATAGATACCAATACTTGGCAGTCAGTTCATCCTAGCCATGATTAAGAACGCAGTCAGCGTTTGAAACGCGTAGGCTTTCGTTATTTTCCTACTTCCCTCCCAGCACCAGAGGACATCATTCAGACTGACCTCTTTTAATAGAATATTTTTTTCATTAAACTTGGAACGAGTTCCTTTTTAGTTACAGCTACGCTGGATCCAATACTTCTTTCTCTTGAAACTCATACAACGTGTGCCGACGCGAGGATCCGTGCGGAGTCCATAGTACATCAATTTGTACCCACAAGGTGAGCTGGAGGTTCTCCTCTTTTGCTTTTCTACATATACTTCGGCTACGTACCTCACGTGCTCACCATTTACTGGAAATCCATATATGTATATATATCACTTTTTCCTCTGAATTACAAACGCATTAATATATTTGCGTACAACAGTGCTGCAGGAGAGACCCTCATATGTGAGCCATCCACAAGGATAAGCAATAACCTAAACTTTTGTACAAGGTTAATATAGTGGCTAAAAACTTTCTATCTTTGATTTTAAATCACCCACATTTCGACTGGAGACAACATCAGTGGGGAGGAAAAAACCAAACTCAAGTATTAAAATGACTCAAGAAATACCTCTCACTAGAGCCCAAATGGCCGCAAAAGTGTTTGGAAACCTAAATAACATGAGTATACAAGACCAGGACCTGGAAAATCTGTTCCACAGTCTCGAAAAAGATATGGCCCAACAAGCCAAAGTTTGGTGGGATTTAACCACCTTGAATAACTATATAAGTAAGAACATGATTCCAAGAGGCCTAAGGCTAAGGAAAACACCCTCCTTCAATTATTCAGAAGCTTTTAATGAAGAATGGAACAAAACTCTATCAGACTGCTCCATAAAACTCATGATGTTAATCACAGAACAAGAAAAAATCAAATTAACAGAATTGGAAGCAAAAATCTCTGAAACAAAATGTAAAATAGACAGTTTTCCCAGCTCACCAGACCTAGTAACCCTTGAGACTCGCACCTCTCAATACATAGACAAACTTGACCGAGCAATAGCAGAAACGAAACAATCAAAGTTTCAAAGAGACACAAGAGATTACAGTTCTAATGAAGTCTATAACTGGAATAGTAGAGACAGAAATAGAACTCGACCTAAACCTATTCTCAAACAACGAAATCAACGCAAGAAACAAAGAGACACACTCCATAGAGTAAGCTTCAGCTCCACAGAGCCAGATTCATATGACGGACTCTCTGAGGATGATTCCATTAGGACACGTACAAAATTCAACTACAGACAAGATCCTAGCCAGTCTACGTCAAAAAACGAAGAAGGAGGGGCGGCAAGAAACATAGACCGACAAGATCAGGTCCTGAGCCGCCACCTCCGGTCCCGCAAATTTCAAGTGTAGATCTGAACGTCACCAATCTATCATCTACTATACTTACATCATCTCAAATTGAAGCACTGTCACTGGGACTGAATTTTGCTCCTAACAATAACTTCGATCCTTTTTCTACCCTTCTTGACATAAATAAATTTATCAGGAATTTAACCGTCAAAAGACATTTTCTCACACAAGAACATGATACTTCTGAGAACTCAGAAGAAGAAAATACACCACTATTACCTCCATCTCTACCAACAAATACATCAATGGAATTTCCTAAAGAATATAACCGAGAGTGTTACCAAGTATCAAAAGATCTATCATTTGAAGAGTTACAAACCATGGTTTGCCTAGACAGCCTACGCACAGAGAATCCGGACATACTCACAGATAACAACATTGATTTCCATATAACCAACCCCAAATATTATCCTAAACAATCAAGGACAGAGTCCATGGACCGTTTCCAGATGATTGTAGAAAAAGAACTCCAAAATCTCTCTGATAAGATTAAACAAACCAAAATTGAACAGAATCTTCCCCTCCGTTTAAAAAACGCAGTAAAAACGCTCAGAAATAACAAAGAAATAACTATCAAAATGTCTGATAAAGGAGGTGGAATAACTGTAATGAACAAGTCTGATTATAAAAACTCCATCCTAAATCTTCTATCAGATGAGAACACCTACAGATGCCTTGATAATAATCCCACAACAAAAATTCAGAATAAGATGAAAAATCTATTAAACGAGGGTGTTAGAGAAGGACATATCAATCAAAAACAAGCAGATTACATCTTTGTGGAACAACCAATTACACCTATTTTCCATGCCCTCCCCAAAACACATAAAAATCAGGTCCCACCACCCATGCGTCCGATTGTATCGGGGATAGGCTCAGTGTTGGAAAGACTGTCAGAGTGGCTAGACACGGTACTCCAACCTCTAGCCCAAAGAACACCAGGGTTCATAAAAGATACCAAAGATGTTTTATCTTTTTTCCAGAACAGAGTATGGAATGAAAACGATGTTTGGCTCACTTGCGACGTTGTTGCACTCTATACTAGCATTCCTCATCAAACTGCATATGCTGCACTAACACACCATCTAGCAATGTACAGCACCTTTACCAAAAACTTTCAAACTTACATATTAGACATCCTTATGTTTTTGATGACAAACAACTATTTTCAGTTTAATGACAAATTCTACTTACAATTAAGAGGGGTATCAATGGGAGCAAAATTCTCCCCATCAATAGCCAATTTAACCATGGCCTGGTGGGAGGAACAGTATATCTTTTCAACCAACAACCCATTTGGACACAACATAGCATGGTTTGGTAGATATATCGATGACCTCCTATTTATATGGAGGGGCGACATCTCAATCATCCAAAGATTCATCGATTTTCTGAATAGTAATCCATACAATTTACACTTCACTTATAATTTTGATAGAACCTCAATAACATTTCTAGATCTAGTATTAGAGGGGAAAATCGGGTCCATTATACAAACTAAAACCTTCCGTAAGCCCACTACTGCCAACACCATACTACACGCCAGTAGTAATCACGCAAAGAAAACTATCATGGCCATCCCAGTTGGTGAAATGTATAGAGCAAGAAGAAATTGTAGCTCAGAGGAACAATATACAGAAGAACAACAACAAATACAATTAAGATTAAAAAATAGGGGTTATCCATCATGGTCTCTCAACCGGGCCAATTATATCACCAGAAGAGTCCCCAGAGTGGATCTCCTCGAACAGTCTCGCAAAAAGAAAAAACTAGACCCTAACACACCAGTCCTAGTACTACAACAAAGTAACCAGTTTAAGGAAATTAAACAAATCATAAACAAGTACTTACCTATCCTGACGGAAGACGATGGACTACGGTTCATTCTACAAGGAGGCTGTAAAATAGTGGCACGAAAAGCACCCACATTGGGTAACATCCTTTCTCCGTCTCTTTTCGTGTCAGAAGAAAAGAGTACAACAACATGGTTAGAAAATAAGGGCTTTTACAGATGTGGTCAACACCCATGCAAAACATGCAACATAGTTCAGCCCACTAAATCTTTTTCAAACTCAAATAATTCTGAAACGTTTAAAATACAAAATTATATCAACTGTAATACCACCTCAGTAGTCTATGTCATTGAGTGTACCATATGCAGCTTAAAATATATAGGCTGTACTAGCAGAAAATTTAAAACCCGCATCCTGGAACATCTAGGCTATATAAGGAACCCTAATATTTGTAATACATCAAATGTGGCAAAACATTTTATATCATGTCATAACAGAACTATAAAATCATTTATATGTTATGCTATAGAAAAAGTACACCCCCCAAAAAGAGGAGGTGACCTTCAGCATAAAGTCTACCAGAGAGAGGCGTTCTGGATATTTAGACTCAATACTAGAGTCCCTAATGGTTTGAATTTAAAAAAGGAACTCATGTTCCACTACTAACATACAAAAAAATATCCAGTTCACAACAATCGTATGAATCATTTTTTCAAAATTTGATAAGTGTATAACAGACATTTGACTATTACCAACCTAAATTTAAACATGGTTTAAGATGAAATAAAACCATCAACTTATCTAATCATGCGTCATTTGATCACCTTAAATCAAGTACAACTTAACAAGACAACATCTATTCATATTCGTAAAGTTGTCCTTAAAGTTCAAAAACATCTTCATATTTTTATTTTTATTTTTCCTTAAAACTTATATCTGTTACATTTACAAAAACATATGTTTCCTCCTGGGTCCCTCTCAATTTGTCTCAAGAGGGCCTCATATATATACACCACTGAAAAAGACATTACTAATTTGGTCCAATTAAATGTTCTCCACTTTTCCGGTATTCCGGTTTTTTAATTGTTCACTCCCATTTTTCATAATAATCATTAAAATTTATTTATTTTCTCAGCCTTTCGCTTGATCCGATGGTTAGAAATCTAATCTCTACCCATATTCAAGTTTTTAGCTCACTCAACCCCCCTCCCCATTTTTCCCATACCGTATACCGATTCAAACGGTTCTCTTATCTCATTTGGTTCATACACCAAAAATTTTTAAACTGACTAACCATTATAAACATATATTTTGCCCAGAAATGGTAGAAGATCGAGACAATCACAAAAAAGCATGGGGAAAACATAATTTACCTACCAAGACAAAAACCATTGCTAACATTAATTGAGACTATATAACGTTTTCAGACAATTACCAGCAATGGTACTAAAGTTACTGCTTTTAGTTATTCCTCTACATATATATACATATATTTTTTCCCCCTACCTTTCTCTCTCCTTCTTCTTTTTTCTTCTATTCTTTATGGAAAAGGGCATCATAAATACATTTGAAACAGGGTCTATATATTTGTTTTATACTCTTATAAACATATAGCGCCTTTAAAGCTATCAAGGAGGATAGGCACTCCCCTATATTTACTATCGGTAACTGCACATAAGAAAATAATAAGAATATACTTACAAATAGGGTCCATTGTAGAAAGAAGTTTGAGCTTCGGCGTCCGTGAGTGGTGCCGCTTCCGGTTTGCGTTCCAACAGGTCCATATGACCCTGAAACGCAAATTAACAACATACAAATTTCACCGGAAGTTGACTTCAATCTCCAAGGAAACAAAAATTACAAATAGTTATGCCACTACCAAGCGCTTATAGCTCCACAAATAAACATAAAAACGACTAAATAACTCATAGGTTCATATTACCTACTTATTTCTGATCCTCTAATAAAAGTCACAATAATTATTCTTAAGACAAATTAGAGCGAGACGAGCACCGAGGCTTAGCGCTTCCGGCTCCCGTTCAGGGAAAGTGCCCACACCTGAAACCAATTAAGATCTGCTATATATATATAGATACCAATACTTGGCAGTCAGTTCATCCTAGCCATGATTAAGAACGCAGTCAGCGTTTGAAACGCGTAGGCTTTCGTTATTTTCCTACTTCCCTCCCAGCACCAGAGGACATCATTCAGACTGACCTCTTTTAATAGAATATTTTTTTCATTAAACTTGGAACGAGTTCCTTTTTAGTTACAGCTACGCTGGATCCAATACTTCTTTCTCTTGAAACTTTGTTTATAGAACTTATAACTTTTATTTTTACACTTTTTTGAAAACATTTTTATTATGTTTTTTTTTACTTGTCCCACTAGGGGACACTTAGACTTGCAGCTTTGATCGCTGCTAGAGTACATTACACTACACACGTAGTGTAATGTACTCCAACTGTCATTGTGACGTAACTGTCACTCTGACAGGAAGGTGAGGAGGACCGGCCGGAGGCTGTTCCTCCGAGGCTTCCATACATGGCAACCCGGAGGTCATTGTCTGACCTCCGATTGCCGTGACAAGCATCGGTAGCCCCCATGATCACTTCGTGGGGGCTGCCGATGTGCTTCAAACCACTTAAATGCGGCGAGGGCAATCCGTCGCCGCACTTAAGGGGTTAATTGCCAAAAGCAGCGGCGATGGTCCGCTGTCCGGCGAGACTGATTTGTCAGCTGTCTAGGACAGCTGTCAGCGCGGGTCTGTCACTCTGTGTTTACACAGAGTGACAGTTTTAAATACTGACGAAAATGAACGTCCTGGGGCAGGAACTAGCAGCCGACCAGGACGTTCATTTTCGTCCTTGGTCGTGAAAGGGTTAAAGTATAAGCTTAGGTTTATTCTGTGAATGTCTCGTTAAAGCGTCTGTTTCCATTTTAGGGCATATGGATGCCACAGAGGGGATCCACGCTCAGGAACAGCCTCTATAAGACTTGCTCATAAAGAATTGCTCATGCTCTAATAGACTGAGCCCGTCCATGTATAATAATAAAATTGGAATTGTCACCCTGTAATAATACATTAATCGCTTCCCCAGGCGACTAACAAAAAGGTTGCTTTCAAGGCACAACCATTTTAAATCGCTTGTCCAGGGTTAGGGTATTTTCACACGCAGTGACCAAAAACATCTGAAAATACGGAGCTGTTTTCAGGCGAAAACAGCTCCTGATTTTCAGACGTTTTTGTAGCAACTCGCGTTTTTCGCTGCGTATTTTACGGCCGTTATTGGACCTGTTTTTCAATGGAGTCAATGAAAAAAGCCTCCAAAAACGTCCCAAGAAGTGACATGCACTTCTTTTTCGCGGACGTCTTTTTACGTGCTGTATTTTTAAATTACACCTCGTGGGAACAGAACACCGTAAAACCCATTGAATGCAATGGCCAGATGTTTGTAGGCGTAATGGAGCCGTTTTTTCAGGCATAATTCGTGGCGTAAAATGCCCGAATTACGTCTGAAAACTCTGCGTGTGAACATACCCTTAGACAAAAGGTTCTTTTTTTTTTCTTCCAGAAACAGCACCATGTCTGTCCGTGGGCTGTGCCTGGTATTGCAGGTCATCTCCATTGAAGTGTGTACACTCTACTCTAATACTGGGTAATCTTTAAAGAAGTCTAGATCTTATTATTTGATGGTTGTTTTTTTTTACAATATGAACATACTTAATATATTCCCAAAGATGGGTGTAGTGTATGTATTGAATGCCTACAGTTATGTCTTGACTTCTAATGGCCTGTGCACTGGTACCATGCTGTCATTATTTCTAAAAGGAAATGGAAACAATTTGTTCCAATTGTTAATGCCTTGTAGCAGCCTAAAAACCCATGTAAGGCCCTGTTCACACGGCAGAATTTTTGTCGGACGCTTGTTTTTCCCGCTAGCTGAGTTTTTCAGCAAGCAAACAAAAGAAGCGCCCTGCCCGATCTTCAGGCGGATTCCACCCGAATCTCCCATTGAAGTGAAAGGGAGGAATCTTCCTGCCGAAGAAATAATTCTATGGCGGATTTCGCGTCAGGAACCGCCAAGCAAAATGCGCCGTGTGAACTGATCCTAGGAGTCCCTGGGTCTAATGTGACATGAAAGGTCTCCCTGGATAAAATCAAGGTAGTTAGACAAATTGAGCAAAGGGAAGCAGCATTTGATTGCTTGAGAGCACATAGCACATCTCTGATATCAGCAAGCATGGAAAGTGAAAATGTGCATTTACAAAAATGATGCAGAGGGAAGGTAAAAAAAGAACCAAAATATACAGAAAAATTTCTGGCTGCACATCTAGTACACATCCACAGCCGACTTTAGAGGTATTGTGATTTTCGTTTGTAACCATAGGTACACCATGCCAACAAACATTGTATGTTCTGTAACTAGATGTTCAAGTGAGAGCACAGTACATAAAGATCCATTTAAACCTTTGTATAGGAAAAGTTAGCAGACTATAGCTTTTATATATGGTTGATGGGATTTTTTAAAATTGATCAGATCAACAATATTCATTTTAAATTTGATATGAACAATACAATACAAAATCTATTTGCATATAAGGACATGTTTTCTAGAGGGTCTAACAATTTAATTGTATGCACTGACTCAGAACGGTGTATTTTATTCAAAGACTGACTATGCAATCTGAAAACTGAAAAGAACAAGCACAACAATTTAGTTTTCCCATTGTGATATACTGTATATAGACTTATTTTACTGCTTATATATTTTTGACTGCACTGTTTTTAAGGCTTTGCTTATGTCGGAGGTATATGTCAGGAGTATTCCGACATATGCCACTGTATAGCCAAACAGTGGCGTAAATTGCCTATTGGCCACAATGTTAAAAAAAAGTATACCCTGTAGTACACATTTTTTTGTGGTGGGCCACTGTATAGGTAAAAGTGCTCTGAGGTAACTTTACTGGAACATATTTTCCTTAACACGATAGCTGGTTTAATTACTCTGCCAACACTGTAGGATTTTGTACATCATCAAAGGAGTAGGATTGTTTGCCTTGGGTTCCAAATATTGTAAATCTGCCTCCATAACGTGTGTAATTCCAATTACACAAAAGACATTAGAATTGAAGGGACATGGTAAACTATAGGTAGCTGCTGGACACTTATGGCTTCTGCACAGTAAGGCATATAAAGAAGATGTGTTCATGCATGGGATCAGTGTTTTTGGAGACCTACAATTTCCATTCGCATACTAAGAGAACTCAATAATAAGCTTTCTATACTGCTGTAATTCTTGGGTTGGACACCTATACCTTCAGCGCACTGGTATGGGACAGGAGATGTTAAGAGATAGTTATTAGTTATGTTTCATAGGGATGCATCCCTAGGTATGAAGGAAAGCAACTCTCCAATGCTTCAGCCACCAAAAGTTGCAGCTAACTATAACTTTGTTTGACCTTACAGTGTCTAGTTCCATAGTCGTCAGTGGTAATCAACACCAATCATGACTGTTGTGTGTTGGTAAAGCAACATTAATTCATTCTATTCATAATAATTGGGGGGGGGGGGGGGATTGTGTTTTTCCAATTACCAAACGGTTGCATCAATCAATATGAGTCATACAAGACTGTTATGCTGGGTATTACATGGCAGAAATTGTAGTTTAGATCTAGCATAACAGTTAACTCCTGAGTGGAGAAATGTGCTGTAAGCTACATAATCAGGGGTGTACATACCATAGAGGCAGCCGATGTGGTTGTTATGAGGCCCCTGATGAGAACGTGCCCATTCCAGGGTAAGTCCTTTTCTTAAGGGGCTTGTCTCAGGATGACAACCCCTGTCCATATGCCCTATTATGTCATATGTATGTCATAGAGGGGGATTTCCCACTCGGGACCCCATCTATGAGCTAAAACAGAGAGCAACTCTGTTAAAGTGGCTCCTGTTCTGGCTAATTCAAGCATTCATCTGAATCGCCACCATGTAATACTATATTTCTAGCCAGACAAGGCTTCACCTAAAAAATCTGCTGTTTGCCAGAGGTGCTGAGAGCCAGATTAGGACATATGGATGTCATAGAGGTGGGAATCTCCCCTCTATGAGCCAGAATGGCCAGCCACTCTGTAAGAGTGGATCTTGCTTTGGTGGACCCGGCACAACTGTTATTGAAGGATTGGTGCAAGTGACTATAGTCTTTATTAAAAAATAATATTTTTTAATTTAAAAGCGCCAAAACTTTTATAATGCTGTACAAAAAGTTACAAATCCTCTTTGAATAATATTATGTTCTGCAACATAAAGATGAATTTGAATGGAATTTCTGCTCGGGTCTTCCCTCTATGAGCCAGAACAGAGAGCCACCCTGTGAGGGCAGCTCCCACTCTGGTGGATCCTGCTTTTCCTTGCATTAAATGGATTGCCATTTTTTTTAATGCCCGCCATGTAATGCTACATGTCTGGACTCATGAGGCTTCCCTGGCAATAACAGCTGGTGGTAAGAGAAGCCAGACGCGCAGCGATCAGCAAGTTGTTATCATGAGATAAAATCCTTTAATGGCTGGGGAGACCCTGATGAGATACAATATGGTCTGTTAGCAAACAAGAAAGGGAAAATCATGTCATTAAAATAGGATGGGGCAAAAGGACCTTCTGCGCTGGTTGTCTAGGATTGTGGTGGTGTCAAGCAGAACCTGAAAGGGGCAATTATTTTTTTTATCTCTGCTATGAGGCCCTCTGTACTCTATGTATGCCACTGCACATACTATTTGCAACGAGCTACTGAGCATCATGCTATAAACATATCATGGGGCATCCAGTAATGCATATTTTTTAGTAACTTTATTTTTACTTTATTTCAGAAACATTTGTTAGATGTTGAGCTGTTTTCTCCAGATTACATCTTTTATTTAATATAATTATGTTTTACAGAATGTTTATCATAATCTCATCAGACTAATAAAATCAACTTTTTACTCCTATGGGCAAGATCGCATGAAGATCTGACAGATGGTGCTGAATAGAAACAATCCTTTGCATATACTTGAAAATTGTCTTAATGCTCTGTTGATCATACTTATTATTACCCACAGAGCTACAGCTACACCCTGGGGTTAATAATAAGCTATTTCAAATGACAAGAAGTTAATTAAAGAGATTGCATGTTTAGTTGTCTTTCAGAAATGTAATCCTAAATTTGCAGAGGTTATATACTCCATACACTAAAATGAAACCAGTATTTTATGTTTTATTTTTAAATAAGTTTGTGAGGAGTTGAAAAACATTAAATACTTAATACTTAAATAGGCACTGCACTGAACAAACTTTGCATGAATCAATAGTACAAACAAATAAAATAAACTTTGTAATATATCTTATTAGAGAAAAATGCCCTTTTCCCCACTTGCAAGGCTCCTTTACTCTCCCCCACATCCCTCACTCTCCCTACTGTTTACTAACTCTGAATTCAGCTCACTGAGGGATCAGGTTACAGCTACCCATAAATGTCTATAGAGGGGAGGGGAGTAGGGAGAAGGAGCAGATTGAGATAGAGCAACAGAGACACAGACATGCAGCAGCTTCTAGTAAGTGTTACATCTCACCCCAGTGGTGGATTCACAGCTACACTGCTCATTACTGCTGTATGATGTCCTCCATGTTGCATCTTCTATATATGTGATAGATAGAGATAGGAGAGCAAGATTCTCCTCTTCTGAGTGTGTAGTGTATAGAAGACTTGATAGAAGTTATAGTATCTAAGGGTGAAGAAAGAGGAACATAGGGCACCACATCGTGCAATAAATCCAACAGGTTTATACGTGAGCGTTTAAAGATTATAAGCACTCACCTTGTCTGGTTGTACATGCTAGGTACAACACTAGTGTGTGCATTCGGACAGTAAGTTGTCAGCTGCTGCTATGGATCAACTCCGCTTAAAATCAAGAATATACTCCAACAAGGAAGCAAAGAAAAATGGGGGTATCCAGAAAAGCGCTTCTGATATCCAGAGAGTTTAAGATCAAAGTTATTTATTATTAATAGAATAAATTTTTTTTAAAATAAAATCCATAAGTTATGTGGCTACGCGTTTCAACACCGGTCTGAAGGCCTGATGAAGACACCAGACCGGAGTTGAAACGCATAGCCACATCACTTATGGATTTTATTTCATTATTTTTTTATTCTATTAATAATAAATAACTTTGATCTTAAACCCTCCGGATCTCAGTAGCGCTTTTCTGAAACCCCCATTTTTCTTTGCTTCCTTGTTGGAGTATATTCAAGATAGCAGTTAGGCTCTCCCACTAGCTCAGAGAAAACTGAGAATGAGATATAAAGCCTGCAGATGGGAAAACTGATAATAAATGCAGAATACAAGTCATATAATGGCCAGAAAAAGTGTTATTTCTCATGTACACACACATGACAGCTTATTTTGTAAAGGCATATAAAAGTTAAGGTAGGCTTTAAGTGTACGTCTAGGCAATTTGTAATGTGGCGTTCATGAACTTCTTTGGGGCCCTACTGTACCTCCATATGCCTCTGGTTTTATACAGAGGCATACATGTTTTTTTTTCTGTTGGATTATGTATGAACCGTTGTTTCTACAGCGCTGTATGGAGGCATATGTGGAATACGGAACACTAAGGATTCGGTGTGCCATCCACATCCTTCGTGCACGCGGCTCTGATGTGCATGAGGCTTTAGGGTCCATGTAGATGTCTTTGCCTAGTGGGCCTACCCTGTACATATTAAAAACCAATAGGCACTTCGTGCACCACTATATGGCGCCTCCATAGATACCGTATTACTGTACTGTACAAAGGTCTCTTGTAGATATTTAGAATGGTGTTTAAGAGCAAAGGCTGGACTGTTTTTGCCAGAATATTATTTCCAGATAATGTATTCTTTAGTGTAAAGGTTATATGGAGTAATGAAGTTGTGTAAAAAGTCCACAGCTTAAGGGCTTTTATGTAGTTCACAAAATCTATTTGTTAAGCTTAACCTTCAGATTCAATATGGTCAGAACTGTTGTAATCAATGTCACAATTGCACCATTTATTATGCAATCTTTCTCAGCATTTTGTGTGGTTCACTATCATTTATTAATTTCAATCATAGGCAACATCAATTTTATCAACACCCTATGATGAAGGTCCCTGCAGCAGGAGAAGTCTACATGCATGCAGTCTGGAGATCAGCGCTGGTTGCTAATAATAAGACTATGTAATAAAAAGAATTTACAGCAATATATTCATGGTTGACAAAGGAAAGTCTGGATGGTACTATATTTGGGGACTATGGCAGACATTGAGTAGTGTGGATGGCACAATATATGAAGATTGTGGCAGATACTGAGCAGTATGGTTAGCACTTTATTTGTCACTATCTTTGGTATTATCTATAGTGCAACCAACAGGAGATAGCAGAAAGACTGTGTGATCACCGGCATCCAGTTTAAGAAGTTTCTGCACCTTAACTTTTGTTAATTACTGATAGTTAATGTAAATATTAAGTATTAATAATATAATTGATTTTTTACTTATTTTAATGTTATACTCAATTCAGGATACAAATTAAAAACTAATTAAGCACTAATATTTTGGCATGGATATTGAAAACTAATGAGATCGAGGCATTTGATATGTTCTGGCTTGTTAGAACGCAGTAAAAAAGTAATCCTCTGGTTTTAATTATCTTTATAGGCCTTAACAATCATCAAAGAAACATATCAGAAGATTTTATATGTGTGGGTTCATGAGCTGGGACTCCCACCAATTGTTGGAAGAGAGGCATGCTCTTCCAGATCCCAATACTAAAGTTGACAGTCATCCAAGCTCACAGACCTTCACTGATGCAATCTTTGGCCTGTCTCTATGAGGTTTTAACACCCATGGCCGCAGGCCATCAGGTTTACTCACCTCCTGACTGCCGCAGCCATGGATCAGTGAGCGCTGGCCCTCATCTCCTCCTCAGGAGACACCAGCACTCACTTCCACTTCACTCTGCTGTGTCCCGTAGGGATAAACATTTACTTCAACGGGAAGCAAGGTGGATATTTTTGTTACAGACTGTTAAACCTTTTATTCTTGATGAACTTATATTGATGGAGAAATACCCAAAATAACCAAGAAGTACAAGTAACTAGTTGCATACACAGTAGATCAAGCTAACTTGACTGGTGACCTGACAGAATTTTGGATTGGTTAGAAATAATAAAGACGCTTAGCAGATATAAAACATCTGAACGCCAGCACAGTTTGGTGCTCAGTAATACCTGCAACAATGACAGGAACTTTTTTGCAGTGTAGATAACTTTGATAGAGTATAACTGACTCACCAGAGGACCAGATGATTCTCTGTTGGGCCCATGATGTGAGGTTGAGCCTTCAACATCCTCATCTCAAGCTGACAGCAAAGTAGGTGACTTGCTACCAATTTTTTGTTTTTAGTGCACTTAATTTAAACTGATGCAAACTAATCTATTTCAAAATCAAGTTCTTGATTCGTTTATGATAAAGGAGAAATAACCAATATAACCAAGCAGAAGTGCAAGTAGTTAAAGACATATCAATCTAACTTGACTGGTGACATGATAGAATTTGTGATTGATAAAGAATAATGAAGACACTTGTTCTTGCAGGCCATCACAGTTTGCTGCTCAGTAATACTACAAACAATAACTGGCACATATTGCATCTTATATGTAGATGCACTACATGGCCAATAGTATGTGGACACACCTATACGAGCTTGTTGTACATCCTATTCCTAAAACCATGGCCATTAGTATGGATTTTGGACTGTCTGTGTTCCAATTCAACCTAAACGTGTTCAACAGGGTTGAGGTCAGGGATCCGTGCAGGTGACTTTTTTCTTCCTCCGAATCAAACTTATTAAACCATGTCTTTATGAACCTTGTTTTGTGAACCACCTACTGTCGTCACAAAGTTGGAACCATTCAAATGCACTTAAAATCAAATCACAAATCAGTTAAAAAAATAAATAATAACTTATTATTTAATTGCCCCTTGCACCCCCCCCAGGTAGTACCCCCCTATGAGTCTAGACCTCCATAATCATACAGTACCACTGCCACTTACCTGCTTTAGCCCCTACCCCTTTCTCTCTTCCTATGGTACAAATGGCCATGAAAGTGCTAACACTTCAGCAATAGAACTGCATAGGCTGCGCTGGCGTTTGAGTTACCTGACTGGCTAGCAGAATGAAATATGCAGCCTGTCAAATGAATCAGCTGGGAGAACCTCAATAACGTGAAGCATTCAGTAGTACACCATAGCATGCATTGGATTTTCTGAGGCCGCGGTGCCAGGTACAGGCATCAGGAAGGGTGCTTACTCAGTGACACTGACCAACAAGGGCTTCCATCAGTCTGATGGGGTAATCACTCAATGATCAGTGTTCCTCTCCTCCTGTATGGCATGCTCCCTTTCTGATGTCTACCCCAGCAGCGTGGCCCCAGCAAAATCAGTGCATATTGCAGGACAGTGTTGTGGCTGGGCGCAGGCAGCGTAGGTGACTGGTGACCAAAACGCCACAGCCCGCAGCAAACTACATACATGGGGAATAATACTGATGCCTCTAAGAAAATTGTGCCTCTCCCACCAATCCTGCGTCCCAGCCCTGCATATGACTATGGCCACATATAAAGTCACTGAGCTCTTCAGTTCAGTCGCATAGTGACTTTAGCAACGTTTCTGGTGGGCCCAGGAACTCATGACATAACGTTCAGCGCTGGACATCCTCATATGAAGCAGACAGCAGAGCCGATGACTTTTTTTTATTGCACTTGTTTTATATTGTGTGGAGGGGTAGGACCTCAAAATTGAATCCTCTGGTGATCCCAGGATACCTCAGTCCAGCAATGTATATAGAAAATTAACTTTATTAATATTGATGATCTTGGCTTATGTTTGATGTGCTCCCAGAATATGGAGCCTTTCCAAAATTTGTCTAGCGACAACTGTGAAATACAGAACTGTGAAAGAATCTAATTGTACAACTGCTAATCTGCTCAAAATATAACATTATTTTCTTCTCTCTTTCAGTCTCACTTCCCAGTGCTGTAACAGCAGAAAATGCAGATCAAAGAAATAAAACTCAGTAGGAACTGCTGCAAAATATAAAAATAATTACCACAAGTTGTGAGGTGACATAGATCATGCAAATAAGCATAATAACTCCATTCTATGGGATAAATATTGAAAGCAGCATTCCACTTTTAAGATTTATATAATTCTCAGTATAATAATATCCTAACAAACAGATTCGTAGAAGTACAGCGCCTGGAGACTTACAAGTGGGAGGCTCAACATTTTTGTTATAAATGGGAATCATAGATCTCAGAACTCTTAGGGTATGTGCACGCGGCTTATTTTCGGACAATTCGGGCCGTAAACAGCAGAAAACCGGAATCAGAACGCCTCCAAACATCTGCCCATTGATTTCAATGGGAAAAACGGCGTGTCACATCTTTAGCCAAATTTGGAGCCGTTTTTCATTGACTAAAAAAACACAGCGAAAAACGCGAGTATGAATAAAAAACGTCTGAAAATCAGGAGCTTTTTCTTGAAAACAGCTCCGTATTTTTAGACATTTTTTGCTAAGAGTGTGAACTTACCCTTTAAGGTATGTTCACACAGGGTGGATACACTGCATAAAAGTACACAGCGTAGAATTCCAGCCGAAAAATCTGCATCAAATTGTGGTGCACTTTTTCGGGCGGAAAGTCCACTGCATAAAACAGCAGGTTAAAAAAATAAATCTTATACTTACCTGTAGTCATGGGGACACGTCCCTCTGATGTCCTGCAGTCAAGCCCCCAGGAGGCCGGCCTGGACGAAGAAGCATAGAGATCTGGACTAGATTTTTTATTTTTTTTTGAGCTGTGATTTTTGCGGCAGAACTGCAGCTTTTCTGCTGCAAAAATCACAACATTTGCGATTTGTAGCGGGTTTTACCTCCCATTGAATTCAATGGGGGAAACCCGCAAAATAAAAAAACAGCGATTTCGCAGCATAAATTGACATGCTGTGGATTAAAAAAACAATAATTTATGAAAGTTTTTACAGCTGATTTTTTACGCAGCGTGTGGATGAGATTTGTTCAAATCTCATCCACTCTGCTGCTACTGTATTACGCTGCAGATTTTCCGCATTTAAATATATCGCGGAAAATCTGCAGTATTTACGATACATGTGGACATACCCTTAAATTGACAATAACTTGAAAGACATGAACCATATTTTTTATAAGTTAATTGTCCTACAAATTATCACAGAATTGTCAATTTGGCAGATATATTATGCAAATGGGAATGCTGTTACTGAATGACAAAAATTTGTCAAACACAATATATTCACAAATGACATAATCTAAAATCTAATTGTAAACCCTACATGCAGCGTAATGGTACACTACAGAACTGTTGGAGACTATTTAAATATTCTCTGAGTTTTACACCGCATTCCAAATTATTATGCAAATGTTATTTTTCGCTGATTTTCCTAAATAGTCGATGCAAATGACAGTCAGTATAATCTTCAAGCCATCAACCGTTGGAGTATAATGCAAATTTGATTGAACAAATCTCCTAATGATAACAGATTTTTTTTTAGAAGTAAAAAACTCAAAATGCACTGTTTCAAATTATTATGCACAACAGAGATCAAAACATTTTAAAGGTTGTAAAGAGAACTAAAATGGTAATTTGTTGAATTTGCAGCATCAGGAGGTCATATTTACAGAAATCAAAAGCTCTTTCAATCAAAAAAAACTTAACAGGCCAAGTTACATGTTAACATAGGACAGTTTCTGCTTGAATATCTTTGCAGGATGTCAGAATAGCCTCGCAGAGCTTCTGTTTTGATGTGAACTGCCTCATACCCTCATAGATATTTTGCTTGAGGATGCTCCAAAGGTTCTCAATAGGGTTGAGGTCAGGGGAACATAGGGGCCACACCATGAGTTTCTCTCCTTTTATGCCCATATCAGCCAATGACACAGAGGTATTCTTTGCAGCATGAGATGGTGCATTGTCATGCATGAAGATAATTTTGCTACGGAAGGCACGGTCCTTCTTTTTGTACCACGGAAGAAAGTGGTCAGTCATAAACTCTACGTACTTTGCAGAGGTCATTTTCACACCGTCAGGGACCCTAAAAGGGCCTACCAGCTCTCTCCCCAGGATTCCAGCCCAAAACATGACTCCGCCACCTCCTTGCTGATGTCGCAGCCTTGTTGAGACATGGTGGCCATTCACCAACCATCCACTACTCCATCCATCTGGACCATCCAGGGTTGCAGGGCACTCATCAGTACACAACACGGTTTGAAAATTAGTCTTCATGTATTTCTGAGCCCACTGCAACCGTTTCTGCTTGTAAACATTGTTTAGGGGTGGCCGAATAATAGCTTTATGCACACTTGCAAACCTCTGGAGGATCCTACACCTTGAGGTTCGCGGGACTCCAGAGGCACCAGCGGCTTCAAATACCTGTTTGCTGCTTTGCAATGGCATTTTAGCAGCTGCTATCCTAATCCTATTAATTTGTTTGGCAGAAACCTTCCTCATTATGCCTTTATCTCAACGAACCCGTCTGTGCTCTGAATCAGCCACAAATCTTTTCACAGTACGATGATCACGCTTACGTTTTCTTGAAATATTCAATGTTTTCATACCTTGTCCAAGGTATTGCACTATTTCACGCTTTTCGGCAGCAGAGAGATCCTTTTTCTTTCCCATATTGCTTGAAACCTGTGGCCTTCTTAACCCCTAGGCACACCAGGACGCAACTGTACGTCCATGTGGCCAGTGTCTTAAGGCACAGGGACGTACAGTTACTGCGTGGTTCCCGGTGCACACTGTTGGCGACAGTGTGCACTGGGAACCAGGAGGCCAGCTGTCCCTGACAGCTGACACTCCACTGTATGCCGATCAGGGACTTATTTCCGCTGATTTCAGCAATTAACCCCTTGATTGCGGTGATCGATTGCAATCACTGCATTCAGGGGTTTCCAGCTCATCGGCAGACCTCACGATGTAATCGTGAGGTTTGCAGATGGCTAGCATGGCGATCGGCCAAGTAATGGCCTCCATGTCTGCCATGTACGGAAGCCTATCAGGATTAGTCTCCTGATAGACTTCCAGTCAGAGTGACAGGACGTCACTGCCGTTCGCGATGCACACTGTCGATGTGACAGTGTCGGCGACAGTGTGCATCGGGAACTGGGAGGTCAGCTGTCCCTGACAGCTGACACTCCACTGTTGCCGATCAGCGGCTCATTGATGCTGATTTCGGCAATTAACCCGTTACATGCGGGGCTCGATTGTGATCTCCGCATGTAGGGGGTTTGTAGCACACCAGCAGCCCCCATGCAATTGTGGAGGCTGCTGATGCTCGAGATGGCACCCGGGGGCCAGACAACAGCCTCCGGGTCTGCCATGTATGCAAGCCTATGAGGATCAGCCTCTGGCTGGTCCTCGTAGACTAACTGTCAGAGTGACTGTGACGTCACACTGACAGTTGGAATACGTTACACTACCTAGGTATTGTAATGTATTCTAGCAGCGATCAGAGCTGCAGGTAAAAAAAGAAAGTGTCAAAAGTAAATAAAAAATAAAAAAAAGTTAATAAAAATGTTTTACAAAAGTGTAAAAATAAAAGATTTATTTTTCCTATAATGAAAGTCTCTTATTATTGGGAAAAAAATGAAACCATTAAAAAACAGCAGACATATTTGGTATCAACGCGTTCGTAACGACCCAATCTATAAAACTATAATGTTATTTCTACCGCACGGTGAACGCCGCAAAAAAACAAACTAAAAACAATTCCAGAATCACTATTTTTTGGTCACCACCCCTCCCAAAATCTAGAATAAAAAGTGATCAAAATGTTGCATGTACCCGAAAATCGTACCAATAAAAACTACAACCCGTCCCGCAAGAAAAAGGCCCTTACACAGCTTTTTTGACTGAAAAATAAAAACGTTACGGCTCTAAGAATATGGTGCCACAGAAAATACATTATTTTATAAAAAAGTTACCCGCAGAATAAAGTAAAATTTACATTTATAGCGCATTATGAACGCCGTAAGAAATAAAGAATTTAAACCGCCAAAATCACTGTTTTTGGCCACCAAAGCTCTAAATAAAATATAATAAAAAGTGATCAAAAAGTTGCATGTACCAAAAAATGGTACCAATAAAAACTACAGCTCGTCCTGCCAAAAATAAGCCTTCACACCGCACAATTCATGGAAAAATAAAAACGTTATGGCGTTTGAAAGGCGTGGAGTGAAAAACTAAAATGGAAAAGCAAAAAAGGATCAGTCCTACAAAGGTTAATTAATTTCTATTAAAAAAATAAATTATTACCACATGTTGGGTATTGTCATACTCGGGAGAGATTGCGTTACAAATTTAGGGCGACTTTTTCTCTTTTATCCCTTGTGAAAATGAAAAAATTCAAAATTTTAGTGGACAAAAATGTTTATATTTATTTTCACGACCTAATTCTACTAAATTCTGCAAAAGACCTATGTAGTATAAATGCTTACTATACCGCTAGAAAAATTCATTGAGGGGTGTAGTTTCCCAAATGGGGTCACTTTTGGTGTGTTTCCACTATTTTGTTCCCTCCAGGGCGTTGCAATCGCGACATGGCACTAAAAACCAATCCAGCAAAATCTGCGCTCCAAAATCCAAATGGCGCTCCCTCCCTTCTGAGCGCTGCTGTGGGTCCAAACAGCAGTTTATTACCACATATGGGGTATTTCCGTAATCGGGAGAAGATGCTTTACAAATGTTGGGGTGCATTTTCTTCTTTATTCCTTGTAAATATTAAAAATGTCTATGTTATTTCAGAAAAATAGTAGATTTTCATTTTCACAGACTAACTCCAATAAAATAGCAAAATACCTGTGGGGTCAAAGTGCTAACTATACCCCTAGATAAATTCCTTGAGGAGTCTAGTTTCAAAAATGGAGTCACTTTTGGGGAGTTTCCACTGTTTTGGCACCACAAGACCTCTTCAAACCTGACATTTTTATTACAAATAAATTTCGGCAAAAAAAAAGAGAAATTTGTAAATTTCCCCTCTACTTTGCTTTATTTCCTGTGAAACGCCTAAAGGGTTAAAATACTTTCTGAATGCTGTTTTGAATACTTTGAGGGTGCAGTTTTTAAAATGGGGTGATTTATTGGGGGATTCTAATATATAAGACCCTCAAAACCACTTCAGAACTGAACTGGCCCCTGTAAAAATAGGCTTTTGAAATTTTCTTGAAAATGTGAGAAATTTTAGCTAAAGTTCTAAGCCGTGTAACGTCCTAGAAAAATAAAAGGATGTTCAAAATACAATGCAAACATAAAGTAGACATATGGGGGATGTTAATTAGTAACTATTTTGTGTAGTATTTACTATCTGTTTTACAAGCAGATACATTTAAATTTAGAAAAATGCACATTATTGCAAATTTTCTCTAAATTTTGGTGTTTTTCACAAATAAATATTGAATTTATCGACCAAATTTTTCCACTATCATAAAGTACAATATGTCACGAGAAAACAATCTCAGAATCGCTTGGATAGGTAAAAGCATTCCAGAGTTATTACCACATAAAGTGACACGTCAGATTTGGAAAAAATCGGCTGTGCCACAAGGCCAAAACAGGCTGCGCCCTAAAGGGGTTAATAATGTGGAACGTCCTTCTTAAGTACTTTTCCTTTGATTGGGCACACCTGGAAAACGAATTATCACAGGTGTCTGAGATTGATTACAATGATCCAAAGAGCCCTAAGACACAATACCATCCATGAGTTTAATTGAAAAACTAATAATTAAATGTTTATGACACTTAAATCCAATGTGCATAATAATTTGGAACACGGTGTATAAACAAGTAACAGGCAGCACTCCGTAGTATGTGAAAAAATGAGAGTACTTTATTGCCCCATGTGCAATGTTTCAGCTCTGTCCTCTAGAGACTTTCTCAAGCAACTAACATGTGAACATACAAAGTTTATAACAGGGTGCCAATCAGCAATACAAATATGAGCAATCAAGCATAATAGATGCAAAAACAATCTACAAAAGTATATAAATTGAAAAATGTCAAACAATACGAGAAATACAAACACATTGTGTCATAGTATGTTGGATAATACATCAAATATGTTCTAAAATATTTAATCAAATGTAAATTATCTTATTAAATAAAAGTGTCAACACATGTGTGATGAGTGTAAATATATAAAAATTAAAAGGAAATCACCTGCTGGGACCTCATAATCACAAAACCGCCATGGCGGCGTCTATGTAGCGCTATTGCGCATGCGTGAAAATTTTTATAACAAGTTCAGGGTATCCCGGATATCCGGCGTTCATGAGCGCATGCCCCGTGGAAAGAAGATGCAGTTGCGGCCATCTTGGAACAGGGAAAGGAGGTAAGTCAATATATGGCAACAGTTTAAGTGTCTAAAGAAACAGAAAATAGCGAAAAATATTATATAGAGGTGCCCCCAGATATTAGAGGATAATAAGACAAGATATTAAATACCTCAGGAGAGTAATTGAAAAAAACGGCACACGTTTGAAATAACGGTCTGTATAAAGACACTTCTGTAACGTCCCAAAGGAGTGGATTAGGGAAGACCCATAAGACCCCTCATACACATACTATGGGAATGGAGAGGGAAAAGGGGTCAATGGATATTCTATCAGTATCCATCACCACATTCCCGGAAGGAGGACACTGGCACCATAGATGTGTCGTAAATCCATGTGCCTTAGTGTACTCCTATGCCTCCTTAGTTAACACATCAGTGCTCAGGTGTGTAGGTGAGGGGCCCATCCATATCTTGTGTCATAAAATCAGAACAGTATAGAGTAGTCTGTGCCTAACAATATTATTCACTTTATTCACCTAAGTGTGAAGTCTACATTGAGACCATTGGGTTTAAGAGTATGGAGCCTATCTATCCACTGTAACTCCCTTGTTTTGAGAAGTTTGGTCCTGTTCCCACCACATCTAAGAGAGGGGATATGGTCCAGGATCCAAAACCTTAATTGATGTTCAGTATGATCCATGTCTGTGAAATGTTTAGAGACTGGAAGATCCAGTCTCCTTTTCCTGATGGTATATCTATGTTGATTTAACCTAGTTTTTAGGTCCAGTGTTATTTCACCAACATATTGAAGTTTACAAAGGCATTGTAAAACATACACAACAAAGTCAGTGTTACAAGTAAGGAAATGCCTAATCTGAAAGATTCTCTTGGTAATGGGATTTTAAGAATGGAGCCCTGCAATTGATGCAGCTCAGATACGGAAAACAGCCCAATTTAGTTTTAGGGTATGTTCACACGGCCTATTTACGGACGTAATTCGGGCGTTTTTGCCCCGAATTACGTCTGAAAATAGCGCCTCAATAGCGCTGACAAACATCTGCCCATTGAAAGCAATGGGCAGACGTTTGTCTGTTCACACGAGGCGTATATTTACGCGCCGCTGTCAAATGACGGCGCGTAAATAGACGCCCGCGTCAAAGAAGTGACCTGTTACTTCTTTGGCCGTAATTGGAGCCGCTATTCATTGACTCCAATGAATAGCAGCTCTAATTACGGCCGTAATTGACGCGGCGTTCAAGCGCCTGCACATGCCGGTACGGCTGAAATTACGGAGCTGTTTTCAAGGGAAAACAGCAGCTGATTTTCAGACGTTTTTTGAGCAACTCACGTTTTTCGCTGCGTTTTTCGGCCGTTTTTGGAGCTGTTTTCAATAGAGTCTATGAGAAAACGGCTCCAAAAACATCCCAAGAAGTGTCCTGCACTTCTTTTGACGAGGCTGTAATTTTACGCATCGTCTTTTGACAGCTGTCAAACGACGATGCGTAAATTACAGGTTGTCAGCACAGTACGTCGGCAAACCCATTCAAATGAATGGGCAGATGTTTACCGACGTATTGGAGCAGTATTTTCAGGCGTAAATCGAGGCATAATACGCCTCATTTACGCCTGAAAATAGGTCGTGTGAACCCAGCCTTAGTCAGGTATGTCTATCTACTTGGTCTAAGCAAACCAGTATCAGCCTTCACCAGTCTGTCCCTCAAACTTCTGGATCTACGGTAAGAAAGCAGAGGGTAATTTGTGAATTCAGGAACATGTTTCAGACAATTACCCAACATAGGCCAATGACGTTTAATAACCTTAGCTATAGTGTTGCTTTTGTCCGTTATCACGGTGCTCACTGGTTTGTTTGTGGATTCTCTGTGTCATCTGGGAGATGGTGCTTGTAAGCCAAGGCAATGCTTGGCACAACAGGTTTTAGAGGCAGTCAAATGAATAGGCCAGATGTCAGGACAGGCAGTAGACGTCGTTACGGGTATGGATGGCAATAGGTCAAGGCAGGCGGCAGGCAAGGAGAGTACAAGTTCAGGCAGAGGTCACAACGGGAAATCCAGACAAAGGCAGAAGGCAAGGTAACAGGGAAAACTGTGTACAGGGAAGCTCACAGGGATAACTTGGTTGAACAAGCAAAGATCTGAGGGAGGCGGGTCCTTAAATAGGAAGTCTTAGGATTCTGACACACACCGGCCCTTTAAAAAGGGAAGAGTCAGCGTGTGCACCCTCTAGAGGCTGCAGCCACACATAGTGGATGATGGCCGTGGAGGGAGGTGAGAGATGCAATTACCTGATGATGCCCAGAGCCTGCGGAGCGTCTGTATCGGGTGAGTGGAGCTCGGGACGAGCATGAGGGAATGGAGGGTGCAGGAACCGGCGCAGAGGCCATGGAAGCAGCGGGGAACGGCGTGGCAGCCGTTACATCTGTATAGGTAGAGATGAAAGGAAAACGGTCAAGTATAGTTATGGAACCCCTAGGTCTAAGGAGTGTATCCCTGCTAATACGTGCTAGTTTTTGTCTATGTTTATCAAGTAACCTCATTGGATAACCACGAGTCCGGAAACGGTCAATCATAGTGTCAAGGGTTTTTTCTGCGATATCTGTATCACTGACAATTTTTTGGACCCGCACTAACTGACTTGAGGGTAAGCTTTCTACCGTCTTCCGTGGATGATTACTACTGTATAAGAGCAAATTATTACAATCAGTGGGTTTTGTATATAATTCAGTAGTGAAACCATCCTCCTTAGTTTTGAACAAAACATCTAAAAACTGAATGTCGGTTTCTGAATGTACCAACGTAAATTTTACTTTGTCATGAAAGGAATTTAAGCAAGAATGAAAAGTGGTGGGACCTGTAGACTAAAGATTCTTCCAGCGTGCGCATGAATATATTCGCATAGGTGGGGGCAATATTGGACCCCATCGCAGTGCCTTGTAATTGTAGAAATAAATCATCCCCAAACAAAAAATAGTTGTGCCTCAAGATAGTATTAAGTAGCTGTAGGAGAAATATGGAACATTCTGGTGAAAAATCTGATTAGTTAAGACAATTCTCAAAAGCTTTGAGACCCCTAGTGTGGTCTATGATCGTGTATAAATTGATAACATCAAAAGACACCAATGTGATCCTTTTATCCGGTGGTAAGATGACACCCTCAAGTTTATTGAGAAAATCGGACGTGTCTCTAATATATGAGGTAACCTCAATGGCGTATGAACTTAAGATTTTATTTAGAATAATTGCAATATGACAAAAAATATAATCAGTCCCGGAAACAATAGGTCTTCCCGGAGGGTCAACCAAAAACGTATGTATTTTGGGGAGTGTGTATAGAACCGGAGTTCTTGGTTGTTCATTTTAAGATACTTCTCATCAATAATACCACCAGTAATAGCCTCATCTAGGATACTTTTCATCCTCCTACTGATCTCAAATTTTGGATCATGGGTAATGCGTTTATATACTGCGGTATCATTTAACTGTCTCCTGATTTCTCTTAGATATGCAGAGGTGTCCATCACTACGACAACCCCACCTTTATCTGCCGGTTTTATCGTGATACTGGCGTCTCTAGACAATTCATCAAGTGCTTTGGACTCATCTTTAGTTAAATTAGGATGTGTAAAATCTGTACTGTTGTCACAATCTGTCTTAATTTTTTAAATATCACCCTTTACTGCTAAAATAAACGGATCAATCACAGAAAAATTAACAGGGGGCACAAACTTACTCCCTTTAGTGAAAACTAGTTGTCTGAGGTTTAATTCAGAACTAACAGTGGGATTAGTCACAGGTTTCCCAGAGAACCAACATTTTAACTTGATTGCTCTGAAAAACCTAAATAGATCAGTCTCAATCTGAAACCAATCAGTAAGAGATGAAGGGCAGAATGAAAGCCCCTTATTTAGAAGCATTTTTTGTTAAAAAAATTCACACATGCTGTAATGACAGGGATAGGGAAACAGACAAGTGAGCCATAATCTACCCGCCACTCAGTCCCTGCCTACTTGCAACGACCCGCCCTAGGCGACGGGGTACAACTGGGCGACGGTCCCTACACTCAGTAAGTGCACGACAGACAACCATACAAGAAAACACAGAACAAAGGGAAACGGGGCAGTTGCCCACGGCAACACCGTCAGCAACAAGAGTAGTAAACGAGCCGAGTCAAACCAGGAGAGTACGAGGTGCCAAACGCAGAGCAGGAGAGTAGTGAACAAGCCGAGTCAAACCAGGAGTGTACAAGGTACCAAACGCAGAGCAGAAGAGTAGTCAGTAAGCCAGGGTAAATACGAAGCAGGGACAAGTAGTTCAAGAAGCTGCAGCAGGGCCAGGAAACCAACAGAGAAGAATCACAAGCAAGGAGGAACAGGAAAGGCAGGTATAAATAGACAGAGGGCGGGAGCTAGCTCCATCTGGCCAGGCTGTGATAGGCTCTCCCACTCCTAAGCCTGCCATCCTGAGTGGTGGAAGATGGAGTCAGTCTCACAGACATAGAAGCAGGTGCAGACTGATTACCTATGGGCGTGGATACAGAAGCTGTGCCTGGCAGATCCTTAACACATGCGCAATAGCGCTACATGGACGCCGCCATGACGGTTTTGTGATTATGAGGTCCCAGCAGGTGATTTCCTTTTAATTTTTATATATTTACACTCTTAACATATGTGTTGACACTTTTATTTAATAAGATAATTTACATTTGATGCTATTTTTTAGAACATATTTTATTTATTATCCAACAGACTATGACACAATGTGTTTGTATTTCACGTATTGTTTCCCATTGTACAATTTATATACTTTTGCAGATTGTTTTTGCATCTATTATGCTTGATTGCTCATATTATTGTATTGCTGATTGGCACCCTGTTATAAACGTAATAAAGTACCCTCATTTTTTCACATACTACGGAGTGCTGCCTGTTTTTTGCTGTAAAGTTGGAGCCTTGGTGTGTTCCTTAAGGCTTGCACCCAAATTCTACCTGTGCTTCTGGACTTTTTGTTTTGTCTATATATATATATATATATATATATATATATATATACACTACCGTTCAAAAGTTTGGGGTCACCCAGACAATTTTGTGTTTTCCATGAAAACTCACACTTATATTTATCAAATGAGTTGCAAAATGACTAGAAAATATAGTCAAGACATTGACAAGGTTAGAAATAATGATTTTTATATGAAATAATAATTTTCTCCTTCAAACTTTGCTTTCGTCAAAGAATGCTCCATTTGCAGCAATTACAGCATTGCAGACCTGGCATTCTAGCTGTTAATTTGCTGAGGTACTCGGGAGAAATTTCACCCCATGCTTCCAGAAGCCCCTCCCACAAGTTGGATTGGCTTGATGGGCACTTCTTGCGTACCATACGGTCAAGCTGCTCCCACAAAAGCTCTATGGGGTTGAGATCTGGTGACTGCGCTGGCCACTCCATTACAGATAGAATACCAGCTGCCTGCTTCTTCCCTAAATAGTTCTTGCATAATTTGGAGGTGTGCTTTGGGTCATTGTCCTGTTGTAGGATGAAATTGTCTCCAATCAAGCGCGGTCCACAGGGTATGGCATGGCATTGCAAAATGGAGTGATAGCCTTCCTTATTCAAAATCCCTTTTACCTTGTACAAATCTCCCACTTTACCAGCACCAAAGCAACCCCAGACCATCACATTATCTCCACCATGCTTGACAGATGGCGTCAGGCACTCTTCCAGCACCTTTTCAGTTGTTCTGTGTCTCACAAATGTTCTTCTGTGTGATCCAAACACCTCAAACTTCGATTCGTCTGTCCATAACACTTTTTTCCAATCTTCCTCTGTCCAATGTCTGTGTGCTTTTGCCCATATTAATCTTTTTCTTTTATTAGCCAGACTCAGATATGGCTTTTTCTTTGCCACTCTGCCCTGAAGGCCAGCATCCCGCAGTCGGCTCTTCACTGTAGACGTTGACACTGGCGTTTTGCGGGTACTATTTAATGAAGCTGCCAGTTGAGGACCTGTGAGGCGTCTATTTCTCAAACTAGAGACTCTAATGTACTTGTCTTGTTGCTCAGTTGTGCAGCGGGGCCTCCCACTTCTCTTTCTACTCTGGTTAGAGCCTGTTTGTGCTGTCCTCTGAAGGGAGTAGCGTTCATTTCTAAGAATAAGAATAGACTGTCGAGTTTCACATGAAAGCTCTCTTTTTCTAGCCATTTTGAGAGTTTAATCGAACCCACAAATGTAATGCTCCAGATTCTCAACTAGCTCAAAGGAAGGTCAGTTTTATAGCTCCTCTAAACAGCAAAACTGTTTACAGCGGTGCTAACATAATTGCACAAGTGTTTTCAAGTGTTTTCTAATCATCCATTAGCCTTCTAACACAGTTAGCAAACACAATGTACCATTAGAACACTGGAGTGATGGTTGCTGGAAATAGATATTGCATTAAAAACCAGACGTTTGCAGCTAGAATAGTCATTTAACACATTAACAATGTATAGAGTGTATTTCTGATTAATTTAATGTTATCTTCATTGAAAAAAAATGTGCTTTTCTTTCAAAAATAAGGACATTTCTATGTAACCCTAAACTTTTGAACGGCAGTGTATATACATAACGTATAGCGAACCGTACAGATGTTCCACCCTTACCTTTGCTTGAAATTGGTTAATGACTCCAATTTGTTATGAAACAAATTCGAATACAATATGACGACATACTAGCAAAACCCTTGACAGGCTGCAACTCACATCACAACAACTGGATGACCACACATAGACACATATAGCATTGACATCTCATGAGTTTTGCAGAATCATGTTTTATTTCAAAGCTAGTCATCTCAGGTTATGATGAGATGAGAGAAAAAGTAAGGACCATCACATCTATACGTACATCGGCACGCAGTGTATGGTGCTGCAGGGACTATGTGTGCCTCTATATAGTCTCTGTTCATACAGCTCTCCCCAATATTTTGACAGTCAGTTCATTTTGTCTAATATGTGTATCATGAAAGGAAATGCTTGATGAAAAGAAGACAATAAATATAAACAGTAGTGTTTGTCAAAACAATTGTGACTTTTTACTATTTAATGTATAATCTAATGTAATAAAAACATATAAAAAAATATTTGTAGTGTGGAATAGAATAAAACCCAGCTATTTCTTTACTGGTACCATTTTATGTATTGTAGTATATTGTGCTTTTAGCTTTCTATTAAGCCCTGCCTCTGGTAGGGCTTAATAGTAGTACCAAGATAGCAGTCCAAGAGGTGTTCATTAGGCCCTCGGCTGCCATGACAAACCATCGGCACCCCACTATCACAGGGAATGGGGCAATGGGATGACACAGCCCTCCCCCTGTCCAACAGCTTAGAACCTGTGGTCACTATTGACACTCGCTGCGTATGAAGCCGGCCCAGCTCTGAAGCTGAAGACTGTATACATAGACTTTCTATGATAGCCATCTTCAGCCTGATGACGTTCGCTGATCACAAACGAGCGCTTTTGCAACTTTGTTTCAGCAACGGTGGGGGTCTCAGGACCCTGATCCAAACTTGTCATGTGTCTCTATGACATATCAAAAGTTTTATGAAAGTGTAGTTAGTATTTAAGTTCTTCCCTGCACAATGGTGCTCCCAGCTATCATCTGTGCACGGTCCCATTCACTTGAATGGAGCTGTGCTGGAGTTCTCTGCACATTGAGTTGACTGGGAGCACCTCTGTGCATGTTAAAACAGGGGTAAACTAGTGCTGTGGCGCCTTCAATATCAGGATTGGTGAGGATCTTAGCAGTGGGATCTCCACCAATGAGAAAGTAATGGCATATCCTAGTGATATGCCATCCTTTTCTATATTTGGAATAACACTTTAAATCCCATCTTTATTGCATTTTGAAACATGTATTCAGTTTTAGCAAATAAACTAAAATGTTAAATATTTTTACAAATCATTTGCTTAATTTATTTTATACTATTTGTGTCTTCTCTTTCTCTTCCTTCATATATTTAGAGGCATTAAAAATTCTATTTTAGTACCGTGAAAGCAGATTGTTTATCTACACTTCACTTTTAGAGATGTTGCCTTTATGATAAAACTGTGTAATTTACATCTGAGCTCCCATAATGCACTTCACTCTAATAACAATTCTTAATTTAGGTCTTGCTAAAAACTGAGAATAAAATATGATATAGCTTAAAATCAGTACAAAGTAAATAAAGCAAAGAAGATATATAATTATTCAACTGTTATTAAAGAGGCTCTGTCACCACATTATAAGTGCCCCATCTCCTACATAATGAGTGAATAGACATTCCCTCCAGCCAGGACGCGATGTCTATTCACACTCCCGATACTTCGGTAAAGTTTGTGTGGGACTTATTCACACAGCACAGCGTGATATCGCGAGATCACACTGTGCTGTCATTCACAGAGCTGTGTGTAAAGGATCTGCCAGGCACAGCTTCGGGGTTAACTCCCTTAATTAATCAGTCAGCACCTGAATCTACATCCCTGAGACTGACTCCAGCTTCCACCACTCAGGCTGGCAGGCTTAGGAGTGGGAGAGCCTATCGCAGCCTGGCCAGACTCAGCTAGCTCCTGCCCTCTGTCTATTTATACCTGCATTTCCTGTTCCTCCTTGCTTGTTATTCTTTTTCGTGTGGTTTCCTGGCCCAGCTACAGCTCCTTCTATTTTGTTCCTGCTCCATACAGACCCTGGCTTACTGACTACTCTTCTGCTCTTCTTTTGGTACCTCGCACACTCCTGGCTTGACTCGGCTCGTTCACCACTCTGGTTGCTCACGGTGTTGCCGTGGGCAACTGCCCCTTTCCCTTGCTTGTATTCCCTTGTATGTTTGTCGTGTTTGTCGTGCACTTACTGAGTGCAGGGACCGCCGCCCAGTTGTACCCCGTCGCCTAGGGCGGGTCGTTGCAAGTAGGCAGGGACAGAGTGGCGGGTAGATTAGGGCTCACTTGTCCGTTTCCCTACCCCCGGTCATTACACTGTGATTAAGTCCCACACAAACTTTACCGAAGTTTCGGGAGTGTGAATAGACATAGCGTCCTGGCTGGAGGCAATGTCTATTCACTCTCATAACACTTGAGGGTGTATGTAAGGTCTGGCAGACCTGGCTCGTCCTTGCAATACTTGGATGGACATTTATTTGATTGGCCGCCATGTAATGCTACCTTTTAATGCTACAATTGTTTGGCCAGATGAGGGTTTGCTGGTGATATTTGATCACCGGGGTTAGATAAGACGGATGGCGGCTTCCAGTTAAAAAGGCGGTTTAAATATGGTGCTTTCTTGATTGGTCGGACGGCTGTGCATACTGCATGTGAACCACATGGCATCTATGCTATGAAAGTCAGAAAAAAAACTAAAATGGGAAAAAAAACTCTATTTCATTACTAGATACTATAATATGTAGTATTTAAATCAGACAAATTATCATTTATTTACTGGTTTAGTGATAATAATATCCAAAAGATCGGAAGTGCATCAAGAGGGGGAGAAAACTATTTAATCAGATTCTGGATAACGTGGCTTTGTGTGCACAAATCTGATAACACATTAGGATAAGGAGTTTTGTGATAGGACTATATAAAAAAAAATGGCAAACTGATTTACACTGGAGGATCAGGATATAGAGAGAGGAACAAATCAGGCAATTACATGGAAGTGCTTACTGAGGCGTTAACATTGATTCTTAGGTTAAATCATGCCTCACATAAACATTGAGGTTTCAATTTACTACTACTCTGGCATCTAGATTTATCAGAGGATGCTGGAGGTTAGCAATCCTTATCTCCTACGTGCACATTAGGGAGAAAAAAACATTTTAAAGCAGCAGATTTGCTTCCAGTTTTAATAAGTTACATTAAGGTTTAATTTAGCTCTGAAGGGGAAAAAGAACCACTGGTTTATTTACTGGACAGTGTTCAGAGACAATGCCCTCAGCAATGATTTTGCACTTCCAGTGCCACGGCTCTGATCCCCACATCCACTTTTTCCTTATATTTTAGATAGTAGGATGTTGTCCATAGACTGAGAAGTGATACAAAAAAATAGTGTCAGACTGGGGTTCCTTTGGCCCACCAGAGAAGATGATCCTGAGGTCTCCCTCCATCTATACAGAACATGTGAACATCCACTTTTAAATGCATTGTAATATTTGTTGTTATAATTGCAGCCACAGGACATATCAATAAGTTCTAATAAATTATTTATTAATCATCACATAAGAAATAGACCCTAGTGAAAAGTGATTGGCTGCAAAGTCAGTGCACTGTAGTGCTGCCTATTGCCTAATTTGTCTAATAAATCCCTGTTAAATCTAATGAGTAACACACAAGCTCTTCCAGGATTATTGTGTTGGTCACTGTAAACCATAACTATAAATCACCATGTACGTCACTATCTCACTGATCAACTCTGTTATTTAAAAAAAAAGAAATCACAATCACAGATTTTAATATATATGTTACACCACTGGTGGTGCTCAAGACCGCAATACCAGACAATCACTATCATATCGGTGAAGCACGCATCAATAATGAAAAAACAAAAGGCACAAGTTACTCACCAGTGAAACTGAATACTGAAGGTAGTAGAAGATGGAGATGATGCATAAATGGAGTGGATGGCAGATGAATAGCATGCAAGCAGTTAACAGCACTCACTGACTATGTGAATACTTTACCACAGCAGGGTAAGACAACAGCTTGGCAGCAGACCAAACGCACAGGAAAGGCAAACAAACCAGTAGAACTACTAATCCCAGGATACACATATAACCACTATACAAAAACTAGATCTCCCAGAGGACCAACAGGTCTCACAGTAGAAACAAACACATATACAAGAACATAGTCACCAACTAGAATCTGGAAAGTGTTTAGCACATGCCAGAAACAGTATAACCAGCACCTGAGTAATGCAGACCGGAAGTATAAATAAGCCCAAGAAAACTACTCCGCCCTAATTAACCAGGAAAAGATAAATCATGACCAAATCCAGACTAAATAATGCTCACGCAGTATAATCAAAAGAACTTTCCTGACAAGCCCCTGAATGTTGCATCAGCAATGAAATCAACAAGGCAGTCCCGCTGGCCCTCCCTGGTGTCATCACCCACTATTAAGGAGGAGGCACTCTGGCATGGGTCAACTTTGCTCCCTGGTGCAGCTGCCATGGCTGTCTCGTAGATGCATGTTAGGCACTAAATTTAATGGGATGGCACACCTGCTGACATCATCACCCATCACACTCCCACTGTGATGTCACCAATTGTTCTATCACTGACATTACCCAATATGACATCATCCCTATGATGTCACCACCCCAATGATATAATAAGCCCTATGACATCATCACATGCACTGGTGCCATACAGAGGACCCACTATCCTATGTCCCGACAACCCTCCTGATAATGTCTTCAGCAATATTATTACCAAGGCAGAGACATTGGCTCCCCTACCGTTATGCCATCACCTGCTACAGAGCCTTAAAGAGACTCTGTCACCACATTATAAGTGCCCTATCTCCTACATAAGGAGATGGGCGCTGTAATGTAGGTGACAGTAATGTTTTTTATTTAAAAAAACAATCTTTTTTCACAAAGTTAGGGGCGATTTAAGTTTATGCTAATGAGCTTTCTTAATGCCCAAGTGGGCGTACTTTTACTTTCGACCAAGTGGGCGTTGTACAGAGGAGTGCATGACGCTGACCAATCGGCATCATGCACTCCTCTCCATTCATTTACACTGCACTAGCGATATAGATATATCGCTATGTGCAGCCTCATACACAAGTCCTAACATTACTAGTGTCCTGATAATGAATACACATGAAATCCAGCCTGGACGTCATGTGTACTCAGAATCCTGACACTTCTGACTCTTTTTTGTGAGATTCCAGCAACGGATACGAAATCTCGCGAGATCTCGGAACTAAACGAGATTTGGTTTCACTTGCCAGAATCTCTCAAAAAAGGATTCAGAAGTGTCAGGATTCTGAGTACACATGACGTCCAGGCTGGATTTGTAACTGTGTTGCATTAAGCGGGCCCTTTCAGGTGTAATGTCAGAGTCATGCTATGTGATTCAAGCCAATCAGATGTTTTCCCTCCCATCGCTCCCCCTCCCATTTTATAGCATATGGAGGTTCATTTTATTCCATGTGGCATGCAATTTAGGCGTCCTGTGTTTATATAAAAGAATTCACACACACTTTGATGCATAAATCCAGCTTTTAATGTGAATATTTCACCTATTAGTAGTACAGAGCCTAAAGTCAGCCATGAGCCAATACTGTACCACCATGTGCCTCCTATTTTATACAGAGGTATACAGAGGGTTTATCTCAATGATTTCTTGAGAATAAGCAAACATTCCATGGTAACCAGTCCATGTTTCATTTTTACAATGCAGTGCAGAAAATGACAGCTAATTGCTATAGACAAAAGGCCATTTCTTTTTACAAAATTTTTGATGTATGAGTTCTTATGACTGCAATGTATGAAGAATTAGTGCCGGATTATAGGGAGGGCACAAAGGGCATGTGCCCTCCTGTTCAACATGGACACTCCCAGAAACAAGACACAGATCTTTGAAAAGATTTAAAGAAACCTGCAACAATATAAGAGTTTTAGGATGGTAATATGTGTAAAGAGCTTTTATAACTAATGTTTGGAACTCTGCTCTTATTCTTTGTAAATCCGATACTCCATCTGCCTGCACTGCCATATGAAGATAGAGATAAGCAGCTAGCAGGTACCTCTGGCTCTGCTTATCTCTCAGATCAACAAATGATCAGGCATGTTAGGTGATGTTCACACATGGCAGAGTTTTTCCGCTGCAAATGTTGGTGCAGATTTGGGGCAATTACGCAACGAATCTGCACCAACATTTGCATATTTGACAGGTAATTCAGACGTTGCAGAAAAGACAGCGGACTTGCCACAGATTTCAGTTTTTGCATGACAAAGGCTGAAATACGCAGTAAATTTCCGCTTCTTCTCTGCAACAGTTAGTGCATGCTGCGGAGGGAAAATTCTGCACCGCAACCTATGGTCCGCAGCTGAGTTTTCCGCAACGTCTGAACTAACTTGCCTCAAAATGTATTGAAACAAATGTCAAAAACGGCCGCTGGAGAATTCCACTGCGAACTTCCACAGCAATTCCTCCACGTGTGAACATGCCCTTATGATCAAACATGGCGACACTGGCTGTACTCATACTCATTAGATTGTCTTTAGATCCTGTTGACATCAGCGCATGTCCAGTGTAAGGTAGCTACGTTTTATTTGTTTCTGATACTGAGGAGGTGCCACCACCAAATGTTTTGTCCAGGGGCTTCTACCAACTTTGATCGAGCTCTGTGTGGATTGTTCAATGCAGGTCTTCCGTGTTTTTCCGGGACAGATCTATATTACTGAGAATATGTAACTCAGGTTATTATAATATGTATTAGCAGCATGTTTGACAAAGTATGCTAAAGCACTTGTCCCCAACCTGTAGCGGTAGCGTTTTTTAGAGGTATTCTTTTCATTCTTGTATTTTAAATTTGTTAGAAATGTACCTTAGGGCGTCTTCGACCCAGATGTTCAATAAATAAAGATGTGACGGTACTTAATTATCACTGGAGCCAGCAAAGCAGTAAGTCCATTCTTATAAATAGATTTTATCTTGGAAGTGTGGCATTTGAAGATAATTTAGATCTCGGTTCTTTATTTCCAAAGAGCTGGTATTGCACATTAATGCAGATAAGCTGTACATGATCAAGCATAAAAGCAAGAGGCTATCATCCACAGAGCGGAATAGCTGGAACACACACCTAATTGTCTTCAGTCATTTCAACAAAGTGAGCTGTAAAAGGGAGGGCAGGCAATGAAATCTAACTACTTGTTAAATGACTTGGGGCAGATAGGTTGTAAAAATGATTTATTCCGATGATCTTATCATTGTATTTTAGGCCAATTGAAGTTATCTGACATCATTCACTAGAATCTCTATTTCATACTATTTATTGCTGTGGAGTTAACCATATATCCATTTCAGTACCCGTGTCATGCCAACTGAATGACTCAGGCATTTTGTCTTCAGCTAATTGTTCTAGTAATATTTTAGATGAGACCTTTACGTAAGAAAACTGCAGAAAGACTTTATAGCTGTCTGATATGTAATAATTTAAATGGCTGGTAAAGGCATGAGGTAGCCTAAGGAGCACATATACTTACATGCGCTACATAGAGTTATGGCTTTACTGATCCTGAACATGCATATGCTGTAAATATGCACACGTTGTCAGTCTACCCTTTCTGTAACTTCTCTAAATACCTATAACACCACCTATGGCCCTTAACCCCTTAAGGACTTGGACTAGTTGGCATGTTCAGGACGCAGTCCCATTTTTCAAATCTGACATGTGTCATGCTTATACCTATCCAAGTGATTCTGAGATTGTTTTCTCGTGACACATTATACCTTAAGTTAGTGGTAAAATTCAGTATTTTATTTGCGAAAAACTGCTAAATTTTGCATTTTTCTAAATTTAAATGTATCTGCTTGTGAGACAGATAGTAATACCACACAAAATAAATGCTAATTAACATTTCCCATATGTCTACTTTAGATTGGCATAATTTTTTGAACAACCTTTTATTTTTCTAGGACTTTACAAGGCTTATAACTTTAGCAGAAATTTCTTACATTTTCAAGAAAATTTCAAAAGGCTATTTTTACAGGGACAAGTTCAGTTGTGAAGGGGTTTTGAGGTGCTCAGGCCTCATGCACACAAACGTATTTTTGTCCTCCCGTAAATACTGGCGTAAATACGGGTCCTTGGTCACATGTATTCGACCAGTATTGCACCAGTGTTTACGGACCCGTGCCCGTAAATACGGGTCCCGTGTCACCAATATTCCACCCGTATTTACGAGCACGTTTTCGCCGCAAAATTGCACTGCACTAATCGGCAGCCCTTCTCTCTATCAGGGCAGGATAGAGAGAAGGGACAGCCCTTTACGCAGTAAAAGTAAAAGAAATTCATACTTACCCGGCCGTTGTCTTGGTGACGCGTCCCTCTCTTGACATCCAGTCCGACCCCCCTGGATGATGCGGCAGTCCATGTGACCGCTGCAGCCAGTGATTGGCCTGTGATTGGCTGCAGCGGTCACATGGGATGAAACGTCATACCGGTAGGCCGGACTGGAGGAAGAAGAAGAAGAATCAGATTTCTGGGTAAGTTAACTTTTAATACTATTAACTCCAGCGGTACTCACTGTCCCGGGTGCTGAGAGTTACTGCTGATCAGTTAACTCTTTCAGCACCCTGGACAGTGACAATCCCCTTACGTCGCCTAGCAACGCTTCCGTAATTAAGGGTGCACACACGTAGTCACCCGTAATTACGGGAGCCCCATAGACTTCTATGGGCCTGCCCGTGCCGTAATTACGGCCTGAAACAGGACATGTTCTATATTTTTCAACTTCACAGGCACCTTCCCGTAAGCATACGGGGAGGTACCCGTGGCCAATAGAAGTCTATTGGCCCGTGATTACGGGCGTTTTTACGTTCGTGTGCATGGAGCCCCATACAATGAAAATCCCCATAAATATCCCCATTTTTAAACTGAATACCTCAAAGTATTCAGAACAGCATTTAGAAAGTTTATTAACCCTTTAGGCGTTTCACAAGAATTACAGCAGAGTAGGGATGAAATGTACAAATTTTTTTTGCAGAAATTAATTTTTAATCCTTTTTTTCTGTAAGGGTATGTTCACATGGCCTATTTTCTGCCGTTTTTCGGGCCATAAATGCCCAAAAAACGGCCAAAAAATCGGAAGCAGAACGCCTCCAAACATCTGCCCATTGATTTCAATGGGAAAACGCCATTTTGTTCCGACGGGCTGTTTTTTTACGTGGCTGTTATAAAAGACGGCCGCGTAAAAGAAGTGCATGTCACTTCTTGGGACGTTTTTGGAGCTGTTTTTCATTGACTCTATTGAAAACAACTCCAAAAACGGCCGTAAAAAACGCAGCGAAAATCGCTAGTGGCTTAGAAAACGTCTGAAAATCAGGAGCTGTTTTCCCTTGAAAACAGCTCCGTATTTTCAGACGTTTTTAACTCAGCGTGTGAACATACCTTAACACTGCAGGTTTTACCAGAGAAACGCAGCTCAATACTTATTGCCCGCAAACTTCAGTTTTTAGAAATAACCCACATGTGGCCTTAGTGTCCTAATTCACTGAAACACAGACCTCTGAATCAAAGTACCACCTAGAGGATTTTGGGCCTTCTTTTTATTCGAATATATTTTAGGCACAATGTCCCATTTGAAGAGATCTTGTGATACCAAAACAGTGAAAACACCCACAAAAAGATACCATTTTGCAAACTATACCCCTCAAGGAATTTATCAAGGGGTATAGTGAGCATTTTGACCCCACAGTTTTTTTGCCGAATTTAGTGGAATGAAGAATGAAAATCTAAATTTTTTCCAATAGAACGTATACATTTTCAATTTTTATTAGGCATAAAGGAGAAAAAACTCCCCAACATTTAAAAAAGCAATTTCTCCCGATTACGGCAATACGCCATATGTGATGATAAACTGCTGTTTGGACCCACGGCAGGGCTTAGACTGGAAGGAGCACCATTTGGCTTTTTGAGCTCAAGTTTTGCTGCAATGATTTTCGGGTGCCATGTCGCATTAGCAAAGCCCCTGAGCCACCAAATCAGTGTAAAAGAATAATTTGGCAAACTACACCCCTCAAGGACTTTATCAAGGGGTATAGTGAGAATTTTGACCCCACAGTTTTTTATTTGCTGAATTTCGTGGAATGAAGCCGTGAAAATAAAAATCTAAATTTTTTCCAATAAAACTTAGAAATGTTTCATTTTTACAAGGCATAAAACTCCCCAACATTTGAAAAGCAATTTTTCCCGATTACGGCAATACCCCATAAATGGTCATAAACTGCTGTTTAGATACACGGCAGGGGACAAAAGGGAAGGAGCACCATTTGGAGCTCAAATTTAGAGCTCAAATTTAGCTGGAATGGTTTTCGGGTTTTCGGGTGACATGTCACGTTTGCAAAGTGCCTGTGTGACCAAAATAGTAGGAAACCCCCAAAAGTGACCCCCTTTTGGGAAACTACACCCCTTAAGGAATCTATCTAGGGGTATAGTAAGCATTTAGGCCCCACTGGTCTTTTGCGGAATTTATTGGAATTAGGCCGTAAAAATGAATATCAACATTTTTTCCACTAAAAAGTTGAATATTTTTATTTCCTCAAGGATAAAGGAGAAAAAGCACCCCAACATTTGTAAAGAAATTTCTCCACAGTACATAAATACCCCACATGTGGTAATAAACTGTTGTTTGGACAAACGACATGGGTCAGAAAGGCAGGAGCGCTATTTGGCATGCAGATTTTGCTGGATTGGTTTTTGGGCGCCATATAGCATTTGCAAAACCCTAAGAGTACAGTGGAAGCCCCCAAGAAGTGACCCCATTTTGGAAACTACACCCCTCAAGGCATTTAACATTTGCCTGGACATATGACAGAGCTCAGAAGTGAAGAGAAACATGCGAATTTGGGGTCTATTTTGGTTATTATCAGAGCATTTGCCCACAATTGCAGGGCTCCGAGGTCAAATAGTAAAACAAACCCCCAAGCAGTGACCCCGATTTTGGAAACTACACCCCTTGAGGCATTTTAAGGGGTGTAGTGAGCATTTTGCCCACACAGAGGTTTTTCCATTAATAATTAATGTGCAGCGGATGGTGCAAAGTGAAAATTGCAATTTTGCGCCGGTATGCCATTTTAGTGCACAATATGTAGTGCCCAGTTTGTGCCACCGAAGACACACACCTCATAAACTGCTAAGCTGGTTCTCCCAGGTATGGCGATGCCATATATGTGGACGTAAACTGCTGTTTGTGCACGCCGTGGGGTTCAGAAGGGAGGGAGCGCCATTTGGCTTTCGGAGCACGGATTTAGGTTGGTAGATGTTCTGTTTGGGGTTTTGCTGGTATTTTAGTTTATAATGTGGGGTCATATGTAATCTGTGTGGGGTACATCAGGGCATAATAGGAGGGTATAATAATGCGGTAAATAAATAATATTTCAGAGATATGTGGTCAGTGTCGCACTGATAAATGGTGCCAGATCTTATCCGATTTTGGACACTCTGCACATTTTGTGTGACCATATTCTGAGAGCCAGAACCTTTTTCGTTTTCAGTCAAAAAAGCTGTGTAAGGGCTTGTTTATTGCGAGACGGATTGTAGTTTTTATTGGCACTATTTTGGGGTACATGGGACTTTATGATCACTGTTTATTCCATGTTTTGTGAGGGGTGGTGATAAAAAAAATAGCAATTATGGCATCGTTTTTTAATTGTTTTCTTTGCAGTGTTCACCGTGTTGGAAAAATAACATTAAAGTTTTATAGATTGGGTCGTTACGGACGAGGTAATACCAAATATGTTTTCCTTTTTATAACGTTTACATTATTTTCCTATAATAAAAGTCTTATTATGGGAAAAAAGGTAGTGTTTGTTTATATTAACTTGAAACTTTTTTCTTTTTACACTTATATTAAACTCGTCCCACTGACAGCAAGCCTATTATGTCCCGTCTGTGGGCGTGGCCTAATAGGCTATTGTACGTGGCAGACCAGGAGGCTATTATCAGGCCATATCAACGGTCGGCATCGTCACAAGCACATTGTGTCGATGCCGATCGCTACAAACCACTAAGATGTGCGCTATGCGGCATCTAACGGGTTAATGCCAGGGATCGGGGCTAGCTCCATTCCCTGCCGTTACAGCACAGCGTTAGCTGTAACATACAGCTGACACCAGCGGTTGATGTCGCAGGCTCAGCTTCTGAGCCTGCACCATCTTGTTACTGCGGCCATACGCCTTTTAGGCCCCGCCTTTGCCAGGTGGGACCTAGCAAGCATCCGTTCTAGGCAGACAGGAGGCAAATGTTAGGCCTGCGTTCCGCCGGAGCAGTCATCGGAATTTCATTGCAGAGTTCCGATCTGCTTGTAAACACCATAATGCAGCGCTCGCTTTTGAGCGATGCATTTATGGGGTTAATCGGACGGATCGGAGGCTAGCTCTGGTCCTGGCCTTGAAGCAGTGATAGCATTAAGCTATCACTGATTTAAAACTGTGTCTGCAGTACCCTGTTAACGTTATGACGTAATAGTACGACAGTTCGTGTTAACAGTCCACCGACCGTGACGTAATAGTACGTCACAGGGCATTAAGGGGTTAAATTGTTTACCTTGTACTACTACAAATCCCTTGCTTCTCTTTACATGGTAATGAAACAGAATAAATATCTGGTTGCCTTCAGCCACCACTAGAGGGAGTTTACTGAAGACGATTTTATTATTGAGTTTATTCTGAGGTGTATGTGCCGGTATATAGTAAGCTCCATCTATTGGTGACTAGAAGCAGCTAGAAATGTATCATTTAACTCTAGTGCTGTGTTAAGGGATCCCAAGGGATTTAGAGCTTTGCATACGAAAAACGGAACTCCAACCTCTATTAATAAGATATAATCTGAAATCAATGACACATAATTTTAGACCTAAAAATGCAATGATGTTCAAAGTTGGCGTTATGTTTTATATATAGGCAGTATTTACCATAGGCAACAAAGCTGGTCTTATAGAGCTGATGAACTGTTGACAGTGACTCTGTGAATCTGTTTGTGCCAGCAGAGGGGATTATCTTTGGAGAGAGGGGCTCTAGCCCTGGTTGGTCCCATCCCCTTTATTACTGAGTACTAAGAAACTGCATTGTTAGCAAATATAGAGGTGAGGAGATGTCCCAAGGCTCATGGAAAGTCCATATGGATGACTCCAGAATTGCACTTATGAAGCAATATGGTGGTGTGGCATACACACAAACACACACACAGACACACACACACACACACACACACACACACACACACACGTATATACACTGTATATATTATATATGGCCAAAAGTATTGGAACACAACTCTTAATCACTGAACTCAGATGTTTCATTCAGTCCCATTGCCACAGGTGTATAAAATACATCACCTAGCCAAAACATTTGTAAAAGAATGGGTGGTTCCATAGAGCTCACTGAATTCCAGCATGGTAATGTAATAGGATGCCACCATTGAAGTAAGTCAGTTTGTGAAGTTTCTTCCCTCCTAGATATTCCACGATCAGCTGCGAGTGATATTATTGCAAAGTGGAAATGTTTAGGAACTACACAAACTCAGCTACAAAGTGGCAGACCACGTGAAGTTACAGAGCCGGGCCGCCGAGTGCTGAGGCGCATAGTACATAAAAGTCGCCAGCACTCTGCTGACTCAATAACTGCAGAGTTCCAAACCTCCTCTGGCATTTATATCAGCACAAAATCTGTACGCCGGGAGCTTCATAGCATGGGTTTCAATGACCAAAGAGCTACATGCAAGCCTTACATCCCCAAGCACAATGCCAAGTGTCAGATGGAGTTGTGTAAAGCATGCCGCCACTGGACTCTGGAGAAGTGGAAACATGTTCTGTCTTAGATTCTACCTGGCAGTCTAATGGACGAGTCCGGGTTTGGCGAATGCCAGGAGAACGTTACCTGCCTGACTGCATTGTGCCAACTGTAAAGTTTGGTGGATGAAGGATAAAGCTATGGGGTTGTTTTTCAGGGGTTGGCCTAGGCTTCTTAGTTCCAGCATGGTCCACAAAGGCATGGTTGGGTAAATTTGGTGTGGAGGAACTTGACTGGCCCGCACAGAGCCCTGACCTCAACCTCATCGAACATCTTTGAGATAAACTAGAACGGATATGGTGAGGACCTCTCCTACAACTTCAGTGTCTGACCTCACTAATACTCTTCTGGGTGAATGTGCAAAATTCCCACAGATACACTTTAAAATCTTGTAGAAAGCCTTCCCAGAAGAGTAGAAGCTGTTTTAGCTGTAAAGGGGGGACCAACTCCATATTAATACTTATGAATTTAGAATGGGAGGTCATAAAAGCTCCTGTAGGTGTAATGTGTAGGTGTCCCAAAACTTTTGTCCATATACTGTATATACAGTATGTATGTGTAAGAATTGTGCTGCTTCCCTATGAAACTACTACAAATATAAAGTAAATCCCTTGTCGCCTCTAAAAAAAAAAAAAAAGGATTTTAAAGTTGGTTCACCGTGTGAGTAAAAACTCAAATATATATCTGGGTGTATGTGCAGCATAGGTTCCCACCTTATAGAGGCCACCTTGTCGTGGCAGGTGGGCTCACATAATTTGATCAAAATGTGCGCTAAGAACCTCCCTACTGTAAGTAGATTTAGCAGTAATGCATATTTATTTATCTGTAGTGCTTAGGTGACATTAGTGTTCACAGTGTGCTGTCGCCATTTTCTTCTGTGCTGTATAATTTTGCAGTCACAGGCAGTCTTGCACCTGTATACACGTTTTGTTTCATTTTGTTGAAATGTGTGTTTATGTTCTTCATATATGTGGGGTTAATGACTGCCTCAATTTTTTGATCTTGCACTCCTCCCATTCTGCCCTGAGTGATTTTAATTAGTTTAATGCTGGTTCCTACCAGCTCCAGATATATCCAGGCTTAGTCCCAGTTCTGGGTGTATGTGCAGCGTAGGTTCCCACCTTATAGAGGAGGCCTTGTCATGGCAGGTGGGCTCACACAATTTGATCAAAATGTGCGCTAAGAACCTCACTATATGTTAGCCTAGATTCACACTAGCGTATCAGATTCACGCGCGTAAAAATGCGTGTGAATCTGGTCCGTGTGTGTTGTGTATGCATCAGTGTGCTTTGCGAGTGGCATGCGTTAGTCACGCACTCGCAAAGCACATCTTTTTGTTTTGTTTTTTTCAATCGAATTGATGTGCATCCCTGTGCGGTGCGTGGTTTTCATGCACCCATTGGTGAAAATGCACCAATATAGGACATGCAGTGAGTTTCACGCAGCGGACTCTCGCTGCATGAAAGCTCACGCATGTGTGAACGGCCCCATTGAAATCAATGGGTCTGTGTGCTGCGCGTGATTTCCGTTATTCACGTTCATGTTAATGGACCCAAAGTAGATGTAGCATGTAATGCATATTTAGTTATCAGTAGTGCTTAGGTGGCAATAGTGTTTGCAGTGTGCTGTCACCATTTTCTTGTGTGCTATATATATATGTATGTATATATATATATATATATATCTATATATATATCTATATATATATATATATATCTATATATATATATATATATATATATATATAGATATATATATATACACACAGTCCAATTGTGGATGAACACAGTACTCCCCGCAGCTATATATTAGGCCATGTGCACCTTACCAGAGGATGAATCAGTTCCCTAACTTGAATACATAAGAACCATAGGACAAAATAACGGCACCAGGACTTTCAGATAGATGAAAAGAGGGTGAATTTATTCACCTCAAGTGAGCAGCGATGTTTCGGTTCATCACAGAACCTTTCTGTACAACACTACACACATTGTCAGGTATAAATAGGAAGTACATCCAATAATTAACATAAAACCAATTGATGTACAATTTGCAAAAATGAAGTGTATACATAGAATTTTCAACCCATATTATGGAACAGTTTTACAAAGTGCATAAGTACAATCGTACGTTCATATGTCAGGTGCAATGTACGTGGATACAAAATATGTAAAAACAATCTACTGTGCTTTAATTAGCAATTAGGCTTATCAATGAAAGCTGCGGAGGCCAAACTACAAGATATAGTTATATGTAAATCACATAGGAAATCATACATTACCAATCTGTTGCACACCTTGAGACAGCAGCGTTCGCGCGCGCCTTCTGTGCATGCTCAAAGATGGTGCCAAGACCGGAAATAGAGTCTATGAAACGCAAGCAGTGAGAAAATCACAAATGCACATGCGCCGGATCGGAACTTGCGTTCCATTTGCACATGCGCAGGCTGCGTTTACCCAATGTCACAGTTCTACAAACCTAAAAAATTCAGGATTTATTAACATATTGTACTAATGCAGTAAATATAATACTGCATAGATGACATAGTGTGTGAAACATGGTAAAAAAATGCTAAACATCTACCCTCAAATGGCACAGTGGTTAATGCTCAGTTAAGATAGTATAGCTCAACTAGATAGGCTTCACTACAAATCAATTTAAGTGAGAATATAGAATATTATTGAAATAGAAATTGTGTCTAGAAAAGAGTAACTGATTCCACATGTACCATATATCCATATGAAAATAGTGTGTATGTAGAAACATTTTTTTTTACCATGATTCTAATACACTACATTTTTGAATTTATACAGGGTTGAAGAACTAAAGGAACATATGATTTTCGTAGAACAATAGCAAACATATAAAGCGGGCCTCTGCGACTTTCGTACAGCTATCAAATTGCTTCACAATTAGTGCATATCTAAAAAAAATTGAAAAAGCAAACAATTAATATATAGTACACTTAAGCACCATAGTGATGCAACAGGTTTAAAAATACACGTAAACAAAAACGTTCAAATCAGACCTCTGAATTACATATATGTATAGGTAAACCATACCATTAAGCGAGTCCACCAACAATATCCTCCATGTATTAGGAGAGAAACCACCTTCTCTTCTAAATATGTGGACCAAAAGGGTATTCCACATTCAATCCCTTGGGAGACATAGTTTCAAGTCTATATATCCATTCCAATTCCTTTCTTTTAAGGGCCCGCTCCCTATCCCCACCTCGTCTCATTGCGGGTACTGAGTCTATAATCCTGAATCTGAATTGTGACGTCCCATGACTGTTATCCAAAAAGTGTCTGGATACTGGTAGATCCCGTCTTTTAGTTTTTATGTTGGACTTGTGATTCCTCATCCTTAATGTTACCTCCGTTATGGTCTCCCCAATATAGTGAAGGCCACAAGGGCAACTAATTAAATAAATGGCAAAAGCTGTCTTACAAGTATAGAAACCCCGAATGGTCATAGGTTTACCGGTTTGTGGATGGTTAAAGGTATTGCCCTTGATCATATTATTACAAACATTACATCCCAAACCGGGATAACAACCCTGTTTCGGAGGAGCCAAAAATGTTTATCCCTTACGGCTAGAACCAATGTCAGGCTTAACTACACTGTTTTTTTTTTATAGTCTTGCCCTCTCTATAGGCCATCATGAGTCTCTCCTGGAACTCAACAGTATCAGGAAATACTCTACCCAGCACACTCCAATCTTTTCTCACTGACTTGTGGGCTAATCGCAGAGAAGGTAGAGACAAAATGCACACCTTCTTTTTCCTAGAAGTTTTACCACTTAGAAGGACATTCCTATCTAATACCAGAGCTTTTTGTTTGTTCATCTCAAGGAGATGTTTAGGATATCCCCTCTCCATAAACTTCAAACACATTTGGTCAAGCCGTGAGGATAGTTTGTCCTCTTGGCTTACTACCCTCTTGACTCTGATTAACTGACTGAAGGGCAAAGATTTCAACATTCTTCTGGGATGGCCACTAGTGTAATGCAAGACATTGTTTCTGTCTGTTGTTTTTGAAAAGAGATCAGAAACTAGACCATTATCAGATACTGAAATACATGTATCTAAAAAGACAATTGACGTATCAGAGCAAGACATAGTGAACTTAATCGTAGAATTCATAGTGTTAAAATAAGAGAGAAATTCTTGTAATTGACATATTGACATATAGAGCCGGACCAGAAGAGGAAGACATCGTCTATGTATCGCCACCACCGCAAAACATGGCTGTAGTGGTGGGACACGTAGACGAGGCCCTCCTCAATCCGATGCATAAAGAAGTTTGCATATGTGGGGGCCATATTGGACCCCATTGCCGTCCCTCTCTTTTGTAAATAAAACTTGTCAGCCACCATGAAATAGTTCTTCCCTAGAATGAACTCAAGAAGAGATCTAATAAATGCAATTCTTTCAATAGAACACCCTGATTTCTCTAAGTAGAACAATGAGGCATCAATGCCCTCTACGTGGTCAATGGAGGTATATAGACTCCCCACATCAAGGGTAACCAGGACCGGCCGGGCAGGGACCACAAGATCATCGATCCTAACCAGGAAGTCCGAGGTGTCCTTGATGTAGGAGTCCGCACCAATGGCAAATTGCCTGAGAATTTTGTCTAATAATAATAAAAATAATAATCTTTATTTATATAGCGCCAACATATTACGCAGCACTTTACAATTTAGAGGGAACGTGAAACAAACAATATCAGACATTACATAGTGACAAAGTTAATTTACGATTCAAACCTGAGAAGTGAGGACCCTGCTCGAAAGAGTTTACAATCTATGAGGAAATAAGGGAGACACAAAGTGTAACAGTGTTTGTTCTGTACAATAGTCCAGCCATTTTTATACACATGGGGTGGTACACATAAAGCTGCATGAGTCGGTCACCAGCCAGTATCCGTGTATGATAAACATGAAGAGAAGGAGTGTGAGGGAATCTTATTCTGATGACTAATCTAAAAGGGGGGCCATGGAAAGGAGTCAGATTAGGGAATGCTATAGGACTGTCTAAATAGATGTGTTTTCAGGGCACGTTTAAAACTGTGGATATTGGGAATTAATCTGATTGTCTGGGGAGGCACATTCCAAAGGACTGGTGCAGCACGAGAAAAATCTTGGAGAAGGGAGTGGGAGGTTCGGATTATGGAGAATTTTAATCTAAGGTCGTTGGCAGAACGTAGAGCCAGAGTAGGGGGGTAGACAGAGATGAGGGAGGAGATGTGCGGAGAGCTTTGTGGGTGAGAGTAATAGGTTTGAATTTTATTCTGAAGGGGATGGACAACCACTGCAGTGACTGGCACAGATTAGAGGCGTTGGTGTAGCGGTTGGTCATAAATATGAGCCTGGCTGCTGCATTAAGGATAGATTGGAGAGGGGAGAGTTTGGTGAGGGGAAGACCGACAAGTAATGAGTTACAGTAGTCAAGACGAGAATGAATCAGAGCAACAATGAGAGTTTTGGCAGTTTCCTCCGTAAGAAAAGGGAAGTGTAATGACGGGATAGGGAGACAGACAGGTGAGCCCAAATCTACCCGCCACTCAGTCCCTGCCTACTTGCACGGCCCGTCCTAGGCGACGGCGTACAACTGGGCGACGGTCCATACGCTCAATATGTGAACGACAGACAAACAGACAAGGGTACATAGAAGCTAAGGGAAATGGGGCAGTTGCCCATGGCAACACCGTGAGCAACAAGAGTAGTGAACGAGCCGCGTCAAACCAAGAGTGAACGAGGTACCAAACACAGAGCAGGAGAGTAGTCAGTAAAGCCAGGGTCAATTTGAAGCATAGGTAAATAGTACTAGCAGGAGCAGCAGAGCCAGGAAACCAGACAGAATCACAGGCAAAGGAGAAGCAGGAAATAAAGGTATAAATAGACATAGGGCGGGAGCTAGCTCCGTCTGGCCAGGCTGTGATAGGCTCTCCCACTCCTCAGCCTCCCAGCCTGAGTGGTAGCAGATCGAGTCACTCTATCAGACTTAGGAGCAGGTGCAGACTGATTAACCACAGGCGTCGACACAGAAGCTGTGTCTGGCAGATCCTTTACAGTACCCCCCCCCCTTTTATGGGGGCCAATGGACCCTTTCTAGGTGGACCTGGCTTATTGGGGAACCGAAGATGGAACCTCCTAAGCAATACCCCAGCGTGAACATCCCGGGCGGGTGCCCAAGTCCTCTCCTCAGGCCCGTATCCTCTCCAATGGACCAGGTACTGGAGGGAGCCTTGCACCATCCTGCTGTCCACAATCTTGGCCACCTCGAATTCTGCCCCCTCAGGGGTGAGAACAGGGACCGGAGGTTTCCTCGAGGGAGCCAAGGACAGAGAGCAGCATTTCAGGAGGGAGGCATGAAACACGTAGTGTATTCGAAAAGACGGGGGTAACTCCAGTCGGAAGGAGATAGGGTTAAGGACTTCAATGACCTTGTACGGCCCTATAAACCGGGGAGCAAACTTCTTGGACGGGACTTTAAGGCGCAAATTTTTAGAAGATAGCCACACCAGATCCCCGACCACAAACAAGGGGTTAGCAGAACGTCTTCTATGTGCCTGAGTCTTTTGTATGCTCTGCGACGCCTCTAGGTTCTTATAAATCTGGGCCCAGACTGTGCACAGTTCCCGATGAACGACATCCACCTCGGGATTGTTGGAACCACTAGGTGAAACGGAGGAGAACTGTGGATTAAACCCAAAATTACAGAAAAAGGGGGAGACCCCTGACGAGTTACTGACCCAGTTATTAAGGGAAAATTCGGCGAGGGATATGAAGAAGACCCAATCATATTGACAGTCAGAGATAAAACACCTTAAATATTGTTCTAGAGACTGATTAGTCCTCTCGGTTTGGCCACTAGTTTCAGGACGGAAGGCCGAGGAGAAGGACAGATCAATCTCCAACTTTTTACGGAAAGCCCTCCAAAACAATAAAACAAATTGTACCCCTCTGTCAGAAACAATATTGACAGGAACCCCATGGAGACGCAGGATGTGTTTGACAAAAAAGGTAGCTAACGTCTTAGCATTGGGTAGTTTCTTGAGGGGCACAAAGTGGCACATCTTACTGAAGCGGTCTACTACAACCCACACCACCGACTTGCCTTGAGATGGAGGCAGATCGGTGATAAAATCCATGGAGATATGGGTCCAAGGTCTTTGGGGAATGGGCAAAGAACGTAGTAAGTCCACTGGTCGGGACCTGGGAGTCTTGGACCTAGCACAAATTTCACAAACGGCGACGTAGTCCTTAAAGTCTTCAGGCAACCCAGGCCACCAATAGTCTCTGGCAATGAGGTGCTTGGTACCCAGGATGCCTGGATGGCCAGATAGTGCAGAGTCATGATTTTCCCTGAGTACCCTTAGCCGAAATTGCAGGGGAACAAACAGCTAGTTCTCAGGAAGGTTCCCGGGAGCTGAACCTTGATCAGCCGCAATTTCGAAGACTAAGTCAGAATCAACAGAGGAAATTATTATACCTGGGGGCAAAACACAAGTAGGATCTTCCTCCGAAGGAGGGCTGGCCATGAAGCTACGCGATAGTGCATCAGCTTTAATATTTTTAGACCCAGCCCTATAGGTGACCAAAAAGTTGAATCTAGTCAAAAACAATGCCCATCGAGCTTGTCGCACGTTTAGCCTCCGGGCAGATTCTAGGAAAAACAGATTATTGTGGTCGGTAAGGACCGTTACCTGGTGCCTAGCCCCCTCCAGGAAGTGGCACCACTCTTCAAATGCCCATTTAATGGCTAAGAGTTTGCGGTTGCCAATGTCATAGTTACTCTCAGTGGCCGAGAACTTCCTGGAGAAGTAGGCACAGGGACGGAGATGGGTGAGGGACCTGGTACCCTGGGACAAGACAGCACCAACTCCCACCTCGGAGGCGTCAACCTCCACGATGAATGGCTCCATTTGGTTGGGCTGAATCAGCACTGGGGCCGAGATAAAGCACTTCTTAAGGACCTCAAAAGCCTGGACAGCCTCAGGAGGCCAGTGGAGGAGATCAGCACCTTTGCGAGTAAGATCCGTAAGAGGCTTAGCGATGACGAAGTTAGCAATAAATCTCCTGTAATGATTAGCAAACCCCAGGAAGCACTGTAATGCCTTCAGGGAGGCAGGTTGGACCCATTCAGCCACAGCCTGAACCTTGGCAGGGTCCATGCGGAATTCATGAGGAGTGAGGATTTGACCCAAAAATGGTATCTCCTGTACCCCAAACACACATTTTTCGGTCTTAGCAAAGAGTTTGTTTTCCCGAAGGGCCTGGAGCACATTCCTGACATGCTCAATGTGGGAGGACCAGTCCTTGGAAAACACAAGTATGTTATCAAGGTACACTACAAGAAATACCCCCAGGTAGTCTCTTAAAATCTCATTTATGAAATTCTGGAAGACCGCGGGAGCATTACACAACCCAAAGGGCATGACGAGGTATTCGAAATGACCTTCGGGTGTGTTAAACGCAGTCTTCCACTCATCCCCCCCTCTGATGCGGATAAGGTTATAAGCCCCCCGTAGATCAAACTTAGGGAACCATTGGGCCCCCTGAACCTGATTGAAGAGATCAGGAATCAAAGGAAGGGGATACTGGTTCCTTACAGTGACCTTATTCAAGTTTCGGTAATCGATGCACGGCCTAAGACCACCATCCTTCTTCCCTACGAAGAAGAAGCCAGCACATACCGGAGAAGTAGAGGGGCGAATGTAACCCTTGGCCAGGCATTCCTGGATATACTGTCTCATGGCTTCACGTTCGGGACAAGAGAGATTAAATATCCTACCCTTAGGGAGCTTAGCTCCTGGTACCAAATCTATAGTGCAATCGTATTCTCTATGAGGAGGTAACACTTAGGAGGCCTTTTTAGAAAAAACATCAGCGAAGTCCTGAATAAACTCAGGTAGAGTGTTCACCTCCTCAGGGAGAGAAATAAAAATTACAGAAAAACATGACGTCATGCATTCATTACCCCATTTGGTAAGATCCCCAGTATTCCAGTTAAACGTGGGATTATGCATCTGCAACCAGGAAAGGTCTAAAACCAAATCGGACAATAATCCCTGCATCACCAGTACAGAACACTGCTCCAAATGCATGGAGCCAACAAGGAGTTCAAAAACAGGGGTATGCTGTGTAAAATAACCATTAGCAAGTGGAGTGGAGTCGATACCCACTACCAGGACAGGTTTAGGCCAATCAATCAATGGCATAGCTAGAGACATAGCAAATTCCAGAGACATAATATAAGCAATAGAACCTGAATCCACGAAGGCACTGCCGGTAGCAGACCTACCCTCAAAAGAGACCTGAAAGGGAAGCAAGGTCTTATTAGGATTCATATTTACGGGAAATACCTGTGCGCCCAAGTGACTTCCCCGATGGTCACTTAGGCGCGGAAGTTCTTCCGGCTGCTTATTCTTACGCCTAGGACAGTTGTTCACTTGATACTTGTCATCCCCACAGTAGAAGCAGAGACCATTCTTCCAGCGGAGCTCTCTACGTTGTTGGGGAGACACGGAGGCCCCGAGAAGCATTGGTTCATCCGAGTTTTCCGTGGAAGAACGACGCAATGGAACCTCGGGAGCTATCATGGGGGAGCCAGAGGAGAAAGCACAAAAACGTTCAAGTCGTCGTTCCCTGAGATGTCGGTCAAGACATACCGCTAAAGCCATAACCTGATCTAGAGAGTCAGAAGAGGGATAGCTAACTAACAGGTCTTTCAGGGTTTTCGACAGACCCAATCTAAACTGGCACCTCAAGGCAGGGTCATTCCACTGAGAATCTACACACCACTTCCTAAAGTCAGAACATTACTCCTCAACGGGTCTCTTACCCTGACGTAAGGTCACCAGCTGACTCTCGGCAAAGGCAGTCTTGTCAGTCTCGTCATATATGAGCCCGAGAGCAGAAAAAAAAAGATCAACAGAGGAAAGTTCAGGGGCATCAGGAGCCAAGGAGAAGGCCCATTCTTGGGGCCCGTCCTGGAGCCGGGACATAATTATACCCACTCGCTAGCTCTCAGAACCTGAGGAGTGGGGCCTTAGACGGAAATAGAGCCTACAACTCTCCCGAAAGGAGAAAAAAGTCTTCCGGTCCCCTGAGAATCGGTCGGCAACTTGAGGTGGGGTTCAAGAGGTGAGGTGGGGGGCACTACCAGGGTAGCATCACGCAGGTCGCCAGGGCTTGGACCTGTAGGGAGAGGCCCTGCATTTGCTGAGCCAGGGTCTCAAGGGGGTCCATATTTGTGTCAGGGACCAGGGTAGAAAAGGTATATGGGCCTGTGATTATGTAATGACGGGGTAGGGAGACAGACAGGTGAGCCCTAATCTACCCACCACTCAGTCCCTGCCTACTTGCACGGCCCGTCCTAGGCAACAGCGTACAACTGGGCGACGGTCCCTACGCTCAATATGTGCATGACAGACAAACAGACAAGGGTACATAGAAGCTAAGGGAAATTGGGCAGTTGCCCACGGCAACACCGTGAGCAACAAGAGTAGTGAATGAGCCGAGTCAAACCAGGAGTGTACGAGGTACTAAACGCAGAGCAGGAGAGTAGTCAGTAAAGCCAGGGTCAATTTGAAGCAGAGGTAAATAGTACTAGCAGGAGCAGCAGAGCCAGGAAACCAGACAGAATCATAGGCAAAGGAGGAGCAGGAAATGAAGGTATAAATGGACCAAGGGCGGGAGCTAGCTCCGTCTGGCCAGGCTGTAATAGGCTCTCCCACTCCTCAGACTCCCAGCCTGAATGGTAGCAGATCGAGTCACTCTATCAGACTTAGAAGCAGGTGCAGACTCATTAACCACGGGCGTCGACACAGAAGCTGTGTCTGGCAGATCCTTTACAGTACCCCCCCCCCTTTTATGAGGGGCCACTGGACCCTTTCTAGGTGGACCTGGCTTATTGGGGAAACTGAAGATGGAATCTGAGTCAAAAATAACCCCGAGACAGCAGGCGTGCTGCTTAGGAGTTATGATAGTGCCACACACAGAGATGGAGACATCAGGTTTAGGGAGGTTCGTAGATGGTGGGAACACAAGGAGCTCAGCTTTAGAAAGATTCAGTTTGAGATAGAGAAAGGACATGATGTTAGAGACAGCGGACAGACAATCACTGGTGTTTTGTATTAGAGCAGGGTTGATGTCACGGGAAGAGGCATATAATTGGGTGTCATCAGCGTAGAGATGGTACTGGAAGCCAAATCTGCTGATGGTTTGTCCAATAGGAGCTGTGTAGAAAAAAAAGAGAAGCGGACCTAGGACTGATCCCTGAGGAATCCCAATAGCAAGGGGAAGAGGAGAAGAAGTAGAACCAGCAAATGACACACTGAACGAGCGGTCAGAGAGACAGGAGGAAAACCAAGAGAGAGCAGCGTCCTTGAGGCCAATAGAGTGGAGCATGTTAAGTAGGAGTTTGTGGTCTACAGTGTCAAAGGCTGCAGAGAGATCCAGAAGAATCAGTAGAGAGTATTTGCCGTTAAATTTAGCCGCCAAGTGATCATTTGAGACTTTAGTAAGGGCAGTTTCTGTGGAGTGTAGAGTGCGGAAACCAGATTGTAAGGGGTCTAGAATGGAGTTAGCAGAGATACAGCGGATAAAGCGAGAGTAGACTTAGGGTATGTTCACATGGCAGCGTCCGTAACGGCTGAAATTACGGGGCTGTTTTCAGGAGAAAACAGCACCGTAATTTCAGCCGTAATGGCATGTTGAGGCGCTTTTTTCGGCGTCCATTACGGACGTTAAATGGAGCTGGTTTTCCATGGAGTCCATGGAAAACGACTCCATTTATGTCTGAAGAAGTGACAGGCACTTCTTTGACGCGGGCGTCTTTTTTACGCCCCGCCTTTTGACAGCGGGGCGTAATAAAAATGACCGTGTGCACAGAACATCGTAAGACCCATTCTAATGAATGGGCAGATGTTTGCCAACGCTATCGAGCCGCATTTTCGGACGTAAATCGAGGCATAAAACGCCCGAATTACGTCCGTAAATAAGCTGTGTGAACATACCCTAAGCATTCCAGGAGTTTGGAGATGAAGGGCAGATTAGAGACTGGTCGGTAGTTAGCAGCGCTGGATGGGTCAAGAGTTGGTTTTTTCAGTAATGGGTTTATAATGGCATGTTTAAAAGAGGAGGGAAAGATGCCAGAGGAAAGAGAGAGGTTAAATATTTTAGTCAGATGACCAGTGACAGCTGGGGAGAGGGACTGGAGGAGGTGTGGGGGGATAGGATCACTAGGACAGGTAGTAGGACGAGTAGAAGAGAGGAGCCTGGAGACTTCTTCTTCTGTTATTGGGTCAAATGCTGAAAGTGAAGAAGAGGGAGTGCGGGAGGGAAGGGGATCGAAGTTACTAGGGGACTGGGAGATAATATCATGGCGGATGTTGTCAATTTTAACTTTAAAATAAGTGGACAGGTCTTCAGCACTGAGATCTACAAACATAGCTGCAGGGACAAATAGAGAATCACTCCCTGACACAATGGGACGCCCAGGAGGTCTGACTGGGTCCTTATGGATTTTTGGCAAAAGATATAGTACAGGGGTAAGCGGAAATTTCACCTGCAAGAACTCATGCAAATCTTTGTCAATAATTTTATGTGAGTGCAAAGTTTACCAAGGTATTCAGCTCACGTAGAAAAGTGAACTTCGGATCTCCAGGTAACAGCGCATAAACACTAGTATCACTAAGCTGACTATCCATTTCCTGCAGATCAGAGGAGGTGTTCATAACAACTATGGCACCCCTCATATCCACAGGTTTGATAGTCAGATCACTATTATCAGCTAACTCTTTAAGTGCCAAATGTTCGGCCCGTGTTAAAGTTCTCTGAGTGTACTGTTTACCTTGTATTGACTTCAGGAAACAAACTTGTTTTTTGACAAGTGAGACATAAGTTTAAATCGCATGGATATTCTGAGGAGGCTGAACTCTACTTTTGTTGTACAAACCATAATCACTCAGGTGAAACGTCTCATGGTAGCACAAACCCCACAATACTCAATCAAAATGAAATAAAACATGACAACAGTTTCTTTGGATAAAAATGGCCACGGTGTTTATTAAGGGTAACCTAAGATAAAATAATTCGAAGAGAATAACCATAAATAATCGAATAAATAATAAAATATAAATATTTTGACCAATAAAAACCAAGTCCGCCCAGCATTAGCTGGGTGACAAACCCCACAAGCCATGACATTACCAAGACATGGCCCCCCCAAAACACCGCAGCCATTCTTCAATTAAATTCTGCAGGCCCAAATTGAAAATGTCGATACCCACATCAGAAAGATGTATACAATCATTTCTGAACAGCCCGTCTGTGAGGTCTTCAAGGTCACTGTGTCTATAAGAAAGACCACCGAGGACCGACATGTATTTAGACATGGCTCTATTAATCCTTTTACGGATTCGATTCAAAAACTTATAATTTCCAGAGGACCATAGCAGTCTTGGAATAATCTCTGAAAAGGAAATAGTAGCGTCAGGGAAAAGACATTTTATCAAGGCTATATCCCTTCTCATTTCCCAAAGTAAGTCCAAAGTCTTTTCTTTACCTAGGTCATTGCCTCCAGCATGGATGACAATTAAATTCGGATCCGGCCAATAAGAACTCAGTGATTTAACTAAAGAAAACACGTTCTTCCATTGCAAACCCCTTACCCCATGCCAAAAAACCGAAAAACTAGCGGATCCATAGACAAATTTTCTGTATAGGACCTTCTCGCGGCTCTCTTCTGTGCCCAAAATATAAAAGAGTGGCCAAGGATCCAAACAACCAAACGCTTACCTGTGGATATATAATTACACTACTAACAAGTCTGGTCGAACATAAAGTTTAAATCTATTAGACTCCCACCTTCCAATTCTTTTTATAATCCCTTCATCAATTCCTAACTGTGCAGCTTCCGTAGCTGCACCTATTCTAAACGAATGGGAGGATATTTTTAAATGCTCCAACTTCAGGGACTTCAAACATTTCTTTAAAACAGAGTTAAACTGAAATCTGGACAGCTGATCCCCATTCTGATGAATCAGGAAAGCAACCCCAAGACTCGGCCTGATTGACAACCAATGTTTAACATTAGAAACTGGGCAAAGAACAGAACCCGAAAACTGATTAATTCTAACCAAACGACCTTTTCCTAATTGATCTGTCTTAGATTTTTTTAACAATAACAAAACATGGTCAATTTTGCAACTAACATCCTGAAATGAAAGGCCCGGGACTGAAACTTTACTCTCTGCCACCAGTTCGCTTATTCTCAAGGCTGCAAAGAACATTAACACAAATGCTGTTCTAAACAAACACACTTCAAAATTACTAAAACAAACTAAATGTAACACATTGAATAATTTTAACAACAAATCTAATGAAATAGGCCTTCGTCTTTCCACAACCGGAGCTGACCTATGGTAACCTTTCAAAAGCTGCTTAACTGGGAAGAGCGAAGAAATAGCCGGACAACTGTTTAATTTAAGAAAGAAAGAGATGCCTGCCAGAGACTTAGAAATGGAGGCAAATGACAGCCTCCTACTAATCAGGCTACATACAAATTTTAAAACTAGACCTACCTCATTATGAAAGAAATTACAGTTCTCATTAACACAGAAATTAACCCACTCCTTCCAAGCAGCTGAATAATCAGCCCATGTTCTTGGAGCCAAGGATCTCTGAATATTAACATAGATTAGTCCCAAATCAGATTCCATAAATGAGGAGGACACGGAATTCCACAAAGCTCCGCTTCTGGTGCCATCGTTCTGAACCTCCGCCACTGACAACGAGATAATGAATCTGCTATATCATTCTTTTTTCCTTCTATATAGCTAGCTTTCAACCAGATGTTCAACTTCAGACAACATAAAGTTAAATGTCTTAATATCTTAACTACTAATTCACATTTTGAAGATAATGTGTTAATTGCAAAGACCACACCTTTGTTATCCGTAAACAACAAAATTCTCCTATTCTTAAAATAATGACCCCATACAACTATGGCTACCAAAACCGGAAATAATTCCAATAAGACAATATTTGAAGTAACTTTGCTTACACGCCAAGCACTGGGCCATAACTCAGCCGACCATTGACCATTAAAGAATGCCCCGTAGCCCATACTACCGGCTGCATCCGTAAATAAAGACAAAGAGTCAGAATCCTCAAAATTAAACTGCCAGCAACTGCGTCCATTAAATTTAGATAAAAATTCTAGCCATACAGCTAAATCTTCTTTTAGCTGAACCGTTAACCTAATATGGGACCTAGGTGACTTAAGACCCCTTGTTGAAAAATACAGTCGCTTTGAAAAAACTCTTCCCATAGGAATAACTCTAGAGGCAAAGCTCAACAACCCTAACAGTGACTGCATATCACGTAATGAACATTTCTTCCTAGCTAACATACTGACTAAAGAAACCCTTAACTTTAACAATTTTTCTTCTGGTAAACTAAATTCCATTCTCTCAGAATCTATTCTAATACCTAAAAATTCTAATGACCTACATGGAAACACAGTCTTCTCTTCAGCTAACGGAACACCAAAAAATTTCATAAACTCGACAAATTTTAACAATAAGGAATAACATAACTCAGAACTAGCATCACCTATAAACAAAAAATCATCAAGATAGTGCAGAACACCTCCATCCGGAATTTGCTTCTGCACTACCCAATGTAAAAAGGATGAAAATGCCTCAAAATAGAAACAAGATAAAGAAAAACCCATTGGTAAACATTTGTCATAAAAATAATCACCTTCAAATTGAAAACCTAGAGAGTTGAAACCTGCAGGGTTAACTGGTAGTAAACGGAAAGCTGATTTGATATCAGCTTTTGCTAAAAAAGCATTTTGACCAAACTGTCTCAATAAAGAGACAGCCTGATCAAACGAAGCATAGTGTACTGTCGCTTTAGACTTGTCAGCATCATCATTTAATGAAGCCTTAAACGGGTAAGAAAGGTGATGTATTAAACGGAATGAATTCAATTCCTTCTTAGGGACAATTCCTAAAGGTGAAAGTCTAAAGTTTGTAAACGGCGGATGTATAAAAGGACCAGCGATCCTGCCAATTTCAAGCTCTTTCAGGATTTTCTGATGCACAATATCCTTATGCTGCTGGATGGATTTCAAATTATCCACCCAGCAACCACCAGATCCTTTGAAAGAAGGGATATCAAAACCAAACTTAAAACCGTTAAAAATTAAATTAGCTTTCTCCCTGTCTGGGAACATTTCTAGCCAAGGCGCCATTCTTATTAATTTCACTGGCGTCCATGCTTTTGGATAACTGTTCTTTGGAACTAGGGGGTTGAGACTGGTTTGCTCTTTTAAAACAGCGACACATTGGGTGCGAACCCCCACAAAAGGAACATTCATGTTTATACCGACAATTGTTTAACCATTTACACTGAGCTTCATTATAAGCAAAGCAAACTCCTTTCCTCAACGTATTCTGAGAACTAGGCTGCTGCTTGGGCACTGACCTTTGTGGAAGCATTAAACTAAGCCACAAACCAACATCCTTAGTGCCCCATTTTAATGAAGGGTACACTGCCATCTTCTGGCGAAACATTTCATCATAATTGTACCATGCTAAACCACCAAACTGGCGGTAAGCCTCAAGAATAATGTCTACATGCTGAAATAAATTACTAGAATTAATGAAAGACTTTTCCCCTAAAACTGAAGCATAGATACAGAACGCCTGTAGCCAGTTAAAGAAAGACTTAGGAGGAGAACGTTTTTTATCCTCATCTTTATCAGACTTACCATCCTGCTTGACAAGAGTCTCCTTCGCGGATGGTAATAAAGAAAATAAATCTATAAACTCGTTCCTCCAAATACGCTCCTTAATTGCTGGCTGTAAATGAAAACCTAATGGCGAAATATCGCAAGACATCACTTCCTTACAACAAGTTTCCGAAACACCAATTCCTTTCTCTAAAACAGGAATATTACTAAAACCAGCATTCTGTAAATGCTGACTACTATGCTTCCATACATCAGCGGGGGAACTAGCAGGAACAGCCGACTTACTGACCAAATCAGCTAATAATTTTAAAATATCAAACATTACATTAGAATTGAGGGGAGGGGGGATGGGGTGGGACAGATAAGGGGTAGCTGGCATCTCACCACTCTGTTCCACCTGTCCTGGGTCGTGCACCACTTCTGCTACCTCCTGCTGCGTGCCTGTAGATCCTGGGGAAACTTGCTGACAGGAAAGTTGACTCCTGGGACCTCTTCTTCTCCTTGATACTGGCGGGGGTGGGGAATAAGCCACCCTAGTCTTCCGGCTCCTCTTCCTCGGTTGCAGCTCTGAAGAAAAGTCCTGCGCCGCCTCTAAAACCAGTGAGGCCGGCGCTTCCGCTGTGTCCTCCACACCATCCTTGGAGCAGGAGGGGGTACCCGACCAACCTATTGTCTCCCGTTCTCTGACTAAACTTCTGGCCAGCGGGTTAGCCAATTGCGCCGGCACTTGCTGCGCACTTCCGGCACTGTGCGCCACCTTCTTTGATGACACGGTCGGCCGCCTCCTCTCAAGCTCCGGCACCTGGAGCGAACGTCCGGAACTGCGCTCCACCCTCAGTGATGACTCTGCTGCAGACTTCATCCTCTTGGCTGCAGCTGATGACGGCACCTCGAGCGACGACCCAGCAGGAGACACTGCTTCCTCTATGTCGTTTTCCAGCCCAGTAAGTTCGCTTCTTCCCTCGACTTCCCTCGACGGCGCTGCTGCTAGGCATTGCCTCAGCCAGTTTTCTCCTCCTTCCGACTCCGCTCTTCTGATCAGCTCCATCAGCAGGACATCCATGGCGACGGTCCAATCTTCAAAAACTGGCTGCTTGACCACGATGAACTGCTCCTTTTATGTCCAATTTTCCCGCCTTTAGGATTTTATCAATGACCAATCAGCTGGCCTTCCACAAAACTGCCTGGAGATAGAATCTGCCAGAACCTGCTCATGCAATTGCACAGCTGACCTAGGTCCAATCAGCTGGGACCAACTCCAAACTGCCCAGAGACAGAAACATCTGGAAACCGGCTCGTGCCACCAGCACAGCTTACCCGGGGGACACCACGATGGTAAGTACCATTCTAATATAAAATAACAAATGGAGAAAAGAGGGAAAGGGGGAGAGAAAAACATACCAAGCAAAAAAACATATTTTATTAACAACTTATGGGGGGCCGTGCGACCATGTGTCCCCCAGGCAATAGCCTGGGGGGCCCCTGACATTAGTGGTAACAGCAGATATATCATTTGCATTAACATTTATAGGTTGTATAGAGAAATATGCCGTTAGTCTTATTGACCGAAAAAAAACCTCTCCAAATCAAGGTCCAAACTGAACCAATCGATAGGGTTATTAGGGCAATATGACAGGCCACGATTTAATACTTTCATCTGTGAATCAGTCAATGTAAGAGAAGAGATATTCACCACTAGATCTAGGGATTTTTCCTCCGGGTCTGGTATTGTCGACCCCCTCGTGCTGGAATAATCCTGCCTCTGGTCTTGATGTGGTTCAGCCTTTCCCTTGTGTTTGCTCCCGCCCCTGCGGGATCGCTTTCTCCTATAGTTGGAGTGTCCACACCATCTCCTAAAAAAGGAGTGGAAAACTGATCATCAGATAGTTCTGAATCTGTAACATACGGATCAGCTCCTCTCTGGCGTCTTCTGGGTCCTCTTTCCGTTTTCCTAGGGCCCCTGGAGTCAAAATCGTCATTCTGCCAACAGTAAAATTTTCCCTGTGGCATAATCATCCAGGTCTGGCTGCCATTTCTGGCGTTTGGTTTTTTTCTATGTCGCCACGAAATCTCTGTAAAAATGCGGACATCTTTTCCTTCAGGGTTTGTAGTTCTTGTGTAGGCAACATCTCCACCATCTGGGTTTCTCTATCACTCAGTCGTACTTTAACCAGCTCGATCTCTTTTTGTAGAAATTCAATGTTATTGTATGTTGACACGCAGAGTCAAAAACGTCTCAAAATGCGGAGCTGTTTTCAAGAGAAAACAGCTCCTGATTTTCAGACGTTTTTTGTGCCACTCACTAATTTTGCTGCGTTTTTGGAGCTTTTTTCACTAGAGTCTATGGAAAATTCTCCAAAAACTTCCCAAGAAGGGTCCTACACTTCTTTTTCACAGCCGTTGTTTTACGCGTAAAAAAATGCTGCGAAAAACGCTCCGTCGGAACAGAACGCCGTTTTCCCATTTAAATCAATGGACAGATGTTTGGAGGCGTTCTTCTTCTGATTTTTCGGCCGTTTTTCAGGTGTTTACGGCCCGAAAAACGTCTGAAAATCGGCCGTGTGAACATACCCTTAAGTAACAGCAAATACTGGGAGTACTTGTTGGATATAGCTTCAAACCTTTCCTATATATGATTTCCTATGTGATTTACATATAACTATATCTTGTAGATTGGCCTCTGCAGCTTTCATTGATTAGTCTAATTGCTAATTAAAGCACAGTAGATTGTTTTAACATATTTGGTATCCACGCACTTTGTAAAACTGTTCCATAATATGGGTTGAAAGTTCTATGTATACACTTGATTTTTGCAAATTGTACATCTATTGCTTTTATATTAATTATTGCATGTACTTCCTATTTATACCTGACAATGTGTGTAGTGTTGTACAGCTTGAGAAAGGTTCTGTGACAAACCGAAACGTCGCTGCTCACTTGAGGTGAATAAATCCACCCTCTTTCATCTATCTGAAAGTCCTGGTGCCGTTATTTTGTCATATAGTTCATATATATATATGTATATATATATATATACACTACCATTCAAAAGTTTAGGGTCACTTAGAAATTTCCTTATTTTTGAAAGAAAAGCACAGTTTTTTTCAATGAAGATAACATTAAATTAATCAGAAATACACTCTATACATTGTTAATGTGCAAAATGACTATTCTAGCTGCAAACGTCTGTTTTTTAATGCAATATCTACATAGGTGTATAGAGGCCCATTTCCAGCAACCATCACTCCAGTGTTCTAATGGTACATTGTGTTTGCTAACTGTGTTAGAAGGCTAATGGATGATTAGAAAACACTTGTAAACCCTTGTGCAACTATGTTAGCACCGCTGTAAACAGTTTTGCTGTTTAGAGGAGCTATAAAACTGACCTTCCTTTGAGCTAGTTGAGAATCTGGAGCATTACATTTGTGGGTTTTGATTAAACTCTCAAATTGGCTATAAAAAGAGAGCTTTCATGTGAAACTCTACAGTCTATTCTTGTTCTTAGAAATGAAGGCTATTCCATGTGAGAAATTGCCAAGAAACTGAAGATTTCGTACAACAGTGTGTACTACTCCCTTCAGAGGACAGCACAAACAGGCTCTAACCAGAGTAGAAAGAGAAGTGGGAGGCCCCGCTGCACAACTGAGCAACAAGACAAGTACATTAGAGTCTCTAGTTTGAGAAATAGACGCCTCACAGGTCCTCAACTGGCAGCTTCATTAAATAGTACCCGCAAAACGCCAGTGTCAACGTCTACAGTGAAGAGGCGACTCCGGGATGCTGGCCTTCAGGGCAGAGTGGCAAAGAAAAAGCCATATCTGAGACTGGCTGATAAAAGGAAAAGATGAATATGGGCAAAAGCACACAGACATTGGACAGATGAAGATTGGAAAAAAGTGTTATGGACAGACGAATCGAAGTTTGAGGTGTTTGGATCACACAGAAGAACATTTGTGAGACACAGAACTGAAAACTGAAGACAACTGAAAAGATGCTGGAAGAGTGCCTGACGCCATCTGTCAAGCATGGTGGAGGTAATGTGATGTTCTGGGGTTGCTTTGGTGCTGGTAAAGTGGGAGATTTGTACAAGGTAAAAGGGATTTTGAATAAGGAAGGCTATCACTCCATTTTGCAACGCCATGCCATACCCTGTGGACAGCGCTTGATTGGAGCCAATTTCATCCTACAACAGGACAATGACCCAAAGCAGATCTCCAAATTATGCAAGAACTATTTAGGGAAGAAGCAGGCAGCTGGTATTCTATCTGTAATGGAGTGGCCAGCGCAGTCACCAGATCTCAACCCCATAGAGCTGTTGTGGGAGCAGCTTGACCGTATGGTACGCAAGAAGTGCCCATCAAGCCAATCCAACTTGTGGGAGGGGCTTCTGGAAGCATGGGGTGAAATTTCTCCCGATTACCTCAGCAATTAACAGCTAGAATGCCAAAGGTCTGCAATGCTGTAATTGCTGCAAATGGAGCATTCTTTGACGAAAGCAAAGTTTGAAGGAGAAAATTATTATTTGAAATAAAAATCATTATTTCTAACCTTGTCAATGTCTTGACTATATTTTCTAGTCATTTTGCAACTCATTTGATAAATATAAGTGTGAGTTTTCATGGAAAACACAAAATTGTCTGGGTGACCCCAAACTTTTGAACGGTAGTGTATATATATATATATATATATATATATATATATATGTGTGTGTGTGTGTGTGTGTTTGTGTGTGTGTATGTGCGTGTGTGTGTGTGTGTGTGTGTGTGTGTGTGTGTTTATTGCTTTATTACATTTAATTACTAAATAGTCTTTCAGCTGGGGGCATGTTGGCTTGATACATGAGTGAATTTTGTTTAGAGATTTTGTGAATATAATGTGACACAAGAGACGTTTTAAGATTCATTTCTACGGTTTCAATAACACATATTTGTTCCACTGGTCTGATTGGCTTCACCTGACTAAACTGGCAGACTCAAATTCAAAGCAAGATAAATTGACAATCTGAACACCGACAAATACTATTGACTTCTGCTAGATGGTTTAGAAACCTAAAAGATGGGTGAGCTTTAGGGTATGTTCACACGCAGTGGTTTTTAGATGTAATTCGGGCGTTTTACGCCTCACATTATGCCTGAAAAAAAGCCCCTAATGCGCCTACAAACATCTGTCCATTGCTTTCAATGGGAATTACGATGTTCTGTTCCCACGAGCCTTTATTTTACGCGTTACTGTCAAAATACGGCGCATAAAATGACGGCTCATCAAAAGAAGTGCAGGACACTTCTTGGGAGGTTTTTGGAGGCGTTTTTCATTGACTACATTGAAAAACAGCTCCAAAAACGGCCGTAAAATATGCCACAAAAAACGCGAGTTGTTAAAAAAACGTCTGAAATTCAGGAGCTGTTTTCGCCTGAAAACAGCTCTGTATTTTCAGACGTTTTTGCTCACTGCGTGTGAACATACCCTAATAAAAAGCAAAACTATCAATTTAGGTAAAACAAATGTTTGTAGTGAAACAAATAAATGCAATAGTCATTGCTTAGAATATAATTTTTTTTTAAAAACCTGCAGTGATCTCAAATCTCTGCAACTAAGTGCTCAATTGGAAAGCATAATTATTAAGTCATTATAAAATGTAATTAAGCATGTCTGAGAGTTTCTCCTACCCAATCCTCAGTTCCCGAGCTGTTAGTGTTTTAGAACAGTAAAGTGCTCCGAGAGAGCTGGGAGATTTATATTATGAACCAGCCATGTTAAGAGGCCCTTAAATCACTGCAAATAAAAATGCCATATGGTGTAAATAATACTAATGTCCTATTTTGCTGCCAGGATGGTGCAAAGTCTCAAGAAGTGCCACAGTAGGGAAAAAATATATATTTACAAGGAAAATTACATTGTGCACGCCTATTACCACAAATTAAATTATATAGAAAATGTCAAGATTTAAAGGAGATCATTGATCATTACCTGAAAATGGCGGATCTACCTACTATGATAAAGCAAAACCTGGCTGTAGTTAATGAGGCTCTGTCACCAGATTATAAGTGCCCTATCTCCTACATAATCTGATCGGCGCTGTAATGTAGATAACAGTGGCTTTTATTTTGAAAAACTATCATTTTTTAGCAAATTATGAGCAATTTTAGATTTATGCTAATTAGTTTTGACCAAGTGGGCATTGTAAAGAGAAGTGTATGACGCTGACCAATCATGCATTGCTGTGATTAAGTCCCACACAAACTTTACAGAAGTGTCGGGAGTGTGAATAGACATCGTGTCCTGGCTGGAGGTGATGTCTATTCACACTCAAGACACTTCAGTAATGTTAATGTGACAGCACAGCGTGATCTCGCTGTAGCGGAAACACACAATGCAAAGTGTGACTAGCTGAAATCTATAAAACAAAAAGATTCTACAGCACTGGACTGCAAGTGGGTGCACGCCTCAATAAGACCTGGTCCGCGGTCCTGGATATCAAGCAGACAAAGAATGGACAGAGGCAGCACTTCTAAAAAGAGCAAGAGCTATTTATTCACCCATGCGACGTTTCAGTCCAACTGGACTTTTTTCAAGCTGAAATCTATAACTGTCCCTACTGTAAGGGTATGTTCACACGGCCTATTTTAGTCCGTTTTCGGGACGTAAACGCCCGAAAAACGGCCAAAAAATAGGAAGCAGAACGCCTCCAAACATCTGCCCATTGATTGCAATGGAAAAAACAGCGTTCTGTTCCGATGGGCCGTTTTGAAAAACGGCCGCGTAAAAAAATGGCAGCAAAAAAGAAGACTCCAAAAACGGCCGTAAAAAAACGCAGCGAAAATCGCGTGTGGCTTCAAAAACATCTGAAAATCAGAAGCTGTTTTCCCTTGAAAACAGCTCAGTATTTTCAGACGTTTTTGAGTTTGCGTGTGAACATACCCTGAGGGTATGTTCACACGCAGTGGTTTCAGACGTAATTCGGGCCATTTACACCTTGAAATACGCCTGAAAAAACGGCACCATTACGCCTCCAAACATCTGCCCATTTACGGTGTTCTGTTCCCACAAGGCTTAATTTTACACGTCGCTGTCAAATTACGGCGCGTAAAAAGACGCCCGCGAAAAAGAAATGCAGGACACTTCAGCTCCAATAATGGCCGTAAAATATGCTGTGAAAAACGCGAGTTGTTACAAAAACGTCTGAAAATCAGGAGCTGTTTTCGCTTGAAAACAGCTCCGTATTTTCAGACGTTTTTGAGTTTGCGTGTGAGCATACCCTTAGGCTGGGTTCACACGACCTATTTTCAGATGTAAACGAGGCGTATTATGCCTCGTTTTACATCTGAAAATAGGGCTACAATACGTCGGCAAACATCCGCCCATTCATTTGAATGGGTTTGCCGACGTACTGTGCAGACGACCTGTCATTTACGCGTCATCATTTGACAGCTGTCAAACAACGACGCGTAAAATGACTGTCTCGGCAAAGAAGTGCAGGACACTTCTTTGCAACATAATTTGAGCCGTTCTTCATTGAAGTCAATCAAGAGCAGCTCAAGATTACAAACGTCAAAGACGCCTCGCATATTACGAGGAGGAGCTTTTACATCTGAAACTGCGCAGCTGTTTTCTCCTGAAAACAGTCTGTCTTTTCAGACGTAAAAGCCTCTCATCGTGTGCACATACCCTTAGTGTATGAGGTCTGGTCTATTTAGGGATTCTGGTCTGTGGTCTGTATTAGATTAGGGGTAGAGATGAGCGAATTTATGAAAAGTTCGGTTCGGCTGGTTCGCCGAAAATCATGAAAAAGTTCGATTCAGACCGAACTAGTTCTGACCGAACCTGTAATTCAAGAAAGCGCATACAACTCGTGTATAACACTGTTTAAAAGCACTAGAAGCCCTGTATAACTCTCTTAGGTCACCCATGAGTGTATCCAAGTACTTTTGAGCTGTCTTTAAGGCTAAGTTAGTGTCAAAGTTACGCCAACATGTATGGCTATAGGAAAACAAATGGGACACGGTGATAACTAACAGAAACCACTGCACTTGTGCATGTTGTATGCTTAATGCATTGTTAAAAAAGGTACAAAAATTAACAATTTTTGGCGGCAGATGCCTGCCAGGGTTCATACTTATAAGGTGGTAAAAGAAGAAGCAATGGCTTTTGACAAGCCCTCCAAAAATTTACTCTTTTTATTGGCAGATGCCTGCCGGGGTTCATCCATACATGGATGTAAAAGCAACAAGCAATGGCTTTTCACAAGCCCTCCAAAAATTTACCCTTTTTATTGGCAGATGCCTGCCGGGGTTCATCCATACAGATACATGGATGTAAAAGCAACAAGCAATGGCTTTTCACAAGCCCTCCAAAAAATTTACCCTTTTTATTGGCAGATGCCTGCCGGGGTTCATCCATACATGGATGTAAAAGCAACAAGCAATGGCTTTTCACAAGCCCTCCAGGCCTGCTTGTAGCAGACGGCAGTGGAGGTGTATTGGTGGTAGTAGGGGTAGCCAACGGACAGCACGGGTGGTGGTAGTAGTAGTAGTAGCAGCACATTAAAAGAGACTGGGCAGTCACAGGACAAAGCCCTGTGGTTGGGCAGGCCTGCTTGTAGCAGACGGCAGTGGATGTGTATTGGTGGTAGTAGAGGTAGCCAACGGACCGCACGGTTAGTGGTATTAGTAGTAGTAGCAGCACATTAAAAGAGACTGGACAGTCACAGGACAAAGCCCTGTGGTGGGGCAGGCCTGCTTGTAGCAGACGGCAGTGGAGGTGTATTGGTGGTAGTAGAGGTAGCCAACCGACAGCAAGGGTGGTAGTAGTAGTAGCAGCACATTAAAAGCCACTGGACAGTCACAGGACAAAGCCCTGTGGTGGGGCAGGCCTGCTTGTAGCAGACGGCACTGGGGGTGGATTGGTGGTAGAAGTAGTAGCAGCAGCAACAGCGGCACATTAAAAAAAGAGTGGACAGGACAGAATCCCGTAGTAGCAGGCGGCAGTAGCAGGCGGCAGCGGCAGCAGCAGCAATGTCAAATCTAATCAGTGGCATCAGGCACAGGGGTTTTAAAATCCTCACCGATCCACGCTTGATTCATTTTCAGAAACGTGAGATTTTCCAAGCTGTTGGCGGACAATCTTGTTCGCTTAGGGGTGACGAAGCCCCCTACCGCGCTGAATACCCTCTCTGACGCTACACTGGAGGGTGGACAAGACAGTACACCCATGGCAAACTGGGCCAGTTCTTGCCAATGATCCAATCTGCTGACCCAGAAGTCCATGGGGTCTGGGATCAGGATTTCTGACGGAGAAATGGCACAGTCCAGGTACGAGTGAACCTGGTTGTTTAGGTGCTGGTGATGGTGAACATCCCTTTGGTGACTACGATGTGTGTCAGGTCGGGGTATTGGATGTAAAAATGTTGTCATCATATTTTCCAAACTGAATTTGCTGCTGCTGCCGCTGCTGCCGCCTATTACAGAGGTAGCTCTGCCAGAGGCGGTGGAACGATGAGACAGTGGAGAGCGGAGAGTGGCCCCCCGGTCAGACATGCTTGCAGCAGGTGACAAGCTGGCTGCATAGCTTCTCTCGATAATAAGCCAATTTTGCCTCTCTCTCGGAAGGCGCAAAAAACTCCCCCATTCTGGCTTTATACCGAGGGTCTAAAAGTGTGGCTAGCCAGTACTCATCTCTTTGCTTCATGCTAACAATACGACAGTCAGCGCGCAAGTAACGAAGCATACAGCTCGCCCGCCATCCTGGCCAGCGTTTCAGAGGGCCCGGTTGGTTCCATCTCCGCCCCATACTGCCATGGTTGTCCATCATCAAGGTCGTAGTCAGACTCGTCGTCATCATCATCACTGTCATGTTGTGCGGCTGCCTCGTCCCCTATCCCTTCCTGTGATTCCATCTCCAAATCCAGCTCCTCTTCAGGTCCTGTTTCCTCATCCTGATCCTCCTCCTCCTCCTCAACATCCATAGCCAGATGTGATCCATCCTCCATCCTTTGCTGAATCATCGCTGTGAGCGTTTGCTCCATAATGAATATTCCGTTCATTCCGCTAGCGTCACGGCTCACAAATCGTGTGGCCTCTTCAAAGGGCCTCAAAACGTGACATGCGTCTCTAACCAGCTGCCAGTGCCTGAGCTCGAAATTACACTGGCTCCAAACGCTGCCCGTCTGCTGCATCAGGAAATCATTTACGGCTTTCCGCTGTTCATACAGACGGTCCAACATGTGCAGGGTGGAATTCCAGCGTGTTGGAACGTCGCAAATCAGGCTGTGTTCTGGGAGATTGATTTGACGCTGCAAGTCCAGGAGGGCATGCTTAAATGCATACGAACGTCTAAAGCGAACGCAAACCCTCCTAGACATGGCCAGCACATGCTTCAAACCAACTGTAATGATGGGGGGTAGGGAGACAGACAAGTGAGCCCTAATCTACCCGCCACTCAGTGCCTGCCTACTTGCAACGACCCGCCCTAGGCGACGGGGTACAACTGGGCGACGGTCCCTACGCTCAATAAGTGCACGACAGACAAACAGACAAGGGTACACAGAAGCTAAGGGAAATGGGGCAGTTGCCCACGGCAACACCGTGCGCAACAAGAGAGGTGAACGAGCCGAGTCAAACCAGGAGTGTACGAGGTACCAAATGCAGAGCAGGAGAGTAGTGAACAAGCCGAGTCAAACCAGGAGTGTACGAGGTACCAAACACAGAGCAGGAGAGTAGTCAGTAAGCCAGGGTCAATATGAAGCAGGGTCAAATAGTTCAGAAGCTGCAGCAGGGCCAGGAAACCAAACGAGAAGAATCACAAGCAAGGAGGAACAGGAAAGGCAGGTATAAATAGACAGAGGGCGGGAGCTAGCTCCGTCTGGCCAGGCTGTGATAGGCTCTCCCACTCCTAAGCCTGCCATCCAGAGTGGTGGAAGATGGAATCAGTCTCACAGACATAGGAGCAGGTGCAGACTGATTACCTATGGGTGTTGACACAGAAGCTGTGCCTGGCAGATCCTTTACACCAACATATGACTTTAAGAAGCGTGTTATGACCAGATTGATCACATGTGCCATGCAAGGAGCGTGTGTCAGGTGACCTAGACGCAGTGCAGCCACAACATTCTTCACGTTATCAGAGACAACATTGCCCAGTGTGAGTTTCAGAGGACACAGCCAGCGTGCGATTTCCTCCTTGATGCACAGCAGCAGCTCCTGCCCTGTGTGGCTTTTCTCGCCCAGGCTCAGCAGGTGTAAGACAGCGTTGTGGCGCTTCACCTTGCACCTATGAAAAGAGGAGGGAGGAGGAGTGGAAGATACGCTGTGTCCTGTCGGGGACGGGAAGACCTCCATTGAGCAGGGCAAGGAGGAGTAGTAGGAGGAGGAGGATGATAGGCGCCTGGTGTCTGGAGTTGAAACAGAAAGATACAAGCATGGAGGTGGTAATGCCTGGCATTGCTACGGTGGTGCATCGGACTGCAAAATATTGACCCAGTGGGCCGTGAAAGACATGTACTGTCCCTGCCCATAGTTGCTGCTCCACGTGTCGACGGTGGCATGTACCCTGCTGCACACGGATAATTGCAAGGACTGGCACACCTTTTCCTCCACGTGCTTGTGCAAGGCGGGGACAGCTGTCTTGGAGTAGTAATGGCGGCTAGGTATTCGCCACCTAGGCTGAGCGCACGCCATCAATTGCTTGAAGCCGGCGGAGTCGACCAGGTGGTACGGCAGCGACTGAACCACCAACTTAGCCAGGTGTGAATTAAGCCGCACGACAAGTGGATGACTGGGTATATATTGTTGCTTATTGGACAACGATTTCGTAATGGATAACTGACGGGACGTAGGAGGAGCACTAGATATCAGTGATGATGATGACAACGAGATGGTGGATAAGGCCTGGCTACTACTTAGATGACAGGGACTCGGAGCAGCAGCAGCAGCGGCAGAGGGGTCTTCATTAGATGTACATGATGGTGGGGCATGTCGATTGTCCCACACGGCCTTGTGATGCCGCTCCATGTGTTTACGTAGGGCGGTAGTTCCTACATTGCTGCCCTGGCCACGCCTTACTTTCTGCTTGCAGATACGGCACTGTGCCATGTTTTCGTCCTCCGGGAAGGTACAGAAAAATTGCCACACGGCAGAGTACCGTAAAGAGGTAGTACCACGTCCACCACCACCACCACCTGAGCTTGCCCCTTGTCTGGCAGGCTTTTTTCGGGAGCCTACACCAGTAGCAGCAGTGTCGCCGTCACCGGCTCCTGAGCTGACCCTACCGCTGCAACGTTTTGCACATTGACTTCTGCCCCTACCTCGGCTTGGCTGTTTATCACTGCCAGTGCCGCCACTAATACCCTCCTCTTCTGACGCCGTCATCACCTCGTCACCTGGTTCCCACGTCCTGTCTAAAACAACATCATCATAGCCCTCCTCATCATCCCCGCCACTTCTGTCACTGTGTTGTGAATGTGATGTGACATCATGGCGGGCTCCATGCCCCCCCTCATTACTGCGTCTGCCACCACGGCTACCACCAACACCCCCACTACCACAGCTATGCGTCTCGGACACCGCTTAAACCTCCACCACCGCCGCAACACACTCCGTTGGCTGACTCGCGGAAAACAAATCATCATCACTATGTTGTTCAGTATCTTCCTTCGCACCCGAGGAGATGTCTCTTAGGACTCTCAGGAAAGATGGCTTCCCGCTAGTAAGGGGGAGTGAAGACATAGATGATGGAATGGAAACGCTAGAAATATCCATATTACTACTGTCACTGTGCCAAGGAACTGTAGAGGATCTGGAATCCAACGAAACCTGGCTTGAAGCCAGATCGTCAGAGTCTTCCTGCTGAGATGACCGCGAGCCAGCCAACCAGTCCACAATGGCCGTATTGTCTAAAGTAACCCGCCCACCGGAGGAGATGGACAAGTCTGGCTTGCTGATACTGCTACTACTACCAGCAGGCACATGGCTGCTGCTACTAGTAGAACTGGGCACATGTCTTGTGCCACAAATGCTGGTACTGGGTCTGGCACCAACAGATCCAACATTTGGACTGGAAGAGGACATGGCATGGGTGTTTTTTCCTCTACCCCGTCCTTTCACAACCTTTTTTTTACCAGACATTTAACTGCTGGAGTGCAGCAAGTTGAATCAAAACCCCTTCCCCTAATAGAGAAATGAGGCCCTTATAAAATATTATTTGAACTGGCTGAAAATGAGTGACTGTGAATAGGTGGCAGTCAGTGTATGCTGTGACTTGTATAATAGCACCAAAGGCACCGGCTGTACTTAATTAGCACATTGAATTAAACCCTTAGACAGAAATGAGGCCCTTTTAAATTGTTATTCGGACTGGCGGAAAATTAGTGACTCATAAGGTGCTGGGCGTTATAGTACTACAAAGGTTGCCTGGATTGCAAGTTGGATGTTAACCCATGCAACGGGGATGAGCCCCTTCTAAAAGCTTATTCACACACTGGCTTGGCAAATGGCAATGAATGAGAATTTCTATCAGCCACTGTGCACTCAGGGAATGCTGGCAGTTGTAGTACTATAGCTGCCTTCCTGGATTGCAAGTTGGATGTTAACCCATGCAACGGGGATGAGCCCCTTCTAAAAGCTTATTCACACACTGGCTTGGCAAATGGCAATGAATGAGAATTTCTATCAGCCACTGTGCACTCAGGGAATGCTGGCAGTTGTAGTACTATAGCTGCCTTCCTGGATTGCAAGTTGGATGTTAACCCATGCAACGGGGATGAGCCACTTCTAAAAGCTTATTCACACACTGGCTTGGCAAATGGCAATGAATGAGAATTTCTATCAGCCACTGTGCACTCAGGGAATGCTGGCAGTTGTAGTACTATAGCTGCCTGCCTGGATTGCAAGTTGGATGTTAACCCATGCAACGGGGATGAGCCCCTTCTAAAAGCTTATTCACACACTGGCTTGGCAAATGGCAATGAATGAGAATTTCTATCAGCCACTGTGCACTCAGGGAATGCTGGGCGTTGTAGTACTACAGCTGCCTGCCTGGATTGCAAGTTGGATGTTAACCCATGCAAAATTGACTGCCTCGGCAAAGGAGTGCATGACTCTTCTTTGCAACGTAATTTGAGCCGTTCTTTATTGAAGTCAATGGAAGAGCAGCTCAAGATTACGAGCGTCAAAGACGCCTCGCATAATGCGAGGAGGAGCTTTTACGTCTGAAACGACGCAGCTGTTTTCTCCTGAAAACAGTCTGTCGTTTCAGACGTAAAAGACAGTTCTCGTGTGCACATACCCTAACACTAACTAGCACAGAAAAGTGGTGTTGACTATTGACATGGCATGGCAGGGCAGCAGTGGGGAAGGGGGCGTCCAAGTTTGGTGAAGAGTCCAGGGCCTAGGTTATACTTAATCTGCCACTGCTGGGCACTGCATGCATTATTTATCTGGCCGATGTATGCCACTATAATTTATCCAATTAAAAAAAAGGTTTTGTGCTACTGTTGCCATGATATCAAACTTTGGCAATGTAGCGCATTTATGGCTCACATGCAAATTATGTACATATGTATTTAAAGAGGCTCTGTCACCAGTTTAATACTTCTCTATCTCCAACCTAATCTCATAAACGCTTTGATGCTGATAACTACTGTTTTGTTTTGTTTTAAAACCGTTTATTATTGACAAAGTTATGATCATTTTTAGATTTATGTAAATTTTTTCTAAATGCCCAACTGGGCGTTTTATTTTTTTGTTTCACCAAGTGGGCGTTGTAAAGAAAAGTGTATGACGCTGACCAATCAGCGTCATACACTTCTCTTCATTCATGTACAGCTTCATTCACAGCCCAGCGTGATTTCCGCTAGGATCGCAAGATCACGCTGTGACGTTCCAGTACATTTTTCCCATTGGACATTGTACAAAAAAAAAACGCTGCAGAAATACAAGGCAAATATACAACATGTGACTCCACAGTAACAGCTTTACATGGGTAGTTACCCAACGTTCTGTAAAGCAAATCTGCCTAGCTGTAGCACGATTTGAGAATGGAAAAATAATTAATTTAGGTAGATTTATCATTCAGACGTTTCTAATACAGTTCCACATGCTTTGTTAGCCATCTTTCCCAGGAATCTGAAAGGCAAATCTATCTAGCTATGTTACAGTTAGGCCTTATTCACACGAACGTGTCTGTTTTGCGTGCGTAAAAAACGCTGTGTTTTGCGCACATAGCAGTTCCGTGTGGCATCAGTGTTTGGTGCGTGCCTGCATGATTTTCGCGCATATGGCATTGTTATGACACTCTGTTTTTATGTTTAGAAACATAAAAGCAGGAGGTACTTTTATATTTTCATTCGTTTATTTTAAAACTGTAGCGTGAATTACGCGCGGCACACGGAAGTGAATGATGCACGGAAAACAGCCAAGTCCTCTGTACAATGCCCACTTGGCCATGTAGTAAAACACGCCCAGTTGTCCATTGAGAAACTCATTAGCATAAAGCTAATATAGGTCATAAATGATCGGTTTTCTAAATAAAAAACACTGCTGTAATCTACATTACAGCGCCGATCACATCATGTACAAGATAGGCCACTTATAATGTGGTGACAGAGCCTCTTTAAGAAGGAGGAGGACAGAACAAAATCAGATCCGACATCACTCGCAGTCTCTGTGTCTAATGCGAGCATCTCTTACGCCTCTTCTGCAGTATATGTTCTGCGGGCCATTTTTATTTTATATGTACTGTAAAAGTATATATGTACCGTAGAAGATGTTATAGTAGAGAACTATATACAAAAAAATGTATAATACAGAACTTTTTTGTCTTTTTTTTTTTAAATAAAAGACTAAAACACTAAGGGTATGTTCACACAGGCCTATTTACGGACGTAATTCAGGCGTTTTACTCCTCGAATTACGCCTGAAAAGACGGCTCCATTATGTCTGCAAACATCTGCCCATTGATTTCAATGGGTTTTACGATGTTCTGTTCAGACAAGGTGTATTTTTACGCGTCGCTGCCAAAAGACGACGCGTAAAAATACGCCCGCCTCAAAGAAGTGCATGCCACTTCTTGGAACGTAATTGGAGCCATTTTTCATTGACTCCAAAAAAGCTCCAATTACCTCCGTAATGGACGCCGCGAAAAACGCGTGCACTTGCAAAAACGTCTGAAATTCAGGAGCTGTTTTCGCCTGAAAACAGCTCCGTAATTTCAGACGTATTTGGCGTTGCTGTGTGAACATACCCTAACACTGACGTACACTAAGAATTGTCTTTTTCTCTTTTATGACACTTAACACTTACTAACTAAAACTGACTAAGGCCTCATTTACACGAGCGTAATATACGCGCGTGCGACGCGCGTGCTTTTCACGCGTGTCGTACGCACCTATATTACTCTATGGGGCAGTGCAGACGATGCGTGAATTTTGCGCTGCGCGAGTGCGTGGCGTAAAACTCACGACATGTTCTATAATCGTGCGTTTTTCGCGCATCACGCACCCATTGAAGTCAATGGGTGCGTGAAAACCACGCATGCCGCACGGAAGCACTTCCGTGCGAACTGCGTGATTCGTGCAAGAGCTGTCAAACTGAATGTAAACAGAAAAGCACCACGTGCTTTTCTGTTTACAAACATCCGAACGGAGTGTCTTAGACATGAGCGAACCGAACTCGTTTTGACCGAACCCGGCAGGAGACAGTCACTGTGCAGGGTGCTGAAAGAGTTAAACTGGTTCAGCACCCTGGACAGTGACTTCCGATTCCAATATACGTGAACGTGTCAAAAAAAAAAAAGTTCTGACTTACCGATAACTCCCGGCTTCTTACTCCAGTCTGAACTCCCGGGATGACAATTCAGTCCAAGTGACAGCTGCAGACAATCACAGGCCAAGCACAGGCTGCAGCGGTCACATGGACTGCCACGTCATCCAGGGAGGTGGGGCCAGATGTCAAGAGAGGCGCGTCACCAAGGACGCGTCACCAAGGACGCGTCACCAAGGCAACGGCCGGGAAGTTCTCGGTAAGTACGAACCTCTTTTTTTTTAAACAGGTTACGCGATATTGTGTTCGGCATTCACTGTCGAGGGTGCTGAAAGAGTTACTGCCAATCAGTTAGCTCTTTCAGCACCTTGGACAGTGACGGGCGTCGACTAGCCTCATCTCTATGAAGGGGGCAACGCGAAAATCACGCAGCCGCGTATCATACACGGATGACACACGGAGCTGTCAAGTGCCTTTTGCGCACGCAAAACGCTGCGTTTTTTGCGCGCGCAAAACGCACACGCTCGTGTAAATGAGGCCTAAGGCTTAGTTCACACCTCCGTTGTTCTGCTCTGTCAGACGAGCAAAACAAGGGAATAACGGAAGCAACGGTTTGGTTGCACAACGGACACTGCTGGCGGCCGATGGAACCCATTGACTTTAACAGGTTCTGCCAGAGTGTCCGTGATTTTACCGGAGACAATTGTCTTCAGTAATCTCCAGTTATCTCGGCTGGATCTACGACGGAGGCCCCTAACAGAACCTAAGTTACTATTAGGACTCATTCACATGTGCATTGGAGGCTCCGTTAGGGGCCTGTGTCGCAGATCCAGCCAAGAGTACCGGAGACAATAGCGCAGCATGCTACGCTATTGTCTCCGGTAAAATTACGGACACCCCGACAGAACCGATTAAAGTCAATAGGTTCTGTCAGCCACCGGCGGTGTCCGTTGTACATTGGAGCTGTTGCTTCCGTTATTCCCTTGTTCTACTCTTCTGACGCATTAGAACAACAGAACACACAGACGCAGGTGCATAAAAATGTGCACAGATGTAAAAATAAATACACAGCAAGGGGTACCCCTTGAGAAAGCTGACGGCGAAATGCGCATCGGGGGTGTTTAGTGTGGAGATACCCTGTGTGTGACCCACCATGCAATCCATGAGTTTGTACAGTCCTCTGAAACTTTGATTTGGGCAAATTCTTATGGGATTTATGCAATCCTAGCTGTGTATTTATTTTTACATCTGTGCACATTTTATGTGCTTTTGGTCAGGTGTATAGTCCATTTATGGCTTTTTTTCTTACAATACGGCCTGTGATATATCTTTTTTGAATGTAGATTTCTGTACCTCACCGCATCACATGATGTTTATACTGTGTTAGCATGTTATTTGGATAGTCCACGCTGTATCTCCACACTATCTCTTTTAATTGTGAGTATTACTGATTTTATTTCTTGATGGCCAATATGCTATTATGTGCATTATAATAAAGTTTGTTTTATATTTTCATGGTACATAGTTTGTGCTATGTGTCGTTTATTCAGTTTTGGATATATTATATGTCCTCACATTTCGTCATAGGTATTCAGTGATAAAAAGATGCTGACTAACTGAGGCTGAGGGTATGTGCACACGGTAGCAGGCTTTTACGTCTGAAAAGACAGACTGTTTTCAGGAGAAAACAGCTGCCTCGTTTCAGACGTAAATGCTCCTCCTCGCATTTTGCGAGGCTTCTCTGACAGCCGTAAATTTTGAACTGTGCTTCATTGAGTTCAATGAAGAACGTCTCAAATTACGTCTGAAAGAAGTGTCCTGCACTTCTTTTGACGAGGCTGTATTTTTACGCATCGTCGTTTGACAGCTGTCAAACGACGACGCGTAAATGACAGGTTGTCTGCACAGTACGTCGGCAAACCCATTCAAATGAATGGGCAGATGTTTGCCGACGTATTGTAGCCCTATTTTCAGACTTAAAACGAGGCATAATACCAGTGGCGTAACTACCGCCGTAGCAGCAGTAGCGGCTGCTACGGGGCCCGCGGCATGAGGGGGCCCGTGTCGCCCGCCGGCACGGGCCCCCACCATGGCCGGAGGCTCCGCTAGCAGCCGCTATGGCTGCTACAGCGGGACGCCACTGAACACTACGGCAGAGCAGGGAGGTATCTCCCCGCTCTGCCATTAACTGGTTCCCGGCCGCTGGCTGTATTTTTACAGCCAGCGGTCAGGGTCCTTAAAACCCGAGCCATAGACTTTCTACGGCTCAGGTTTTAACTTGCTGCCCGCGCGATCGGGCAGCTGAATGTCGGGTCTCCGGCTGTCAGTGACTGCCGGGGACCCTGAGGAGAAGATAGAAGCAGCTTTCGCTGCTTCTGTCTTCTCTGATCACTTGTACACAGCGCTGAATGCACGCTGTGTACAGGAATAGAGACAGCAGCAGCGGCGCTGTCTCTATTCCTCCCGGTGATCATGTGACTGGTCACATGATCGCCGGGTGCCGTTAGTGGCAGACTGCTGCTGGCTCTTACTAGACCCAGCACAGCCCTATTAGTGACAATCGTCACTATGTGAGGGCTGATTTCCACTGTAACTGGGGCTGCTGTGCAGCTCCAGTTACAGTGGAAAAACATGGTGTAAAAGAAAGAAAAAAAATATATAAAGTTCCCCAAAGGTCTTCTTTGACCTTTGGGGGACAGACCATAGTAATAAAAAAATAATAAAGTGCAAAAAAAATGTCAATAATAAACACACATAAAATACCCACCCCAAAAAAAAATACCCCCCCCCCCCGCCAATCATTGTTGTAACGCTAGCGCTGACCCAATTAGACATGTAATATATAAAAATTTTCGGTAGACAATGACGATCACAAATAAAAGGTCTATTTTAGGGTAAAACTATGTTATTACCAAAAAAAAAAATAGCTGAAATGTAAAAAAGCTTATTTTTTTACTATTATTTTCAAACTTTATGAATAAAAATTCTAAAATAGCAAAAAAGGATGTGTATAAAAACGATAAAAAAAGAAACCTGCATTGTCTACGGAAAAAACGTTGCAAAAATCACATCGTTAGCCCAACAAATAAAAAAGTTATAGCCATTTAACTAACACGTGCTAAAAATGGCTAAATGGTGTCTGGTCCTGAAGGCGCAAAATAGAGAAAAAGACATGTATCCCCCCCTCTCCACAGGACATGTATCCCCTCTCCACAGGACATGTATCCCCCCCCCCTCTCCACAGGACATGTATCCCCCCCTCTCCACAGGACATGTATCCCCTCTCCACAGGACATGTATCCCCTCTCCACAGGATCTCCACAGGACATGTATCCCCCCCCCCTTTCCACAGGACATGTATCCCCTCTCCACAGGACATGTATCCCCTCTCCACAGGATCTCCACAGGACATGTATCCCCTCTCCACAGGATCTCCACAGGACATGTATCCCCCCTCCACAGGATCTCCACAGGACATGTATCCCCTCTCCACAGGATCTCCACAGGATAGGGGATACATGTGTGATCGCTGGCAGCGATAGGGAGAACGGGGGACTGAAACTCCCCTGAAGTTCTCCATCACAAACCTTGGACTTCCGGGGTCTGTGTCGGCAGCTCCGTAGAAATGAAAGGAACAGTGTCATGGCAAATAATTTTTTTTATATGTTAAAGATGTTAGTGCTTTAATAAAAACGTTTTTATTCATTTGTGTGTTTGTGTTTTACTTTTTCTTATTTTTACACTTTTTCTTCCCTATGGGGGCTGCCATTTTTTGTTCCATTTCTGTGTGTGTCGATTAACGACACACACAGACATGGAGTACGGCAGCCACAGTCCCATAGGGACTGTGAACGGCTCCCGTCCCATTCACGTCCGTGTACGGCGTCTGTGTGGGAACTGCGCATGCGCCGCTCCCACACAGTCCTATTCGAAATTGGCGCCGTCCGGCGCCATTTTCCTGTGGACCGGAAGTCGCGGCCGGACTGTAATATTACTACTTCCGGTCGCGGCTTCCGGACTTGTGCACATGGAACAGCGGCAGCAAACGGAGCGGACGGGCCAGAGGGAGCCGCGGCGGCAGGAGCAGGTAAGAGATTTCAATGTATGTTAGTGTTTGTGTGTGTTTACTACTATATGTAAACCTACTACACTGTGGGTTACCTCAAAAAATGGCGACACGCAGTGTAGCAGGTTAAACCTTTCAAACCCCTCGTTTATCCCGGCACTAGCCAGGATAAAGGAGGGGGGGATGCTGAGAGCTCACTAGAGCGAGGGCTTTTAACCCAATGTTGCAATGCTGCAATTTTGGGAACAGCCCCATCTAGTGGCCAAAAATGGGTAGTATTATAAATTAGAAATAATTTATAATATTACATGGCTCGTGCCAAAAAAAAAAAAAAAAATTTGAACAATGTTTAATCACTCACACACTAAATGTTTAATTTTTTTAAAAAAAACATGTTTTTAGGGCAACACCATGCCTTGAATGGAGCGCCGGTCGTGCTTGTGCGCATGCGTGACCAGCGCTCCTTTCATTTTTATTGAGCTGCGCAGACGCCGGAAGTCAGAGGTTTGTCATGGAGAAGTTCAGGAGGACTTTCAGTCCCCCGTTCTCCCTATCGCTGCCAGCGATCACACATGTATCCCCTATCCTGTGGAGATCCTGTGGAGAGGGGATACATGTATTTTGTAGGTCGCATTTTTTTGGGAGGGGGGACGCTGTATGGCGTTCCCTACAGGGGGGGGGGGAACGCTGTATGGCGTTCCCTACAGGGGGGGTGGCTGTATGGCGTTCCCTACAGGGGGGGTGGCTGTATGGCGTTCCCTACAGGGGGGGTGGCTGTATGGCGTTCCCTACAGGGGGGGAGCTGTATGGCGTTCCCTACAGGGGGGGCTGTATGGCGTTCTCTACAGGGGGGGCTGTATGGCGTTCTCTGCAGGGGGCTGTATGGCGTTATCTACAGGGGGGCTGTATGGCGTTCTCTACAGGGGGATGTATGGCACTATCTACAGAGGGGGGGCTGTATAGCGTTATCTACAGGGGGGGGCTGTAAAAAAGGCACTATCTACAAGTTTGTCTCCGTTCTGTAAGGTTTCAGTTTTTTTGCCGAAATCAATAGTGTAGTTGACTGCGCTACTGTTTCCGGAAAAAAAAGGGAAACCTTATGTAACAGAGAAAAACGGAGACCATTTGCAACGGAAGCATTACCATTGAAATCAATAGTAATGCTAATGGAAAGCTATGGTTTCCGTTTTATTGCCTTTCATGAGTTCCCCTGACGGAAAGGTCTGACGGAAGCCCAACGCAGATGTGAACGAAACCTAGCATTGATTTTTTTTTTTACAATGGGAGATGTAAGGGAGTGATCACAGTGGGGGAACTGTGATCAAGGTGTTAATTGGAGGTCTTTTTGTATTTAACAACGATACAGGCTCTGCTCTTATTTTATGCACATCTGAGCTCCGATTGGTTAGTATGTACAGACTAAACAATCAGAGCGATCGCCAACAAGGGACCGCTCTGGTTGGTCCCTTGTAGTCTGCCTGGAGACAAGGGTAGTCCCTCCTAGCAGTTAACGTTCTGTGATACAGCACCGCACGGCGGTTAACATTTAAAGCGCGGATGTAACGGCACGTCTACGTGCGCAGTTACTGCTCACCTGGATGTGCAGTTACGACAAGGTGCGGGAAGGGAACGTACTATTGGTAAAATAGAAGATTCTTTTAAAAAAAAATGGCCATGCTCACTTTGTAGTCAAAATGCATGCAGCCTAAACCAAGCCTTCTTTAACTAAACTTCCTGGCTAATGTGCACTAGCATTATAGTGAGGAGAGGGAAAGGAAATAAACATGGCTGCCCCCTAAGAGAAGTATAAAATGCTTTTCTATTTTATTTTTCAAGTTTTGAAATTGTGATATAGGACAAATCAGGAGGAAGAAAAATAAGGTTAATATGTATGGTTATTTGTTGTCACACTGATAAACTTTTTATTTATTGTGAACATAAAAGTATCTTCTTCCATTAGTATTTGCTGTGTGGTTGTATATTATTTTTCATTGATATGTTGCATGATAATCATGATATCCCTGAATATGCAGTTGTTCTAAATTACTGTACATGGATTAGGTTATGGCAATCTTCTAAATGTGTTTATATGAATATTTCCATTATGTTGATTTTTTTAAAGAACCTTAAGGGTAAGTTTACACGCAGTGTTTTCAGACGCAATTCTGGCGTTTTACGCATCGGATTACGCCTGAAAAAACGGCCCTAATACGCCTGCAAACATCTGCCCATTGCTTGCAATGGGTTTTACGGTATTCTGTTCCCACGAGGTGTAATTTTACGTGTCGCTGTCAAAATACGGCGTGTAAAAAGACGCCCACGAAAAAAAAGTGCATGTCATGTTTTTGGAGCCGTTTTTCATTGACTCCATTGAAAAACAGCTCCAATAACGGCCGTAAAATACGCCGCGGAAAACGTGAGTTGCTACAAAAACGTCTGAAAATCAGGAGCTGTTTTCGCCTGAAAACAGCTCCGTATATTCAGACGTTTTTGGTCACTGCGTGTGAACATACCCTTACATGATATTTTCTTTTTATTGAAACATATTTCTAGGTTTTTCTTCATAAGTAGGGTACACAACATTTTTTTTTTTAATTGTATGTCCTACTACAGTATCTTTTTATAGCTGTTTCTTAACTACTTCCTCTGTTTCATTCAATGTAAACTGAAAACGGACAAGTTTGCATTGTAATTTAGTGTGCCTCAGTGTGCCTTTCCTTCCAAGTAGGCAAAGTAGGCACAGGGACAGGACTATGAGCAGGGCAGGCCTTAGATTGGTTGGTGCCTTGTGCAATGCTTTCTATTAATTGTGCACCATATAGTGCCCAAATAATACAATCATACAGTGCCCAAATAACATTGCTGTAATGTGTTCAGTTGAAAATAAAATATGGAAAAATAAACTAGGGAAACTCCAGTTGCCAAGATCATCAAGGACAGTGGTACACAATTAGTAGTCCAGGATTCCAGTCCAGGAAGAACCCCTGATGGGACAGGGAGGGGTGGCACTATCTACAGGGTGCTGTATGGAGCGCTATCTACAGGGGAGGGGGTGTCACTTCTACAGGGTGTGTGTGTGTGTGTGTGTGTGTGTGTGTGTGTGTGTGTGTGTGTGTGTGTGTGTGTGTGTGTGTCGCTCCTCCTACGGTCTGCTCTCTGCTGTCCTAAGGATGTCCCGGGAGCTTTGGTGCTCGTGGGCCGCATCTTTGAGACCCCTGGTTTAGACAAAGGTGTGCTTTAAAGCCTTTAAAAGAAATCACTAACGCTTTTTTGTCTTTTTACAGTATATATTATTGTCACTTGTCAATAAATATGATGATGGAAGGCTGCATATATACAGTGTGTATGTATATATATATATATATATATATATATATAAGGGTGAGTAAAAAATTATCTGCACTCCGGTTATATTAAAACTTCTGTTGGCCACACTGTCTTATGTGCTGTGCAGGTTTGAACGTGTTACGCAGGGGTGTAACGAGGAAAGACTGGGCCCCATAGCAAACTTTTGACAAGGCCCCCTCTCCCCTGGTTGCCACACAACCCCCCCTTGTAGATGCCTCCCTGTAGATTCCGCCACACAGTGCCCCCCTGTAGTCCGCCCCATACAGCACCCCTGTAGATAGCGCAATACACAACCCCCTGTATATAGCACCATAAATTCCCCCTGTAGATAGCGCCATACAGCCCCCTCCCTGTATAAAACGCCATACAGCCACCCTTGTAGATAGCATCATACAGCCCCCCTGTAGATAGCGCCATACAGCCCCCTCCCTGTATATAGCACCATACAGCCCCCCTGTAGATAGCACCATAAAGCCCCCTGTATATTGCACCATACAGCCCTCCCCCGTATATATAGTGCCATATGGCTCCCCTGTATATAGCACCATACAGCCCCCCTGTAGATAGCACCATAAAGCCCCCTGTATATTGCACCATACAGCCCTCCCCCGTATATATAGTGCCATACAGCTCCACTGTATATAGCACCATACAGCCCCCCTGTAGATAACGCCATACAGCCCCCTGTATATAGCACGATACAGCCCCCCTGTAGATAGCACCATACAGCCCCCCTGTAGATAACGCCATACAGCCCCCCTGTAGATAATGGCATACAGCCCCCCTGTAGATAACGCCATAAAGCCCCCCCCGTATATAGCACCATACAGCCCCCTATATATTACACCATACACCCCCCACCGTATATAGCACCATACAGCCCCCCCATAGATAACGCCACACAGCCCCTATATATAGCACCATACAGCCCCCCATAGATAACGCCCCACAGCCCCTATGTATAGCACCATACAGCCCCCCCTATGGATAATACCATACAACCCCAACCCCCCCCCCAAAAAAAACCCGGCCTGTAGCCTATGGTTTGTCCCACAAAAGACATGTGTCCCCTATCCACAGGATAGGGGATACATGTGTGATCGCTGGGACCCCAAGCGATAAGGAGAACTTTGGACCGAAAGTCCCCCAAAGTTCTCCATGAGAGACCTCGGACTTCCGGGGTCTGCGTCCGGCAGCTCAATAAAAATGAAAGTAGCGCTGGTCATGCATGCGCACAAGGGCAACCGGCATTCCATTCATTTCTACGGAGCTGCCAGAAACAGACCCCGGAAGTCCAAGGTTTCTCATGAAGAACTTCGGGGGACTTTTGGTCCCCCATTCTCCTTATCGCTGGGGGTCCCAGCGATCACATATGTACACTACCGTTCAAAAGTTTGCGGTCACCCAGACAATTTTGTGTTTTCCATGAAAACTCACACTTATATTTATCAAATGAGTTGCAAAATGACTAGAAAATATAGTCAAGACATTGACGAGGTTAGAAATAATGATTTTTATTTGAAATAATAATTTTCTCCTTCAAACTTTGCTTTCTTCAAAGAATGCTCCATTTGCAGCAATTACAGCATTGCAGACCTTTGGCATTCTAGCTGTTCATTTGCTGAGGTAATCGGGAGAAATTTCACCCCATGCTTCCAGAAGCCCCTCCCACAAGTTGGATTGGCTTGATGGGCACTTCTTGCCTAACATACGGTCAAGCTGCTCCCACAACAGCTCTATGGGGTTGAGATCTGGTGACTGCACTGGCCACACCATTACAGATAGAATACCAGCTGCCTGCTTCTTCCCTAAATAGTTCTTGCATAATTTGGAGATCTGTTTTGGGTCATTGTCCTGTTGTAGGATGAAATTGGCTCCAATCAAGCGCTGTCTACAGGCTATGGCATGGCGTTGCAAAATGGAGTGATAGCCTTCCTTATTCAAAATCCCTTTTACCTTGTACAAATCTCCCACTTTACCAGCACCAAAGCAACCCCAGACCATCACATTACCTCCACCATGCTTGACAGATGGCGTCAGGCACTCTTCCAGCATCTTTTCAGTTGTTCTGCGTCTCACAAATGTTCTTCTGTGTGATCCAAACACCTCAAACTTCGATTCGTCTGTCCATAACACTTTTTTCCAATCTTCATCTGTCCAATGTCTGTGTGCTTTTGCCCATATTAATCTTTTCCTTTTATTAGCCAGTCTCAGATATGGCTTTTTCTTTGCCACTCTGCCCTGAAGGCCAGCATCCCGGAGTCGCCTCTTCACTGCAGACGTTGACACTGGCGTTTTGCGGGTACTATTTAATGAAGCTGCCAATTGAGGACCTGTGAGGCGTCTATTTCTCAAACTAGAGACTCCCACTTCTTTTTCTACTCTGGTTAGAGCCTGTTTGTGCTGTCCTCTGAAGGGAGTAGTACACACCGTTGTAGGAAATCTTCAGTTTCTTGGCAATTTCTCGCATGGAATAGCCTTCATTTCTAAGAACAAGAATAGAATGTCGAGTTTCACATGAAAGCTCTCTTTTTCTAGCCATTTTGAGAGTTTAATCGAACCCACAAATGTAACTTAGGTGATGCTTTCTCGGATTAGAGTTGCTCACTTTCTCTTTTTTTCTCAATCCGGCACAGACCACTGTGTCGACTTATTCCAGCCATGACACTGCAGAATTTGACACACGGACATGTTGGTTTCTGGCTTTTCCATCACCCTCCCCACCTATACCCCATCCTCTAAACAAACTCGTAATCCAGTGATCCAGATGGTAATAATGATCCCTCAGTGCTAGACACAATGAAAGTGACCCATCAGTAAATATGCCCCCTGCAGATAACACCACACACAGCCCCCCTTGTAGATAGCCACACAGCTCCCCCTTGTTGATAGCCACACAGTCCATCCTTGTAGATAGCCACACAGCCCCCCTTGTAGATAGCCACACAGCCCCCCTTGTAGGTAGCCACACACAGCTCCTCCTTATAGACAGCCACACAGCTCCCCCTTTTAGATAGCCACACACAGCCCCCCTTGTAGATAGCCACACACCGTCCCCTCTGTAGATAGCGCCAGCCCCCCCCCCTTGTAGATAACGCCACACACAGCCCCCCCTTGTAAATAGCCACACACAGCCCCCCTTGTAGATAGCCACACACAGCCCCCCTTGTAGATAGTGCCCCCCTCCCTTGTAAGTAGCGCCACAGAGCCTTCTCCCACCTTCCCTTGTACTTAGTGCGGAGAGCGGTAGCCTATCGCTACCACTCCCCGCTCCGCCTGACACGACTCACCGTCAGGAGGAGAGGGTGGTCATGAAGTGAAGAGGCGCCGTGGAGGATCACTTTTGACTGGGGTCGGTGACGGCACAGGACTGGACCAGTCCAGTCACCTGTTCTCATGTCAGGTGACTAGATTGGTCCACTCTTGGCACCGACCTCACTTGACAACGGCCGGCCTGCATGTTTTCAGATTCTGCAGAATCTGAAAATATGCCCGGCCGCAGCCTATTTCTTTGCACAAAAGTTCCGGGAGACTGCAGAAAAATCCCGGATGGTGCTTCTTTCTAGCGGGCGCTAGGTACGGCAGAAAAAAACACCCCTTTTTGCGGACTGTCCGTAAAGTAAATTTTCGGTCGGTTGGCAACCCTGGTTAAGTGGCGTCGCGCTGTAGCAGCCATAGCGGGCCCCCTGATGCCGCAGGCCCCATAGCAGCCGCTATGGCTGCTACAGCGGTAGTTACGCAACTGGTGTTATGTCTGTTTATTTGTGACTGCGGTGTGAGAAAAAATGCCTGCCCCACTTGTGATTTGCACGAAAGAAGAGCATTGATTCGTTATTTGTGGTCTGACGGTGTGTTTGGTGCCGATATTTATCGAAGACTTTGTGCACAGTATGGAGAAAGTGTCGCGAAGAAGTGTATATGAATGGACAGAGGAGTTCATGGAAGGTCGCACAAGTGCCAGCCATGAAGAAGGAGCCGGACACACGTCCACGTTCGCGACTGATGACAACATTGAGCGTGCATGTGAACTGATCCTATTGGCGAAACTATTGCTCGTTTGGTCCCTTGAAAGAAGCCCTACGAGGACGAAGATTCACGTCTGAAGAAGAGGTGAAGACAGCGGTGCATTCGTGGTTCGCAGTTTAGCCTAAAAAAAAATAAATGTGGAAATACGAAAGCTTGTTATCACGATGTCGGCTTGCAGATTGCCTCTGCCTCCAGCAGAGTCTGACCCGATCCTCTAATGTGAGGTTTCAGCTGCTAGCTGCCTGCTGGTTGCTACACGCTCGTGGCTGCAGCGCGCCCCACTGTATCTCACAGAACAGCTGGGTGTGCTTTCCCTATCTGGTCTTTGCGGTCCATCCTGACCACTGGTGACTCACATTCACCTACGGGAATTGACAACAGTCCCGCCGCGCAGGACTAATTGTCCTGCGGGGTGGCGTTTAGGTCTCAACCCTGAGTCCTTGCCGCTCCGCCTAGAAACCCAGTGCACACACTGGGTCAGACTCTGCTGGAGGCAGAGGCAATCTGCAAGCCGACATCGTGATACCGCTTCTCGGCTGACAGCTGAGCGCGGCCACCACATATATTCACGATCGCTCTGACAGCAGAGTCAATCCTGAGGACGGCTCCTTTACACCGTCTCTTGGCTGACAGCTGAGAGCGTCTTTCATTATTCATTACGGCCGCTCCCCACGCTGCTGCTCTGGTCCGCAGGGACACCAGCGTGAGGGTGCGGTTGATCAACTGTTCACACTGCATTGCAACAAGAACGCATGGGATTGCGTCTTGCGGGGCTTGACCTTGCTCACCGCATTGTCAAAATCCATGACATAGCAAGGCACACCTCATTTGTTTCAGCTGTGCTGCCAGTTACAAATAACAGCGAAGTAGAGACAATCCTAGTCTTAGCAACACAGTATATTCTTATCATCCTAGGACTGAGTGATTGCTACATTTTGCAGCCCACTAGCTTAATTTAAATCGATCTGCAACGTATTTTGTGGCATCTTGACAGCCTACAATTCCAAGTTCTGTCACTTGAGCACATTGACAGCACAACCATCCATTACAATACCTCACTATACAATCTATGGCCAAGGGTATGTGAGCTTGGGGGTCACTCACACATACCAATTTGCACCACTGGACTTTTAATCATATTGATTCCTTTTAATGCAAATCAATAAAAGTTATATATTAATTTATTTACAGACCACATTATTTTCCCCCTTTCCCACTTCCTGATCCATTACAGCAGAGAGAGGCAGGCGACGTGATGACATTATCGCCCCACCTTCAACACAAAAAAAGCACCGAATGGCGGGGAAGAGAACTGATGGTTCCCTTGGCTTGCCAGTGCTAAGTATGCAATCAAGTCCAATTGTATGGGAGGGTCTCCCATGCCAGCATGGAGCCCCCGGTGCGGGGATACGAGGGCCTGGAGTTGGAGCTCCACGAGTTCCAATGATAATCTGGCTCTGTTCACATTAGGGTTTTCGGGCAACTGGAACCCCCCCCCACCGCCTGCGTGCACCTCTGTATAAAGATATATATATTTTCTTAATTACATTTCTTGTTCAATAACTATAGCTCCAAACTTTCACAATTCAGTAGGTATATCACAAAACTAAACTACTTTGCAAGATGCAGGATTTATGACCAACAGATAATAGAATTCTTACGATTTCCAAACCGGTTCATTAATTCCATTTTCACCAAGAGATACAAAACTTGGTGATCTGTTACTCTAGATAGAGCATTTACAGCTGTAGCTTTCCTTCAGGCTTTGTATATTTTTTCATTCCTGCAGTAAATGGAAGAATATAAACATGTCTCTGGGAATCATGAGTAAAAGTCTGGCTTCTCTGATATAAGCTGAATGTTATGTTGGCTTCAATTGTCCATTTTCTACTTCTGGTTAACTCTGTTGTTTCTGCTTTATTACATACGACCTACAAATTTGTCAAAGGATATCAGCGTTTTACAACCTGTGACATATTCGCTTGCCCCCTGACAATTCAATAAATGAACACAGAAACATATTGTATTTTTATATAAAAAGTAAATGAATAATGTGGCAAATACATCATATGGCACCATACTGGCAGTATTCTCTATATGTCACTTTAAGATTTGTATTAGTGTAAAGGTAATTCATAGAGCAAAAAAAAAAACGATCTACTATAATCCGCAAGGCAAGAGTTTTTTTTGTAGATATGACATATACATTAAGGCCGCAAACATGGTCTCCACTATCTCTAAACAGAATTTCCAATATGAAATTATTTTAATTCATGTATAAATGTAGCTTAAAGGGGTTGTATGATTTAGAAGACCCATTTTCAAATACCCTATTAGAGAATTCCCGAATTAATAGATAGCGGCCCACTGTTAAGGATTCTCCTCTATTAGCCAGAGCAAAGAGAGGTTACAAAGAGAGTCTCTAACTCTGGACAACCCATTTATTTCAATGGGCTTTTTGTAATGCTTAATTACCCCTGCGGTGGAACTGCAGGGAAATCAAATACTTGTTGGCTAAATTTCAATACCGATTACAGCTGATTACTGTGGTTCCGAGAAGCAATTCACACTGTGATCAGTTTATTGTCAGGAGACCCTTCTAACAAAATGGGATTTTCCATTTAAGTGGACACTTCAATAGGGCTGAGCTGCAATACCAGACCCAGCTAAAGGGCAGAGGTAACGCTGTTTCTGGAAAAAAAAAATGTTACCTCTTTTTTCTAAAAACAGATAGTCCCGTTAGGCTGGAATCATACATGCCGTTCTAAGGCAGTTTTTTGAGCCAAGCACAGAATTGGATACAAAAGAAGAGAGACATAGTCTTTTCTTTATACTTTTTCTTCTTTTTGGATCCGCTCCTGTGTTTGACTCAAAAATTTGCCATTGGGATGGATTCGCACACAGCGTTTCTTTTGCATATAGTGAGCTTTTCGTTTTGTTTTTAACAGCATATTTTAATGCGTTTTTTAGTGTGGTCAGTCGTTACAGTAAAGTCTAAAGTAAAATATAAAATTCACTACATACTAGGGATGCACGATGCATCGAAACTTCGATACTGTGCACCCTCAAACGGTTCGATACCGTTATTTCATGTATTTCGGCCGCACAGCTTAGCATTGTAACACATGAATGTATGAGAGTGGGCCTGTGGCTGTGTATTACAGTCACTGCCCCGCTCCTGACTCAGCATGATGTGATGCGACCAGCGCTGCACTGATGAGCAGCGGCACTGAAGACAGAACATGTCGGGCACACTGCAAAAAATCCCCATGTTCTGTCTTCAGTGCCTGAACCGCCGCTCATTAGTGCAGCGCCGGCCTCATCACCTCATTCTGACCAAGCACGCACTTGTTGTCATGAGTGGGGCAATGGCTGTATTACACAGCCGCAGTCCTGCTCTAATGGCAGAGATCAGAGAAACCTCTCATCTCCACCGCTATTCCCCTGAATGCTGCAATCAAAGCTGACCGCAGCATTTAAGGGGAAAATGCAAAGGGAGATGCCCCTTGGATCGGGTCACAGGGAATACCATACCATACCATACAGTATATATATGTAGAAAAAAGGAAAGCAGCACTGCTCCAGTAGTGGGTGCAACTCCAGCTAGGCTCAGGCTACGGGCCCTCTGATGAACAGCAAACAAAAAGAGTTGAGGCAGCACACCAAAGTAGTAAGTGAAAAAAGGGGATACGTGTATTCGCCCCACAGGCAACATTTCGATCCTGCTTACTGGGTTCTTTCTCAAACCATGACTGACAATCAAGTGTGGGTTTAAATACCCTAGTCACACAGTGCTACAAAAGAATTTACATAAGTAAAAACATATAAATATAGTGAAAATAATTAACAAATAGTGATGGTGCAACCCATAATGTTGCCTGTTGCTCATTTGACACATAACATATAGGTGTCATTAAAGTGCAATGAATATCCATCAAAGGTGAAAGCATTAGTAACTAAAAAGTGTATGAATGTACATTGGTGGTGTGGTGTGTGTACAAAATTAATATAGATGTTGAGGTAGGAAGGGGGAACATGTTACTCACCGCTGGACGACACTTGCGTTAGAGAGCATGCTACATCGGCGTCTCTAGATCAATACTGTGCATGCGCGCATGTGATAAACAGAGAGGGATACCGAAGATCACAGTGCATGAGTGCCGTCTCCGGCAGAAAATATCCTAATCTTTACAGTTAAGCAGAGTAAGGAGAGGTAATGTAGGAAAATAGAGTGTAATTGATATTTATAACAGGATCAAAACCAACTTGTATATGACGCCGGCGGGCACTGCATGAATATTGCCACATACCCTGGAAACCACAGTATGAAACACAAAGCACCAAATGGGTATGTATATGAGGCAAAGAAAATAGCATGAAATAACTATATAAGTAACAAACAAATATATTTATTAAAAGTTAATACACCGCATAGAAGGGGCGATACGTGTGGGGCTTACAATCCCCTTTTCCCCTCATGGTTCAGGACTAGGATATGCTGGTTTGATGCAACATTCTTTTGCTATATGTCTCATACATAGAACGCATGCTGAGGGATCTAGGTGGGTGAGTGGGGGTTTCTATTGTTGGCCACTTATCAGGGTGCCACCCCCCCACTCCTAGAGATTCTTGTTTAGCATTTTTATGCTATTTTTAAATGTTTTTATCATCTATGTGGTGTATTAACTTTAAATAAATATATTTGTTTGTTACTTATATAGTTATTTCATGGTATTTTCTTTGCCTCATATACATACCCATTTGGTGCTTTGTGTTTCATACTAGGATCAAAACCAGCACAATTTATTATTGGCACAGGAGAAAGTATATAAATATGCACTCAAGCAGGTAGTTAACAAAAGTCGAATTACATGTTAAATAATATTTAATTTTCGTTTCCCTTTCGGTAATGGGATGGTTGAAAACTGGGCCTTTAATCATGGAGTTGCAATTGATGCACGACAGGCAACGGTAATAGCCCATCTTGCGCGTGGCCAGACGGTTCAATAATTGCCCTAACAAGTTTGTCCTTAAGATTGGGCGAGCGTCGGTAGGAGAAAAGTGGGGATATCTCAAATTCAGGAACATGTCTCAGACTACTGTTAAGGATGGGCCTGATGATTTTGGCTATGTGATCACTCTGTTCCGTGTAGGTCGACACGAAGGGGACCCTGTTCATCTCACCAGTTCCTACATTACGAAGCCGGTCTTAGGCGAAACGCTCGTCGAGGCGTTTTTTTCTGTGCCCTCCTCCCTCTACCATGTCTTTGGGAACGGTTTCTCATTTTTGGTGATTCATTTAGCTTTATCATTTCTAGCTTACATTGACATTTCTGTATTTAGGTTTTGCCTTATGCATATTCATCATTTATCTTGCGTACCTATAAGTCTCACATCTGGTTATTTGGCCACTTTTGTTTAGCAACATATGTTTAGTATTTTATGGTGAGGTAGGGCATGTGACGTCTTGTCTGAGATGGGATGTTCTGTTTACCTCTGGGTATATTTACATCTATACCTCACTGATGCTGCTCTTCGTATATGACCTATTTTACTGAGTACATTTATATATACTTGTGTCATACCATGTATTGTTGCTATTTATTATTAATAAAGATTTCTATTTTTGATGATACGTGGTAGTTATATATTCTCACATTCCATTTGGGTGCTAAGTTCCCTGTGCTTTTGTGCTTATAGGGTGTTTTTACTTTTCTACCAACTGGGAGTTGTAAAGAGAAGTGTATGACGCTGACCAATCTCTCCATAAATTTTTAGCAGTACTCGCAACACGCGAGATCACGCTGTGCAGTCACATACTCCCACATTAACTTTACCGAAGTGTCTGGAGAGTGAATAGACATTGCCTCCAGCCAGGACGCGATGTCTATTCCCACTCCCGACACTTCGGTAAAGTTTCTTGGGGACTTACTCGCGAGATCACGCTGTGCTGACATTCCCAGTTGTCTATTAAGAAACTAATTAGCATAAATCTAAAATTGTGCATAACTTGCTCAAAATTTATTGTTTTATAAAATAAAAACCACTGTTCTTATCTACATTACATCGCCAATCACATTATGTAGGAGATAGGGCACTTATAATCTGGTGACAGAGCCTCTTTAACCTCCATGTGTCTCACATTAATAGTAATTAACCCCATCATGTACCTGACACAAGAAATCCAATGTTGTCCATTATGACTGAGGAACATGATGGGGTTAATTACTATTGATGTGAGGCACATTCAAAATTCATCACACCACGTGCCTCACATCAGATAATGGAAGAACTTTTATTTTTTTTATTACTGTTGGCAAAGTATAGTTTTGGTATTGAAAATCGCAATACTACACAAAGTATCGAAGTCCAAATTCTGGTATCGTGACATCCCTACTACATACAACCAAGGATGCACATTCCATGGGGCGAGATGAGCTTCTCGCCTCAGGCGGCGGCCTGCTGCGTCCGTGAGGGCGCGGTAGCGCCACTGAAAGCAGCCGCCGCCACCCCCTCCTGCACTATAATTGTACCTGCATCTATATATTACATGCATAAGCGCTGAATAGGAGGGCATGTTCCATGCCCTGTCAATCAGCGCCTTTCAACGACGCAAGCGGCGTGATGATGTCATTGCACCACTTGCATCTTTCAGCCCCAGCAGACCTGCTCAGAAGAGAGCATACCTGCATTGCCACAGGACGGCGCGAGAACGGGATCATGTGAGTATGTAATTTTTTTTTAAAGTTTGAGTGCCATTATCGACAGGGGGCACTATCTACAGGGGGGACTATATGTTGGGCACAATCAACAGGGGGCTATATGTAGGGCACTATCTATGGGGGGCTATATGGGGGGCACTATGTGTGTGTGTGTGTGTGTGTGTGTGTGTGCGTGCGTGTGTGTGTGTGTGTGTGTGTGTGGGACACAGTGTATGGTGCTATTATAATTAGAGGTGCAGTATATGGCACTATTATATTTAGGGGTATAGTGTGTGGCAACTAAGACTAACACATCCGAGTGGCAAACTGCAGAAATGGGCCGTGGCCGGGTATTTGTTCTGGTGCTGTATTTATGTACTGAGCTTTGTTCTGGTGCTGTATATATGTACTGAGCTTGGTTCTAGTGCTGTGTATATGTAAAGAGCTTGGTTCTAGTGCTGTATATGTGTACTGAGCTTTGTTCTGGTGTTGTAATTATGTACTGAGCTTGGTGCTGGTGCTGTACTTATGTACTGAGCTTTGTTCTGGTGCTGTATAAATCAACTTTTAAAACAGCGCACGCTGTTTGCTAATTAGTCATTAAAGGTCATGGGGCATTGCCACTTTCCTGAAAAGTCACATAGTCCTGCCTCCAAACCCACCTTTCCATGCTTGATTGACATCCACCTGGCTGTTATACATCACTAATAGCCACCTCCAACTTTTGCGGATGCGCCATTGCTTTATACTACTTGGGCACGCACTGTGCAGCGAGGTGTAACCTGCCCAGCTTCATCGCTGCACCGTGCATGCCAGGGGAGAACAAGGCACTGACGCATGAGCAAAAGTTGGAGGAGGCTGGTAGTGATGTAGAACAGCCAGGGGGATGTCAATCAAAATCTGCGGGGCGTCATTTCAATTCATTTTCGCATCAGGCAGCAGAAAAGCTAAAATTGGCCCTGCATACAACTGCGTTTTGGTTTGTGGTGCTTTTGAGGCAAGTTTGTGGTCAATGGCTTTTTTTTTCTAAATATAGCATGCTCTGGGTATGGTGTTTGTTTTCAGGCGATGTTCCCATAGTCTTCTCTATAAGACTTAATAAACGCCAGAAAAAATCATGTATAAAATGACACTAAATAAAAAAACTCCACCAAAAACACTAGAGAAAACTAATGTTACAATTTAATAACAGTGGTGTTATTAGAATAGATTTTGAAATAGTTTAAAGAGGACTTGTCTTGTTTGGTTTTTTTTAACCCCTTCTCGCTGCAGCCAGTTTTGACCTTCCTGACAGAGCCTCATTTTTCAAATCTGACGTGTCAATTTATGTAATAACTTTGGAATACTTTTACCTATCCAAGCAATTCTGAGATAGTTTTCTCGTGACGCAGTGGACTTTATGTTGGTGGTAAAATTTGGTCAATACATTCACTATTTAATTGTGAACAACAGCAAAAGTTAGAAAAAAATTGCTAAAATTTTTTCTTTTTATAAATTGTAATGCATTTGTTTGTAAGACAGATAGTAATACCACACAAAATAGTTTCTAATTAATGTTTCCCATAAGTCTACTTTATATTGGCATTATTTTTTGACCATGCTTTTTTTTTCTAGGGTGTTACAAGGCTTATAACTTTAGCAAAAATTTCTCAAATTTTCAACAAAATTTGAAAAGGCTATTTTTTCAGGGACCAGAGCAGTTGTGAAGTGGCTTTGAGAGGCCCATACTTTACGAACCCCCATAAATCACATTTTAAAAACGGCACCCCTCAAAGTATACAAAAGAGCATTAAAAAAGTTGCTCAACTCTTAGGGCGTTTCACAGGAATTGAAGCAATGTAGAGGTGAAATTTACTAACTTTTTTTTGCAGAAATTAATTTTTAATCCCGTTTTTCTGTAACACAGAAGGTTTTAACAGAGAAATACAAATAAAAATGTATTACCCATTACATTCATAGGAATCGTCCTGAAAAATTTCACTGGGTGTGGAATTATTGGTCTAATTCTAATCTTACGTTTTATTCTGGTCCAGAACTGTCAGCGGCTATTGGGGTAATTAATACTTGAGGAATGATATGTTACATCGACCCCTGTTGGACACCTGGGGATGGTGGCTGCACATCCTTTTTCATGTCGTGCCTGATTACTATACTATATAGTGTACATATGTTTTGATTTTCAGAGATGCTGTCTTCCCTGATATCTTCTTATGAAGTTTAGTCTCTTACTGGGGATTACATGTCACTGCTTGGTACTTTGATAGAAGAGATGCACTTTGATTTTATGTCTTGTTATTTAATCAGTGTGAACACGTATAATTTTTTTATTATTGCTGGGGTCCAGCAGTTTACTATGATTATGTGTTTATATGCCTCCTTCAATAAACTGAGTTTAAAAAAAAAAATTATTACCCAGATTCTGCAGTTTTTAGAAATATCCCACATGTGGCACTAGTGTGGTAATGGACTGAAACATCAGCCTCAGAAGAAAATGAGCACCTTGTGGATTTTGAGTCCTTTTTATTAGATTATATCTTAGGCACAATGTCAGGCTTGAAGAGGTCTTGTGGTACTGAAACAAATGAAACACAAGGAATATATCTAGGTGTGTAGTGAGCATTTTGACCCTGCAGGTGTTTCAGAGATTTCATTAGAATTGGGCTGTGAAAATGAAAAAAAAAATTTTTTACAATAAAACATAGATTTTTTTAATTTCCACAAGGACTAAAGGAGAAAAAGCACCCCAACATTTGTAAAACAATTTATCCCGAGTACAGCAACACCCAATATGTGGTCATAAACAACTGTTTAACACAGGGTGGGTCTGAGAATTGAAGGAGCGCCATTTGACTTTTGGAGCTCAACTTTAGCTGGAATGGTTTGCAGAGGCCATGTCGAATTTGCAAAGCCCCTGAGGGGTCAAAACACTGGAAACCCCCTCCATAAGTCACCCCATTTTGGAAACTACACCTCTCAAGGAAATTATCTAAGGGCATAGTGAGCATTTTGACCCCACGGGTTCTTTGCAAAAATTGTTGAAACTAAGCCTTGAAAATGAAAATCTAATTTTTTTCCAATAAAATGTAGGTTTAAAGGGGTTATCCGGGGACCAAAAATTGCTTTGCATTCATATTTTTATGTAAAAAGAAGTCACTTACTAATGTACTTTAATTAAAAAATCAGTACTAAATGGTGCCGTTCTAACCCGGTGAACCGGGCTTAGAAGGGATGGAGCGCCATTTGGAGCCCGGATTTTGCTTGGTAGTAGTTTTGTTTGAGTAATACTGGTATTTCAGTTTATAATGTGAGGGCATATGTAATCTCTGTGGAGTACATCAGGGCATAATAAGAGGGTATAATAATTCGGTAAATAATAAAACTATCTATAGATGTGTGGTACGCTGTGAAGCAATCCGTTATGCACAGGCCAGTGTCACACTGATAAACGGTAAACTTTCTTATCCCCCTTTTGTAACACTCTGCATTTTTTGGGGACTTTTTCTCCTTTGTAGTTTGGTAAATTTTGCTTTCAGCAGATGTGCTATGTCCCTTCCCTTCCTAGTTCCTAAATACTAGGCCTCTGAAACTGAAGGAATGTTCCCCTCCGGCCTGCACATCGGGATGTTTTTTCATCACCGCATTACTAGGGCTATAACTTTTTTATTTTTCAGTTGATGGAGCTTGTGTTTTTGCGAGACAAGCTGTAGATTTTATTGTTACCATTTTGGGACACATATGACTTTTTGATCACTTGTTATTTCATTTTTTGGAAGAGGAAATTACCAAAAACAAGCAATTCTGGAATATGTTTTTTATTGTTGTTTTTTTCAGAATTCATCGTGCACCATAATTTAAATGTTAACTTTATTCCGCGGGTCGATACCATTATGGAAATACCAAATTTATCTAGTTTTTTTCATGTATTGCAGCTTTTGCACAATAAAATCACTTTTTAAAACAAATCATTTTCTTCACGTCCCCATATTCTAAGACCCATAACTTTTTTATTTTTGCGTGGACAAAGCTGTGTCAGGGTTTATCTTTTTTTGCAGGATGGGCTATCGTTTTTATTGGTACTACTTTGGGGTAAATGTGACTTTTTCATCACTTTTTATTAAATTTTTTGGGAGGAGATGTCACCTAAAAACAGCGATTCTGGCGTAGTTTTTCCTTCTTTTTTCTTTTTTACAGCGTTCACCGTGTGGTTTAAATTACATAATAGTTTTATAGTTTGGGTTGTTACGGATGTGGCGATACCAATTATGTATAATTTTTTTCATTTTTTCCAATAACAATTTACAACATTTTTATTAACTTTTTTTAACTTTCTATTTTGTCCTGCTAGGGGACTTGAAGGCCTGCACCTTTATCACTATTCTAATACATTGCACTACATACGCAGTGTATTAGAGCTGTCAGTCATACACGGACAGTAAGCCTATGAGGACCCGTCGGCATCTGAGAGGTTATTCGGCCAGATTGGAGATTAGCTCCAGTCTTGGCCATTACAGCAGGTTGTCAGCTGTGACATACAGCTGACCCCCTGCGGTGATGGTGCGGGCTCAGCTACTTAGATGTAATAATACTGCGATTTGCGGGAACCCCTTCCCAACAGGTCCTCCCGTTGTCCCTCTATGGCCCCTGCTCTGCTTCGCACCTAATATGCTAATTTTGAGTAAAGGTGCAGAGAGGAGGAGACCTCCTCTCTCCTCAGTAGGCGTTGCATCCTGAATCACTGTGACGCTGTCCATTCCGAGCAGACAGATGCAGAAGACCCACTTTGAACAGCGTCATAGTAATGCAGGAGGCAATGCATACTGAGGAGAGATGAAGTCTCCTCCCCTCTGTACCGTGACATAAAATTAGCACATTAGGCACCAAGCGGAGCAGGGGCCGTAGCGGGACAACTAGAGGACCAAAACAAAACTTAAATTACAGAGCTGTAATCGAGAGGATGTCATGAATAAGGGAAGGTATGTGGTTTAAAAAAAAAAACATGACAAGTTCTCTTTAAATTGCCAGAAAAATTCTGTGTGTGAAGGAGGGCGTAAAAAAGTGGTGCAGATTTACTAAGAAGTATAAATTTAGACCAGGCAGTCAGAAGATGCGCCACATTTATCACCGTGTTGCACGCTGTATGATAAATTTGGTGCATCTAGCTAGACATGCTAGACACCCTTCTCTTCCTTATACCACTTTTGATATTGTTTAATATGCGACAGAATCTTGCTTCAAAACCTTTCCGCATTTTAAATCATGCCTATTTTCCACTAAGCCCCACCCCTTCTCTGAACCATTTTTTAAGTGTCTAGATGTGCAAACATCTGTTCTAAAATGAAATGCGCCATTTGTGGCCACATTTCTTGACACATTGTAGGCCCAGACACATTTGTAAATGCCATTGTATGTCTCTAGAGGACTTAAAAAACGGCAGAAAAAAAAACTGCACATTAAAACCAGGGTCACACATGGAGGTTTGATGCAGTCTTTGGCTTCGTTTTTTGAGCCAAACACAGAAGAGGATACAAAAGAAAGGAGATGCATTAGACCTCTTTAACACACAACATTTTTCAGGCAATTTAAACTGCATCAAAAAACGCTTAACGTCTTCCCGTCGCAGCCACTTTTGGACCAAATGACAGAGCCTCATTTTTAAAATCTGACGTGTTACTATATGTGGTAATAACTTTGGAATGCTTTTACCTATCCCAGCGATTCTGAGATTGTTTTCTCGTGACATATGGGGTGCTTTATGTTAGTGAAAAATGTGGTCAATAAATTCAATATTTACTTTGTGAAAAACACCAACATTTTAAGAAAATTTGCTAAAATTTGCATTTTTCTAAATCCAAATGTATCTGCTTGTAAGGCAGATAGTTATACCACACAAAATAGTTACTAGTTAACAATTACCATATGTCTACACTATACGTTGGCATCATTATTTGAACATCCTTTTATTTTTCTAGGACGTTACAAGGCTTATAAGTTTAGCAGCAATTTCTCACATTTTCAAGAAAATTTCAAAAGCCTATTTTTTTAGGGAGCAGTTCAGTTCTGAAGCGGCTTTGAGGGCCTTATATATTAGGAATCCCCACAAATCACCCCATTTAAAAATGCACCCCTTAAAGTATTCAAAACAGCATTTAGAAAAAAATTCTTAACCCTTTAGGCGTTTCACAGGAATTAAAGCAAAGTGAAAGGGAAATTTGCACATTTCAATTTTTTTTTCAGAAATCAATTTTAATAAATTTTTCCTGTAATACTGAAGGTTTTACCAGAGAAAAACAACTGAATATTTATTGCCCTGATTCTGCAGTTTTTAAAAATATCCCACATGTGGCCCTAGTGTGCTAATGGACTGAAACAAAGGCCCCAGAAGCAAAGGAGCACCTAGTGGATTTTTCGGCCTTTTCTTAGATTATATTTCGGGCACCATGTCAGGTTAGAAGAGATATTCTGGTGCCAAAACAGTGGAAACCCGCCAAATAAGACCCCATTTTGGAAACTACACCCCTTGAATAAATCATCTAGGTGCGTAGTGAGCATTTTGACCCCACAGGTGTTTCATAGATTTCATTAGGATTGTTCAGTGAAAATGAAAAATTACATTATTTTCCAATAAGATGTAGCTTTACCTCAATATATTTAATTTTTTCAACAAATAAATTAGGAAAAGCAGCCCAACATTTGTAAAGCAACTTCTCTAGAGTACGGAAATACCCAAGATGTGGTCATAAACTGCTGTTTGGGCAAGCGGCAGGACTCAGAAGGGAAGGCACGCCATTTAGCTTTTGGAGCGCAGATTTTGCTGGATTGATTTCTCTGCCCCATGTCACATTTGTAAAGCTCCTAACGTACCAGTACAGTGGAAAACCCCCAAAAGTGACGCTATTTGGGAAACTACACAAAGGATTTTTTAAACTGGTGTAGAGAGCATTTTGACCCCACAGGTGTTTCATACACTGGGCAGTAATAAAAGAAAATTTTCATTTTTTCAAAGAAAATGTTGCTTTAGCCCCAAATTCATCATTTTTACAAGGGGTTAAAGGAGAAAAAGCACCCACAGTTTGTTATGCAATTTCTCCTAAATATGGCAATACCCCATTTGTGGAGATAAACTGCTGTTTGAGCACATGGCAGGGCTCAGAAGGTAAAGAGCACCATGCAACATCTGAGGCCTACTATGGTGGCATTTACTGCCCTGTGTCATGAAAACAGAGGCTCTGGGGTGTCAAAATATTAGAAACCCCAGAAAAGTGACCCCATTTTAGGAAATTAAACCCCTCAAAGAATTCCTCTAGTGGTATAGTGAGAAATGTTATATTGTAAAGTAACACCTTTCAAGGTATTCATCTAGGGGCATAGTGAGAATTTTTAATTTGTGAAGTGACAACTCTCTAGGTATTCATCTAGAGGTATAGTGAGAAATTTTAAATTGTGAAATGACAACCCTCTAGGTATTCATCTAGGAGTATAATAAGAATTACTTTAATTTTGGTAACTAAGGAGGACAAACTGGAAAACAGCAATGGAGGGAGAGGGAATGGCAAGTGCCACTACCAACCTACCCACCATTCCATAAATTCCCCAACAAAATAAATCAAAGGCCCCAGCAAAAAAAGATTTGCTGAGACAACCAATCTCATCTGGATTTATTCTTCTCACCCAGATTTGCAACCTAGGTGAGAAAGACACTCCCTTGGATTCTAGGTATAGTTTTTTGCAAATTTTAAATGAGCAAATTTTAAATGGGGCTGGTCAGTAAAAAAAAAAAAAAAAAAAAATTGTCACTCTATACTAGAGATGGCACAAAAATAAGTACAGCACAGGATACAGGGCACGGGAACGCAGGGAACAGGATACAACTACGTGACCATTTGCAAGACTAAAAGAGGAATACAAACAACGCTCAGGCAAGGAGTAAAGGGGCAGAGCACATCTTATAGTCCAGGATGATCATGGGCTAATTAATGATGTTTTACATATGCGCGCACTGGCACATTAAGGCCGTGCGCAAGCGTGCGCGCGGACCCTACGGGACACAGCAGAGCGGAAGTGAGCACTGGTGTCTCCTGGGGAGGAGATGCGGGCCAGCACTCACAAGTCCATGGCTGCGGCTGTCAAGGGGTGAGTAATCCCGACGGTCCTCGGCCGTGGATGTTACAGTATCCCCCCTCTTACGCACCCTCTTCTTGGGACCAGAGCGAAAGAGGAACTTCTTAAAGAGGATAGGAGCATTGAGGTTCTCTTGTTGCTCCCAGGACCTCTCTTCTGGACCAAACCCCTTCCATTACACCAAATAAAAAGTCCTTCCTCCTACTCTCTTGAAGTCCAGTATCTCCTTTACCTCTAACACATCGGAAGAACCGCTGGGAGCAACTGCAGGACTAGGAGTTTTAGTGTAGCGGTTCAGAACCACAGGCTTCAGGAGGGACACATGAAAGGAGTTGGGGATTTTGAGGGTAGGAGGCAGCTAAAGCTTATAGGAGACTGGGCTAATTAGATGCAGGATCTGAAAAGGTCAGAGGAACCTGGGAGCAAATGTGTATGAAGGCACCTTCAGACGGATATTCCTTGAGGACAGCCAGACTTTGGTACACGGAAGAAACTGAGGTAGCTCTCTACTTCTTGTTGTCTGCCTTTCGCTTCATGCGATCGACTGCCAGCAGAATAGAGGAACGGGTCTGTTGCCAGATTTGCAGAAAGTCCCCAAAGGCAGAGTCAGCTGCGGATACCTGAATTATAGCCGACACAGGAAGAGGGATTCGTGGATGTTAGCCGTAGACAATGAAGAACGGTGTGGAAGCAGTGGACTCACTTGTGTGGTTGTTGTATGAGAACTCGGCTCATTGAAGAAACTGTACCCAGTCATCATGCTGCATGGAGATGAAGTGGCGAAGATAATTCTCCATGAGAATTATCTCATGGAGATAATCCTCTCGACTTGGCCATTTGACTGGGGATGGTAGGCTGAGGAAAAGTCCGATTTCACATCTAGAAGTTTACAGAGGGCTCTCCAGAATTTCTATGTGAACTGAACCCCCCGATCAGACGCGATATGAAGGGGCAGGCCATGCAAGCGGAAGATGTGCTGGATCAAGAGATTAGCCAGTTGAGAGGCAGAAGGTAGGCCGGTCAGCGGGATAAAATGTGCGATCTTCAAGAACCGATCCACAACCACCCAGACCATATTGCATCCTGCTGAGGAAGGAAGATCTGTGACAAAGTCCATTGCTATATGCTGCCAGGGAGCGTTGGGCACAGGCAGAGGTTGGAGCAGACTGGCAGGCTTGGAGTGATCTTTGTTGGAAGCACACACAGTGCAGGAAGCGACAAAGTCCACAATATCTTTGGGAAGCACGGGCCACCAGAAATTATGAGCAATCAGATCTCTAGTCTTACGAACACCCGCATGCCTGGCCAGTTTGGAGCTGTGCCCCCAGCGAAGGATTCTCCTCCTGTCTGCCAACCGCACAAATGTCCTCCATGGAGGGATGTTTCTAACTTTTCAGGGGATTAGCAGAAATAATGCAGGATGGGCCTATGATACATTGAGGGGACTCAACAGTGTCCTCTATTTCAAACAACCTGGACAGGGCATCGTCCTTCACATTTTTGTCAGCGGGAAGGTAGTGAAGCACAAACTGGAACCGGGTGAAGAACAGCGATGACCTTGCTTGACGGGAGTTCAGCCGTTGACCTGACTGGATAGTTGAGGTTCTTGTGGTCGGTAAATATCAGGATGGGGTGAGCTGCACCGTCTAGTAGATGTCTCCACTCCTCCAGAGCCAATTTGATGGCCAGTAACTCCCGATCCCCAATAGAGTAATTGCGCTCTGCTGGAGAAAAAAGTCTAGAGTGATAGCCACATACTACTGCCTTTCCTTTGGAGCCTCTCTGGAACAGAAGTGCACCTGCACCAACAGAAGAAGGGTCCACCTCCAAAGAGAACTGCCGAGACACGTCAGGATGACGGAGGATCGAGGCTGAAGTGAAGGCATTCTTGGGGCTATTGAATGCTGATTCTGCCTCTGGAGTCCAACACTTGTGGTGTGAGGCACCTCAAGCCATCAATAAGAATGCAGGCAGCATTCGAAACGCGTAGGCTATCTACCTCCATTATACACCCTTAGCATTCTAGGACACCAACATCATTTGCTACCGATCCTGTTTTAAATGGATACAATTAAAACTTAGAAATAGTTTCTTTTTAACTACAACAGCGCTGGATCTATCTTTTTTCTTCTACGTACATTCATAGTGCCCATCTCGGGTGTTAAATGCCGTCTTCCACTCGTCACCTTGACGGATTCGGATTAGGTTGTAGGCCCCACGCAAGTCTAGTTTACAAAAGGTCTTTGCCCCTTGTATGCGATCAAATAATTCTGAGATCAGTGGCAAGGGAATTTGTTTTTAAACGTGATTGTAATGTCGGGGTAGGGAAACAGACAAGTGAGCCCTAATCTACCCACCACTCAGTCCCTGCCTACTTGCAACGACCTGCCCTAGGCGACGGGGTACAACTGGGCGATGGTCCCTACACTCAATAGGTGCACGACAGACAAACAGACAAGGGTACAAAGAAGCCAGGGAAATGGGGAAGTTGCCCACGGGAACACCGTGAGCAACAAGCGAGGTGAACGAGCCGAGTCAAACCAGGAGATGAGAGAGGTACAAAAACGCAGAGCAGAAGAGTGGTCAGAAAAGCCAAGGTCAATCACAAGCAGAGGATCAGTAGTTCAAGAAGCTGCAGCAGGGCCAGGAAACCAACAGAGAAGAATCACAAGCAAAGGAGGAACAGGAAAGGCAGGTATAAATAGACAGAGGGCGGGAGCTAGCTCCGTCTGGCCAGGCTGTGATAGGCTTTCCCACTCCTAAGCCTGCCATCCTGGGTGGTGGAAGATGGAGTCAGTCTCACAGACATAGAAGCAGGTGCAGACTGATTACCTATGGGCGTCGACACAGAAGTTGTGTCTGGCAGATCCTTTACAGTGATCTGGTTTAGACTATGGTAGTCAATGCAGGGATGAAGATATCCGTCTTTTTTCTTTACGAAGAAGAACTCCACATCGCATGAACCCCCTCTCCAGATTCTCCTTGATATAGGCTGACATGGACTCTGGCAAGGAGAGGGGGTATACGCGTCCACGGGGAGGTGAAGAATCAGGAATCAGATCAATCGAGCAGTCATATGACCGGTGTGGGGAAGGCATCTCATCCCTCTTCTTGCCAAAGACGTCCGCAAACTGCGCAAAATGAGTAGGTGTCCTGTCAATGACTGAGATATAGGAGGCAGAACAGGATGAACCTGTAAAAGGCAGTGGTGGAGACATTCTCTGGAATTCCAGTCCAGGACCAGGGCATGAAGCCGGAGCCAGGGCAGGCCCAGCATCACCGGAATGATAGCTTTAGGCAAGACGAGAAATGTAATTTGCTTGGTATGAAGAGCTCCCACTTGGAGCTTCAGTGGCTTGGTCTCGGACACGATGCGATCGGGCCGAGGAAGGCCGTCCACTGAGGCAACAGCCAGGGGTGTCTCCAAGGGAGCCGTCGGCAACTGAAGCTGATCCACTAGGGCCTGTTGGATGAAGTTTGCCACGGACCCGGAATCCAGGAAGGCAGAGACCCAGTGCATTTTCTCACCGGACACTATGGTTATGGGAATGGACAATTTGGCAGAGAGTCTTTTATTTAGCACCGTTCCGCCTAGGGTTGTCTCTTCAACTAAACCATTGGTTTTTGGGGACACAGATGCACAAAATGGCTCCCGAGGCCACAATACAGACAGAGTCCCGAAGTGCGTCTGCATTGTTTCTCTTGGACAGACAATTTGAGGTGGTCTGCTTGCATAGGCTCCTCAGGTGGAGCAGCTGTTGAGGGCAACAGGGGTTGCTGATATGTCGGAGCCAGCTTAGGAAGTCTTCTGGACCGGCGAACCTTTTGAGACCATTCCTGAATCCGCATGTCAATCCGGGTAGCTAGAACAAGTGGGTCATCTAGGCCACTAAGGTGTCGTTGTTCCAGATCAGCTCGGCAACCAGGGTACGGAAATGAATGGCGTACTCGCCCTCAGAGGTGTCTTATTGGTAAAGGGTCAGCAGGGATGCAGCTGCTGAAGAGACTCGTCCAGGTTCCTCAAATACTGTGCGGAAAGTTTGTAGGAAGCGCTGTAAGTCACGGGTCTCTGGACCCTGACGTTCCCAGATGGGATTCGCCCATGCCAGGGCTTTGCCAGCAAGGAAAGAGACTATGAATGCGATCCTAGTGCCATCGGAAGGAAATGTTCTGGTTTGTAGGCTGAAGTGGATCTGGCACTGGTTCAGAAATCCCCTGTAGGTCCTCGTGACTCCGTCGTAGCGATGAGCTAGTGGCAGCGAGAATCAGAAGTCGGCCCTGGTACTGACAGGAGGTGTAGCAGGAGGAACAGCTGGAGCAACAGGAACAGGTGCTGTGGCGGCTGCAGCTTGCACATCCAGCTGATGTGCAATGGAATTCCCCGCCAGGACGAGTTGGTCCTGTCGTGACTGAAGGTCTCGAATATCTGCCTGTGTGGCTTGTGACATCGTCATGGTCTTGGGTTGGCCAGCGAGGTCCATGGCCTGAGCATACTGTCACAATCTGGGCAGCAACGCTGTAGCGGGATAGCCGGTGGCAAAAGAACAGTCAATATATATAGTCCAAGCACAATATATATAGTCAATATATATAGTCAATATATACTAAGTCCATATATATACAAGATATATACAAGAGTACCTGTAATAGTCCAGAGAGTAGTAATGGCTAGGCACAGATGGAACCTTTGGCAGCAGATGATGCAAGATGTGGCGGAGGACACAGACCATTTCTGCAGTTTGCCGCTCAGATGTCTTCAGCTTCTCACTTTTCAGACATTTATGCACCTATAAACGAAGATAAAATTCTCATGGAGCCACACACTACACCCCTAAATATAATAGCACCATACACTGCACCTCTAATTATAATATCGCCATACACTGTGTCCCTAATTATAATAGCATCATACACTGTGTCCCACACACACACAGTGCCCCTTGTAGATAGTGCCCCCCATTGAGCCTCCGGTAGATAGTGCCCTACATAGATCCCCTGAAGATAGTGGCCCCCATAGATCCTCCTGTAGATAGTACCCCACATATAGCCCCCTCTAGATAATGCCCTGCATATTCCCCCCTGTAGATAGTGCCCAACATATAGCCCTCCCTGTAGATAGTGCCCTACATATAGCCCCCTGTAAATAGTGCCCCACATATAACCCCCTGTAAATAGTGCCCTACATAGAGGCCTTCTGTAGATAGTGCCCCACATATAGCCCCCTGTAGATAGTGTCCCACATATAACCCCCTGTAGATAGTGCCCCACATACAGCCCCCCCTGTAGATAGTGCCCCACATATAGCCCCCCTGTAGATAGTGTGCCGCATATAGCCCCCTGTTGATAGAGCCCCCCTGTAGATAATGCCATTTACACTCTTAGGATAAAAAAAACACTTTACATACATACTCACCTGATCCCGTTCCCATGCCGTCCTCTTGCAATGCAGGCCTGCTCCCTTCTGAGCAGGTCTGCTGGGGCTGAATAACGCAAGTGGTGCGATGACATCGTCACATCGCTTGCGTAGTTGAAGAGCGCTGATTGGCAAGGCAGAATGACTTCCCTGCTAATCAGCGCCTTTCAACGATGCAAGTGGCGCTGTGACGTACCCTGCCGTTTAGCACTTATGCATTTAATTGTATGGAGGGGGTGGCTGCGTGTGGTTTCAGTGGTGCTGCCGCCCCCTTCAGAGAGGCAGCAGGCCGCTGCCTGAGACGAGAAGCTCATCTCGCCTCATGGACGGTGCTGACCCTGCCTTCCTTATAGATCCACTTCTGGCTTTGGCTCAAAAAAATGAAACAAAAATTGCATCTAAACTGTGTGTGATACTGGCATTAGTCTTTCCTTTATATTTTTCTTTTTTGGATCCACTCCTGCCTTTGTTAAAAAAAAAACTGCTTAAAAAACTCCAGTCTTTAGGCCTCCTATGCACGTGCACACACACACACACACACACTATTTTTTTCAGCTTTTTGAAACGCTTGTACAAAAAATGGCAAGAATTTCAAGCGTTTTATATTTTGCTTTCTATGCAGTATTTTCTATGTTTCATTATAGTCTATAAAGTAACATTTAACCGTAATTGTTTTTAACCTAAAAAAAAATAAGCAAAAAATGGCAAGGAAATCGCCATGAAAACGCAGCAAAACTCTGTGTGTGAATCCAGAGTTGTCAATACAGCTTTGGGCTATAATACAGACTATCGTTGTGGATTCTCCGAATAACAGCAGTTCAGGGTTTTATGTTTAGAGGTAGCAGAGTGCACAGAGATTACTGCTGGTTTCATCCATTGTAATAACTTGATTAAGATAACTTAGTAGGTTTACAGTACACGCAGTGCAATGGAAAACCTTAGAAAACGTATTGCGATATCACATAATAAACAGCACTGCTGCACTGACAAGCTTAACTCTTCTGCTTCTGTGGCATACATGCTATATTATAAGAAAACAATTCTCAGTTAATCATGCTAGTAACCAATAAGCCATTGTTCCACTTTGTCCGCTGCCTGTAGTGTATTCTCTGTAGCTTTTTCTCTCAGTGTGCATAGTGCCTTACAACCATGTTTTACAAAATGATCACAGCTTCCACTGTCAACCAGATATTTTATTTATAATGTGCTTGCCTCTGAAATTATTCTGCTTCTCCATTTATAGTTTGAAAAAATTAATAAGCATGTGGCTCATTGCATATTTATATGCTGTTTTGTAACCTTTACAAACAGTTGGGAAGCCTGTTGAGCCATGGCATCAAACAAAGCAGAATATTTCAAATAACAAAAAACAATATGCAAGACTACTTTTTACTGTGGTATATTCAATATCCAGATGGACGTAACCTGTTATAAGGCTGAATTCACACATGCCGTTTTAGGGCTTGCCCATACATAACGTAATTGCAGAACAAAATTTCTGCAGCAAACTAGCAGGATTTCCACTGTGCAAAAACCGCACCATTTCCTGTGTTTTTTACTGCAGAAAATGGTGCGTATTTTTCTGCGTTTTTCTCAATGTTGGGAGATGGTGACATCTCCTCTGAAAAACGCAGCACTTCAGTCCACTTTCCGCAGCAGGAATTCACATGCTGCAGTACGAAAAATACGCACCGCAGGTCAATTTCTGGTTGGAAATTTTACGCAGCGTGTGGATGAAATTTGTTGAATCTTACCTACTTTAATGTTACTGTATTTGGTTGCGTATTTTCTGTCAGCAATTTCAGATGGAAAATAAGCAGCAATTCCGCAACATGTGGACAAGCCCTTCCCCCAGATCTTGATTGACATTCCCCTTGCCGTTCGACATCACTACCAGTGTCCTCCAACTCTCGTGGATTTGACGTTTCCTTGCACTCATGAAGCATGTCCAGTGCGGCGAAAGGTACTTCCCAGGCAAATGTGGTGCAGCTTTGAAGCCGGGCAGAGTACACCTCGCGGAACTCTGCATGCCTGGGTGTGGCTTACATTGGTATACATTTTTTTTCTGAGGATGGACAATTGTAGTAGAATAATCTAGTCCATCCTGAGAGAGTCTACAAAAAAAAAGTATACTGCACAGTATATGTTTTTTTGACATGGGAGCCTATGTGTGACGGATGCCACTGTTTGGCATCTGTCAGAGGAATTGTTACTATTAGCAACAGGGCTGCTGCTAATCAATGATTCTTTTTTCTTTGTGTTTGGGCTTTGCTAGGCAATGCTTTGGTCAGTATCTGAATTTGGTCATCATATCATTTAGCTTTGCCTGGTTGACTAGGGCAGAGTACTTTTCTTGGGCCTATATATACACACTCAGGCATGGATTACTCAGGTGCTGGTAATACTGTTTCTGGCATGTGCGAATTCTTTCCAGATTCTAGTTGGTGACTTTTTTCTTGTCTAGTGTTTGTTTGTACTGTGGGAACTGTTAGTACTCTGAGAGATGTCGTTTTTGTGTTGTGGTTTTCTGTGTATCCTGGGATCAGTATTTCCACTGGTTTGTTTGCCTTTCTTGTGCATTTGGTCTGCTGTCAAGCTTTTGTCTTATCCTGCTGTGGAATAACATTCAGATAGGGTCAGTTAGTGCTGTAAATTCTTGTCCATTGCTTCCATGCTATTAATCTGCCATCCACTACATTTGTGCATTGTCTCCATCTTCTACTGCCTTCAGTGTTCGGTTCTGCTCGTCCGCTGGTGAAATATGTAGACTTTTGTCAGTGTTGATGCATGCTTCACTCATTTGATAGCGATTGTCTGGCATTGCAGTCTTGAGCACCACCAGCGGAGTAATATTATAACCAGCTACACCGGGAGCCGCATCATGTCTGATCCTGATCCTGTGCAGAGTTTGACTGATCAGATTCAGACCTTGGGTTTTGTGATGCAGAGTGTTCTAGCTCATTTGGTATCTCAGTAACAACTTCCTCTTAATATGCAGGGGGGTGATGTTTATCCTGCGGCTTGTCCTGAACCTCGTATCAATTTACCTAGTAATTTTTTTGGTGATCGTTCTCAGTTTCGAAATTTTTGTGAGAGTTGTAGATTGTATTTTTCTTTGAGGCCTAGATCTTTGGGGGTCAGAGACCCAGAGAGTTGGTATTATTAAGGCTCTATTGCAAGGGGATTCACAGTCTTGGGCTTTTAGTCTTAGGCCTGGAGATCCTGCATTACTAAATGTTGAAGCATTCCTGTCAGCTTTGGGGGTTCTCTATGATGACCCGGATGCAAAAACTTCAGCGGCTGCTCATGTTCGGGCTTTGAAACAGGGAAGCACTACAGTTGATGAATATTCAGCAAAGTTTAGACGATGGGTCACTGTTAGTGATTGGAGTGATGCTGCCCTCTGTAATGAGTATCGTTTGGGCCTTTCTGATCAGGTAAAGGATGCCATGGTACAATTTCCCTTGTGTGAGTCTCTTAATAGCCATCTCTTTAGCCATTAATATTCACAGGTGTATTATAGAGAGAAGGTCAGTGTCACATTGGGTACGTAGACCCACTGGGCCGTACTGCCTTGACGGTATGGCAGCTGGCCAACAGGACACAGGTCACAGTCTATAGTTTGTATAGTGTACCAGTGGTAACTCGGACAGTAGTAAGACAGGCTCGGCCGGGACTAGGCAGCAGGCAGGCGCCAGGCGTGGTATACAGCACAGCACGACTTCAGCTCAACACGGCACTTGACCAGGATAGCACAGGATACAGGTTACAGGTAGCAGGAACGGGAAACACTGGGAACTGGGAAACACTAGGAGATCATTTGCTCAGACAGACTTATTGTAAAGGATCTGCCAGACACAGCTTCTGTGTCGACGCCCGTGGTTAGTCACTCTGCACCTGCTCCTAAGTCTGGTCGAGTGACCCCTTCTTCTACCAATCAGCCTGGGAGGCTGAGGAGTGGGAGAGCCTATCACAGCCTGGCCAGACGGAGCTATCTCCCGCCCTCTGTGTATTTATACCTTCACTTCCTGCTCCTCCTTTGCCTGTGCTTCTTTCAGTCTGTTTCCTGGCTCTGCTGCTTGTCTTCTGCTTCATATTGACCCTGGCTTGACTGACTATTCTCCTGCTCTGCGTTTTGTACCTCGTCCACTCCTGGTTTGACTTGACTCGTTCACTATTCTCCTGCTCTGCGTTTGGTACCTCGTCCACTCCTGGTTTGACTCGGCTCGTTCACTACTCGTTGCTCACGGTGTTGCCGTGGGCAACAGCCCCATTTCCCTTAGCTTCTGTGTACCCCTGTCTGTTTGTCTGTCGTGCACTTAGTGAGCGTAGGGACCGTCGCCCAGTTGTACGCCGTCGCTTAGGACGACGTAGGCCGTAGGCCGGGACTGAGTGGCGGGTAGATCAGGGCTCACCTGTCTGTCTCCCTAACCCGCCATTACACTTATGGTAAGACAACAAGGCTCAGGCAAGACAGGAAGGGGCTGGGCCCCTCTTATAGTCCAGGGTTCTCATGGGCTAATTTTAACTTTAACTAAGGTGCGTGCGTGCGCTCGCCATTTAAGCGCGGGCACGAGCGCACGCATACACTCTACAGGACCCGGCCGAGGTAAGCGGAAATGAGTTCTGGTGCCTCCTGAGGAGGAGGCTAGGGCCAGCGCTCGCAGATCCATGGCTGAGGCCGTCAGGAGGTAAGTGAGCCTGATGGCCAGCGGCCATGGGCATGACAGTATCCCCCCACTTACGCCCACTCCTCTTGGGGCCAGAGTGAGAGAGAAACTTCTTCAGAAGGGTATGAGCATTGAGGTTCTCCTCTGGCTCCAAGACCTCTCTTCAGGACCAAACCCCTTCTAATCCAGCAAATAAAAAGTTCTTCCTCTTACTCTCTTGGTGTCCAAGATCTCCTTAACCTCGAAGGTGTCTGAAGGACCGCTGGAGGCAACCGCAGGGCTAGGAGTCTTGGTATAGCAGTTTAGAACCACCAGCTTCAGGAGGGAGACATGGAAGGAGTTGGGGATCTTGAGTGTAGGAGGCAGCCGAAGCTTGTAGGTGACAGGGTTGATCTGCTACAGGATCTAGAAGGTTCAGAGGAACCTGGGAGCAAATTTGTATGATGGCACCCTCAGTCGGATAGTCCTAGAAGAGAGCCAGACCTTCGTGAGAGGGAGAAATTGAGGAGGTTCTCTTCTCCTCGTGTCTGCCTTCCGTTTCAGGCGGTCCACTGCCAGTAGGATGGAGGATCGAGTTTGCTGCCAGATCTGCAGGAAGTCCATAAAAGCAAAATCAGCTGCTGGTACCTCGGACATAACGAGCACCGGGAGAGGAATTCGTGGGTGTTAGACATAGACAATGAAGAACGGTGTATTCCTTGTGGACTCTTTAGTGTGATTATTATACGGGAACTCAGCCCACGGAAGAAGCTGCACCCAGTCATCATGCTGCTTGGAGATGAAGTGGGGTAGGTAGTTCTCCAAGATATGATTGATCCTCTCGACTTAACCATTGGACTGAGGATGGTAGGCTGAGGAAAAGTCCAATCTCACATTGAGGAGTCTACAGAGGGCTCTCCAGAACCTAGAGGTGAACTGGACCCCCCGATCAGACACAATATGAGGCGGCAAGCCATGCAGGCAGAAGATGTGTTGGATGAAAGGGTTGGCCAGTTGAGGAGCAAAAGGAAGGCCGGTCAGCGGAACGAAGTGGGCCATCTTCAAAAATCGGTCCACCACCACCCAGATAGTACTGCATCCCGCAGAGGGAGATAGGTCCGTAACAAAGTCTATAGCTATATGCTGCCAGGGAGCATCGGGCACAGGCAGCGGCTGGAGCAGGCCAGCAGGTCTGGAGTGAGCGACCTTGATAGCTGCACACACTGAGCAGGAAGAAACAAAGTCCATGATGTCTTTGGGCAGCGTGGGCCACCAGAAATGATGGGCAATCAAGTCTCGGGTCTTACGGGTACCCGCGTGACCTGCCAGTCTAGAGCATTGTCCCCAGCAGAGGATTCTCTCTCTGTCAGCCAGGCGCAAAGGTCCTCCCCGGAGGAATGTCCCTAACTTGCTATTGAATGCGGACTCTGCCTCTGGAGTCCACACCTTGGCGTTCATGCCCTTCTTGGTGAGGTTAGAGATAGGAGATGTCAGTGAGGAGAAGTTTGGAATGAACTGTCTGTAAAAATTGTCGAATCCCAGAAAGCTCTGTATGGCCTTCAAGCCTTGAGGGCGTGGCCATTCCAGGATGGACTTTACCTTTTCAGGATCCATCTTGAGACCTTGATTCGAGATGATGTAGCCCAGGAAGAGTAGCGCATCTCTCTCAAACACGCACTTCTCCAACTTGGCGTACGGGCGATTCTCCCTTAACCGCAGAAAAACTTGACGGGCATGTCTCTGATGAGTCATAGGTTCTGGAGAAAAAAATCAAGATGTCATCAAATAGACCACAACACAAACATAGAGGAGGTCACGGTAAATGTCATTTTCAAACACCTGGAAGACCGCGGGAGCATTACACAGGCCGAAGGGCATTACTAGATATTCATAGTGTCCGTCACGGGTGTTAAATGCAGTCTACCATTCGTCACCCTGGCGAATCCGGATTAGGTTCTAAGCCTCACACAGGTCTAGTTTTGAAAAAATCTTGAGACCACGTATACGATAAAACAGTTCTGAGATCAATGGCAACGGATATCGATTTTTAACCGTGATCTGGTTGAGACCCCGGTACCATCATTTTTCTTGACGAAGAAGAACCCGGCACCTGCCAGGGAGGAAAACTTCCGTATGAAGCCCCTCCCCAAGTTCTCTTTAACTTAGTTGGACATAGACAGAGTCTCTGGCAAGGAAAGAATATATACCCTACCACATGGAAGGGATGCACCAGGAATCAGCTTGATAGGACAGTCATATGCCCGGTGTGGGGCAGCGTCTCCGCCTCATTCTTGATGAAGACGTCCGAAAATGCAGCATAATGACCAGGCAATCCTGCCAATGACCGAGGCAGAGACTGAGCCGAACGAATCTGTACCAGGCAACGGTTGAGACACTTGGGGCCCCACTGGAGAACCTCTCCAGAGTTCCAGTACAGGACTGGGGCATGTAGTCGGAGTCAAGGCAGACTCAGCAGCACGGGGTTAACGGCCTTGGGCAAGACAAAGAACGAGAGGATCTCGGAGTGGAGAGCTCCAACTTGGAGCCTCAGCGGCTTGGTCACAGCTATAATTGTGTCTGGCAGAGGTAGTCCATTTACAGATGCGACCATCAATGGCCTCTCCAGAGAGATAGTGGGCAATTGGAGAAGATCTACCAGGTCTCTACGAATGAAATTAGCAGTGGATCCAGAGTCCTGATACGCAGAGACCTGATGCAGTTTTCCGCCGGACATTATAGTCACGGGAAAGGACATTTTAGACAAAAGTCCCTCTTTATCCAAGGTTGTTTCTCCTAGGCTTTGGGGCTTTTGGGGACACATACGCACAAGATGGCCTCCGAGGCCGCAATATAAACAGAGTCCCGAGATGCATCTGCGTTGTCGCTCCTGGGTAGATAGCTTAAACTGGTCCATCCTCACAGACTCCTTAGAAGGATCGGCATCTGAGGACAGCAGGGGTTAATGCAAGTAGGGACCGGACTAGGGAGTCCTCCCTCCCAATGAACTTCTTGGAGCTGTTCTCGGATCCTTATATCAATCCGGGCGTCCGAAAGGATGAGGTCATCCAGGGAAGTCGGTAGATCTCGAGCGGCAAGCTCGTCCTTAATCTCAGGAGACAGTCCCTGCCAGACTGTAGCCACCAGGGCCTCATTGTTCCACAACAATTCTCCCTCCAGGGTGCGGAAGTGGATGGCATACTCACCTACAGAGGTGTCTCCCTGGCGTAGTTTCAGCAAGGAGGCGGCTGCAAACGAGACTCGCCCAGGCTCCTCAAACACCGTGCGAAATGTCCGGAGGAACTCCTGGAAGTCACGGGTCTCTGGTCCTTGTCTCTCCAAAATAGGATCCGCCCATGCAAGGGTCCTGCCAGTGAGGAGAGAGACGATGAAAGCAACCCTTGCGTCATCAGACGAAAATGCCCTTGCATACAGGCTGAAGTGGATCTGGCACTGGTTCAAAAATCCACGGCAGGTCTTTGCGTCTCCATCATAGTGGTCAGGAAGTAGCAATGAGAATCGTGGATCAGCACTGCCAGGAGGTGTAGTAGGAGGATCGGCAGCTTGCACCACCAGCCGACATGTCATACTGTTCAAGTTGGTCCTGTTGAGAACGGAGGTCTAGCATATCCGCCCGCATCTCTTGTGATGTCATCATGGTCTTGGATTGACCAGCGGGGTCCATGACCTGAGCCTACTGTCACATTGGGTATGTGGACCCACTGGGCCGCACCGCCTTGACGGTATGGCAGCTGGCCAACAGGACACAGGTCACAGTCTACAGTTCGTATAGTATCAATACCTATACCAGACTGTGAAGACTACTAGTATATCCAGAAAATGAAACACACATAGCACAAGTCATGTACCATGACAATATAAAATAAACTTTATTGAAATATACGTAACACATTGGCCATCAAAATATAAAAACAATATAGCACACAGTTAAAAAGGAGAGTATGGAGGAGCTGAATAATCCAATATATATGATACCATACTATAAGCGTCCTGTGATGTGGTAACAAATGCAGATATCTATAGAAAAGATAATCATATAGATCAAGTATTTGGACAACAGAAGCACATAAATATATTTAGCACCTAACAGAAGAGCACACAATTGTGCATGCATATAAGAGTATACAGCTAGAGCTCCAAGTTGCACCCAAAACAAAGACCATGCTTTATAAATAAAGGATATTGCACAAACCCATGGACTGCATGATAGGAAGCACGCAGGAACACTCCACACTGACCGCCCCCGAGGCACGTTTCGCCGTCAGCTTTCTCAAGGGGTACTCAAGTTCGTATAGTATACCTATGGTAGCTCGGACAGTAGTAAGAAAGGGTCGGCTGGGACTAGACAGCAGGCAGGCGCCAGGTGTGGTATACAACACAGCACGACTTCAGCTCAACATGGCACTTGACCAGGATAGCACGGGATACAGGTTACAGGTAGCAGGAACGGGAAACACTGTGAACTGGGAAACACTAGGAGACCATTTGCTTAGACAAACTTAAGGTAACACAACAAGGCTCAGTCAAGACAGGATGGGGCTGGGCGCTCATGGGCTCATTTTGACTTTAACTCAGGTGTGCGCGCTGGCCCTTTAAGAGCGGGCACGAGCACACCCGCACACCCTACGGGACCCGGCCGAGGTAAGCAGAAGTGAGCGCTGGCGTCTCCTGAGGAGGAGGCTGGGGCCAGTGCTCACCGATCCATGGCTGCGGCCGTCAGGAGGTGAGTGAGCCTGATGGCCCGCGGCTATAGGCATGACATTTAGAGAGGGAGACTGCTTTTTCTCCTCCTGTTGATGTCTCTTTTCCTAGTGTGGCTGAGGAGAAACCAATGCACCTGGGTCATCGGAGGCTCTCTAAGGCAGAGAAGGTTAGGAGGAGACATTTAGGTATTTGTAGCCCTCTAGCCGGGGACTAAGGGACTGGAGAAGCCCCTGATGTCATTGTACTTATACAGACAGTGATGTCAGAGGTTTTCAACTAGCATCGGTAGCGCTCTGGCTGGGGACTCCGGGACTAGGGAAGCCCCTGACGTCACTATCCATATATGGACAGTGATGTCAGGGGCTTTCAACTACGATGTCCCCGGCCAGAGCTGCGGTAGCTCTCTGGCCGGGGACTCCAGTATTAAAGAAGACCCTGTCATCAATGTCCATATATGGACAGTCATAGAGAAAGAGGCAGCACTCCACAGGTCAAAAAAATAGAATACGTTTATTCACCCTTCAGTGAAAAAGGTGCAACATTTCAGCTGCATATATGGACAGTGACGTCAGGAGTTCCTCCAGGAGCGGAATCCCCGACCAGAGCGTTGCCGATGCTCTGGCCGTGGTTTCCAGGTTTTTAAAGCTCCTAACGTCCTAACATGAAAACATATATGGTCAGTGAGGTCAAGGGCATTTCCAGGACAGGAGTTCCCGGCGAGAGTGTTTTCGATGCTCTGGCTGGGGACTCTGTAGTTGAAAGCCCCTGTCATCACTGTCCATATATGTACTGTGACATCAAGGGATTCCCCGGGCACAGTGATTCAAGTAACGCTCTGCCCGGGGAGTTCGGGCGACATGTCCCACTGCATGCTCCATACAGTGGGAGATGTCGCTACCTTCTGTCAGAGGTATGCGTCGGGAGGAGTCCCGACATATACCTCTGACAGAAGATAGCGAAGGACTCCTCCCGACGTATACCTCCGCCGGAAGTAAAAAAATGTGAACAGGGCCTAAGTCCTAAGCCTTGCTTTCAAATATTTTTTTTACATTTAAATAAGCAGTGCAGTACAAACAGTTACGCTCGATATAATCACTTAGTAAGAAGTGGCACCTTGGGATTTTTTAATGCGCTCATTTATTAATAAGCAGATACAGAATGACTACAGTCTTGATTGTATCTCTTTGCATACAACATGAAGATAATGATTGTGAATTAATAAGGCGCTAGAAACTAGTTTATAAAATTCTGTTTTAGGATATAATGAGCTGTCAGAAGTCTACATAAAGGAAAACATTCAATGCTTGCGCACTGTCATATCTGTATCTATTTTGATAGACAGCCGTCCCTTGTATATCAAAATTGTAAAACTGTGCAGACTGCATATTATTGCCGAGGATTTTCTAGAGTAGGAAAATCAATCGTACCTGGAAATAACTTACATTTGTATTGCTCCACATGTATTTTTATCATACTATATTAAAAAAAACGTTACGATTGTAGCATTTTCAAATAACGACTGGAAAATATTTTGAATGAATAATAAAATGTTCCCTCCAATAGAGCCGATTTCTATTTGTCAGAAATTATTGTTTTTACCATCACAGATGTAATGGTGTCTGTATGCACATTGCCTGTTGCATTAGTGTGCAGCATCACCCAGAAAAAACGTGTGTGGCTTTACCACAAACTGCCGCTGTTTTGCAATAAGTTTTTCAGCCGTATGGCTTGTACAAGTGGAGCACATGATTCTTGTGTGCTTCACCAGACTCCCCCTAAGTATTCACACTATATTTTTATTAGAAGAGAATATAATGACATATGGTTTTCACTAATCTGTATTCAGTGTAGCCCCGGAAGAAGCTGAACTAGTCAAAACCCGGGCTCGAGCAGGAGAAGCTTGGCGTGCAACAATTTTAAACATAAGTGAGCGTTTTTTAGTCTTTGTTTTTTACTCACTTTGTGAGTACATGGAATAAAATACCGAAAGATTTTATCCAACGCTGCAGTCAGCGCTGTTTATCTGATTTTATCCTCTGCACCACCACTTTATGTGAAGGCAGTGAGACCATGCAATAGAAACATCAAGTGTGTTCTGATACTTCATCTACTACATCTAACCTCCTTGATATTGGGGATGGTGAGAAACTTTTCCTGGAGGAGTGTGTTGAATTTGTAATCAATATTGTGTTTTACTAACTGTTTTTTTTAGGTGCCGTTTTTTTGCATTGCAAATCATGTGATTGAAAGATCATGTGATGCAAAAATTCCTCTTTGCAATACATGCTGTTTTTCTTAAAAAAAAAAAAAAAACACCACCAACAACGCAATAAAAACTCAGATTAATACTTGCATTTTTTTTAAAGAGGAAAAAAAAACGATGGAGGTCCATATGGCAAAAATGCCACTGAATGATGCAGCAAATCGCAAAAATGGGGCTTGCTGCCATTTTGGAAATAAAGAAAAGCCACCTAAAAGACATCATGTTTGTGTTTGTGGGGCGTTGTACATTTCCCCATTAACTTCAAACTAACATCAAGCTAAGACTGCGGCAAAAAACAAGCCACAAAACACATGGTGTTTTTCCTCAAAACGCTGTGTGTGAATCAACCCTAAGGGTATGTGCACACGTAGTAAAAGTCCCGAAAAATGGCTGAAAAATCGGAAGCAGAACGCCTACAAACATCTGCCCATTTTTTTCAATGGGAAATCCGGCGGGCGTTTTTTACGCCTCGTTTTCCAAAAACGGCACGTAAAAAGACGCCCATGAAACAGAAATGCATGTCACTTCTTGGGACGTATTTGGAGCTGTTTTTCATTGACTCTATAGAAAAACCACTCCAAAAACGGCCGTAAAAATCGCTGCGAAAGTCGCGAGTGGCTTAAAAAAAGGTCTGAAAATCAGGAGCTGTTTTCCCTTGAAAACAGCTCCGTATTTTCAGACGTTTTTGATTTTGTGTGTGTACATACCCTAAAGGTGGTAAAGGAATATGTGTATGAAATTCTATGTATGCATTTCACTTCTATGGACAAGTTTATTATCACCTTCACCTACAAGCCCCTATAATCTCATATTAGAAATCCTATTACTACACAGAATCTATTACTGTGAGCACATCTAGTGTTGCATTCAGTTAGCTTTATTTTTTTAGTTTAAGGGTATATTCATCTGGCCTATTTAAACGGCTGAAAAACGGCCGAAAAATCTGAAGCAGAATGCCTCCAAACATCTGCACAATGATTGCAATGGGAAAAACGTCATTCTGTTCCGACGGGCCGTTTTTTTCATGTTTTGAATAACGGGCGCTTAAAAAAACGGCCGCGAAAAAGAAGTGCAGGCCACGAAAACGCTGCGAAAAACGCGAGTTGCTCAAAAAACTTCTGAAAATCAGAAGCTGTTTTCCCTTGAAAACAGCTCCATATTTTCAGACGTTTTTGAGTTTGCGTGTGAACATACCCTTAGGCTAAATTTACATCTCAGATTTGCTATGCGTTCGGCTCCTTGAATTCTCCAGGAGTACTGTATATGCCGAATGCATCCATAGGCTTTTCTTGAACCAAAATACTTCAAAAGTATGTTTGTATAATACATATGTTGGGGGGGGGGGGGTATTTGTTAGCATAGCTTTTTTTCACAGTTACATATATTGGTGCTATATTCAGCGAATACTGGGAGCTTTTCTAGTGTATACAATTGATTTAATGAAAAATAACAGCGTGGCCAGAGCCTTATTTGTACAATCCATGAAAAGCCCTCTTAGGCCCTGTTCACACAGAGGTTTTTTTTGCAGGCAGAGAAATCTGCCGTGCCTGGACTCTCTTTGCCGCGTTTTTCGCAGTATTTTTCGGCCGCGTCCATTGAGCGCCGCAGGCAAAAAACGTAGCGAAGAATGCTTTTTCTGCCTCCCATTGATGTCAATTGGAGGTCAGAGACGGAAATGCCCGAAGAAAGAACATGTCGCTTCTTTTTACCACGAGCGTTATTTTCAGCTCTGGGGAATAAAACGCCTCCGCCTCCCATTGAAATCAATGGGAGGTCGATTTACGCCATTTTGTTCTGCGGTTTCCGACACGGTTTCTGGGTCAAAAACCGCGGCAACAATCTCAGTGTGAACAGGGCCTAAATAATCAAAATTATAAAACATATATCAGTTACTATAAATAACTAGGACATAAGGAACTACTGATACTGTTGTAAACAATCGAGAATACATAGTATTATTAGTATATATAGTATATACTATTGTGATAACAAATGGCGTAGTTTACAGTCAATTAGGCTCTGTGCACAATATGTTTTGGTCCTATCTTTAGCGTGTACATCAGGAAAGCTTCCGACGTACATGCTAAACATGTCCATAAGGCTCCTTTAGCTCGACAATTTTGGCTTCCGTCAGGCAAGTATACTTAAGTATACCTTTTTTTTTTAGGATGGACTAGAATAGCAGACTACGCTTTTCTATAAAATATGGGAAGTGTTACAAAAAGTTTGCTCACCACATATCCACGGCGTTTCCACTGCGTTTCCATTGCGTTTGAATGATGCAAGTTGGTATAAATGAATCCAAGTGCTGCAAGTGCTCGTAGATATTCCCAAACTGGTCCTGTGTCGACAGCAGGTAATCAAGGCAATAGTGGTGTATAGTGTACGTATATTCAGCACTCAAGATAAAAGTTATAAGGTTTATTAGGTCATGTATAAAACAAAGAGGTTAAAACAAAAAATCCCGGGACCACGCTTACGCGTTTCAGACCAATAGGGTCCTTAATCATAGCTTGCAAGCTATGATTAAGGACCCCATTGGTCTGAAACGCGTAAACGTGGTCCCGGGATTTTTTGTTTTAAACATTACCTAATAAACCTTATAAATTTTATCTTGAGTGCTGGATATACCTACACTATACACCACTACGCTTTTCTATCCCGAGGAATTTCGCAAAAAAAGTATACTGCGCGGTATGCATTTTTTTTAACATAAGAGTCTATGGGTGACATATGCCACTGTATGATATACGTCACAGGCATGGCCATATGTAGAGTTGGTGCTACCCTAGGCACATTTAGTGCTGATGCCACCCAAAACTACGGAAGTTACAGAAACAGCGTAGCCTGCTGACATTGTGGCTCTAGCACTGGACCCAGGAAAGTTAAGTATAGTAATTGTTTTGCTTTTTTATATGTTACTAATGTTTTTTTTCTGTTGGTTTGTGCTTTTTTACAGGTTCGGTTGTTGGACTACTTCAGATTCAAGGACAACTTTGAAGACGTTGTTTTTTATTTTCAATAAAATGGTTAACAAGAGGTTTTTTTTTATTTCAATACAATATTTTTTCTGTCTCTGTTTCTTTTTAACATTATAACTACTGCCTTAGTAATGTCCGTTGTCTTATTGACAGCGTCCATTACTAAGGACGTGGGCTCAGTTTTAGCCAGTGAAAAGGCTATCACTAACCCCCATTATTACCCCAGGACCCACCGCCACCAGGGGTGCCGGGAAGAGTTGGGTGCGATCCAGTAACCAACCATCCAAAGTGATGGTAGGGCATTGTGGCGGCCGCAGGCTGATATCATTAGGCTGGGAAAGCCCAGAAAGCGTGGCCCTTCCCACCCTGGTAATGCCAGCCTGCTGCTGCTATGTTGTATCTGGCTGGTTGTGAAAGATGGGGGGGGACTCCAGGTAATTTTTTTCCCTTATATATTTATTTAAAAAAAAAAAGGCTGATAATACCAGCCTGCGGCCACCCCAGTGCCCGACCATTGCTTCAGATGGTTGGGTACTGGATCGTCCCGGAACTCCTGGTGGTGGTGGGTACCAGGGTAATAATTGGGGGTTACTGCTAGCCTTTTCACCGGCTAACACTAAGCCCAGCCTTAGTAAGGGACGCTGTCTATCAGACAGCAGCTATTACTAAGGCAGTAGTTATAATGTTAAAAAAAATACCAACACAGAAAAAATATTTTATTGAAATAAAATCCCCCACACAACCCTCGCTGACCATTTCATTGAAAATAACAACGCCGTCATCAAAGTAGTCCCCAAATCCGATGTAGTCCAACAACCGAACCTGTAAAAATACACGCAAAAAAAACATTAGTACCGCTAGTAAGTAAAAAAGCAAAACAATTATTATATTTACCTTCCTGGGTCCGTGACAGTTAACTCAGCAGTGACAGCTCTAAGCTCTCATTGGTTAGTTTACACATATATACACATACAGACCCATACATACCCACACAGGCACATTACCTGCAGTCTTATGTAACACCACAGTTAATACACAGTGATAACTCTGAGTACAGATAATGTAGTAGATTTTACATGCAGTCCTATATAACACCACAGATAACACACAGTATTAACTCTCTGAATACAGATAATGTAGTAGATGCACACACAGAAACATATATACAGAGACATATATACACATACAGACACATATATAGACACTACTCACACAAATACATGAAGAGACACATATACGCACATATTGGAATATATAGACATATAAACACAGAGACATATACACACAAACACAGAGACATATATACACACACAGAGACATACATCAAGACAAATATACACACATAGAGACATACACACACAGACACATTTAGACACACAGACACACACGGACACAAACAGCAGACAGATTCTAATTAGGCTTCTGCACAGTCTCCCAGTCTTCTTGAAGGGGCTGAGCTTCCGCCTCTCCTCTTGCTGCCTCTGCTCCTGTCTCCTCCATCTGTGTAACAAATAGGCCAGCCCGGAGTCTGAGACACTCCAACTGTTCTTGGATTGGCTACAGCTGCTCACGTGAGCAGTTCTGTCCAATCCATGAATAGAGGGCATGTGTTTCCCTCAGTCTGAGGAGTGACCTGACTGCTGGTCGGTCGGTCAGGTCACAAAGTAAAATTTTTTTTAGAAAAAAATAAAAACTGAAATTATCCTGAAGCCGGCCCCACCCTGCTGGACGCCCTAGGTACTGCACCCCCAGTGTCTAGTGGCAAATACGAGCCTGATCACAGGTATACGTTTAACATATGCATAAAGGGCTTTTCAATTTACTTTTAAGACGTTTTCATTAGATGGATACCATTATAGCCTTTAGTTGACGGTTGCGTTAAACGGAGGCCTAATAGTGGCATGCGTCATCCATAGACTATAATGGTATCCATTTAACATTTATGTCATGATCAAGGTCATGAGAGTTTATGACATATACGTTAAACGTATACCAATATACTGTATGGTGACGGATGACACATTTAAGGCATCAGTAACAGCCTACATTTATAGTTGCCAACAGTTCTGAATTTGCCGGGACTCTCCCAGTAAATACAGAGACAGTCCCAGCAAATTACTGTCCTGGTAACTACCATTCAATTGTACCTGCATCCTTAGGGTATGTGCACACGTAGTGACCAAAAACGTCTGAAAATACAGAGCTGTTTTCAAGGGAAAACAGCCCCTGATTTTCACAAGTTTTTTGAGCAACTCGCGTTTTTCGCTGCGTTTTTGCAGCGTTTTTTACGTCCGTTTTTGGAGCTGTTTTCATTGGAGTCTATGAGAAAACCGCTCCAAAAACGTCCAAAGAAGTGTCCTGCACTTCTTTTGACGAGGCTGTATTTTTACACGTCGTCGTTTGACAGCTGTCAAACGACGACGCGTAAATGACAGGTCGTCTGCACAGTACGTCGGCAAACCCATTCAAATGAATGGGCAGATGTTTGCCGACGTATTGTAGCCCTATTTTCAGACGTAAAACGAGGCATAATACGCCTCGTTTACGTCTGAAAATAGGTCGTGTGAACCCAGCCTCAGGATGCAGATACAATTGAATATTTTGGCAGGGCAGGAAAACTATCCGCTACCTGCTCTGCCGTTCACTCTTCCAGGAGCTGAATCCCTGGCTAGAACGTTGGCAAAGCTCTGGCCGGGGATTCTGCTCATAGAGGGAGCCCCAATGGCGCTATCTACAGGGGAAGGTGTAGCGCTATTTACAGAGTGGGGGGTGTGTGGCGCTATCTACAGGGTGTGTGAGTGGCGCTATCTACAGGGGACTGTGTAGCACTATCTACAGGGGGCACTGTGGCATTATCTACAGCGGGGGGGGGGGTGTCACTATCTACAGAGGTCACTGTGGCACTATCTACAGAAGGCACTGTGGCATTATCTACAGAAGAAAACTGTAGCAGTATCTACAGAGGGCACTGTGGCAGTATCTACAGAGGGCACTGTGGCAGTATCTACAGGGGGTGTGGCACTATCTACAGAGGGCACTGTGGCAATATCTACAGAGGGCACTGTGGCACTATTTACAGGGGAAGCTGTGTGGCACTACCTACAGGGATCTGTGTGGCTCTATCTACATGGGGGTGGAACTAACCACAGAGGGCACTGTGGCATAATCTACAATGGGCACTGTGGCACTATCTACTGGGGACCTGTGTGGCACTATCTACAGGGGGGGGCGTGTGGCACTATCTAAAGCGGCGGTGTGTGTGGCATTATCTACAGGAAGTGGTGTGTGGCAAGATCTACAGGGAGCAGTATGTTGCAATATCTACAGGGAGCAGTGTGGGGCACCATCTACAAGAGGCACTGAGTGTGGCACCATCTACGGTGGTTTTTACGCTATCAGCAGCAGGGGCGTTGCTAGGGTCTTAAAAAATCAGGGGCCCAAGCCCCGAGACATATATTTACCCCCCCCCCCCGAAAAAAAAATGTTTTAAATATATGAGAGATCGCATATCTATAAGACTAAGGCTCTTATAGCTACACTGCTGGATAGAATTGGATGCATTGTCTCAGCAGACAGTATCATACATGATAGACTTAGATACATGGCCCCAGCAGACAGTATCACACATGATAAAGTTAGGGCTCATTCAGACGAGTGTGATTCTAGTCCGTGTGGTGTGCGTTGAAATAACGCACAGCACACTGGACCCATTGATTTCAATGGGGCTATTCACACATGCGTGAGTTTTTATGCACCGTGTGTCCGTTGCGTGAAACTTACTGCATATCCTATATTAGTGCGTTTTCACACACCTAGTCGCCTATTGAAGTCAATGGGTGCTTGAAAACCATGGACAGCACACGGATGACATCCGTGTGCTGTCCTTGTTTCACGCATCAATTACTTTGGAAAAAAAAGTGCTTGCAAGTGCATGAAAAACACATGCCACACGCAAAGCACACTGATGCAAAACGCAACACACACAACCAGATTTACGGGTGTTTTTACGCACGTAAATCTGACACACTCATGTGAATGTAGCCTTAGATACAGGGTCCCAGCAGTAAGTATCCTTGTACTAATCCTCAGGGGCAAATTTGGCATTTCTGGAGCCCCAAGCAAAGTTATGTCTCGGGGCTCTATTTAAAGACACCTGTAGAGCGTTCCCCACACAATGCCCCCTGTATATAGTGTCACAACCCCCCTGTATGGTTACACACACAGTCCCCCTGCCATAGATCCCCCTTGCAGACAGTGCCATGCAGTCCCCTGTAGCTAGTCCCACATACCCACCTTGTCTCATCAGACAGTATCATACATGATAGGCTTAGATACATGGCCCAGCAGACAGTATCACACATGATAGACTTAGATAAAGTGCCCCAGCAGTCAGTATCACATATGATAGACATAGATACAGGGCCCCAGCAGTAAGTATCCTTGTAATAACATATGTCCAACCCCCCAAAAAAATGTGTGTGCATGTATGTATATGTATGTTTGTATATATATATATATATATATATATATATATATATATATATATATATATATATATATATATATATATATATATATATATATATATGAGACAGCATATCTGTAACACTCTGACCCTATAGCTATGGATACGATTAGATACAGTAGCTGAGCGGACTTTATCACATATAATAGGCTTAGATATAGGGCCCAGCTAGCTGACATTGCGGCTCTAGGGCTGGACCCAGGAAAGTAGGAATTAGACCTACCGGTAATTGTATTTCCAGGAATCCATCATGACAGCACCCTTACATTTCCTCCCTTTATTGAAATTCTAATTTGTGCAATTAACATTTTGTGCATGTCATGTCAGGTTGCCCTCTTGACCTCTATAGGGCCAGGAAGACAGAGAGGTTAAAAGGCCTCTCCCACCTCCCACTTGTCAGTGTTTTTCAATTACTACACCAGGATAGATGCAACTCTATTTTATTTTCAGGGAGAATAATTGACATGTTAATTGCACAAATTAGAATTTCAATAAAGGGAGGAAATGTAAGGGTGATGTCATGATGGATTCCTGGAAATACAATTACCGATAGGTCTAATTCCTACTTTCCAGTACATCCCTCATGACAGCACCACAGGAACAATACCAGATTATAAACTCAGGGCGGGACTACATATTGGATGACTTTGCGTCCAAAACTAAAATCTGTATCTGACAACACATGTAGCCTATAATGTCTGCAAAACGTATGATGGCTTAACCAAGTGGCAGCTCTGCATATTTGGTTCATAGAGGCTTCTCTTCTTTCTGCCCAGGATGCGGAAACTGCTCTCGTTGAATCAGCTTTTACGCATTGGGGGGCACAGAGTCCTTGGGACTTGTAGGCTTCTTGTATTGTAATCTTGCTAGAGAGCTTTTTGAGGCTTTCTTTCCTCTATTCTTTCCACTGCATAAGACAAATAGATTTTTATCCGGTCTCCAAGAAGTGGTTCTATCCAGATAACGAAGTATTGTACGCCTGACATCCAAGCGATGGAACTTTTCTTCTTGTTGGTCTTTTGGATCTGGACAATAGGAAGGTAGAATTATTTTTTGGTCTCTATGGAAGGCAGTAGGAACTTTTGGAATAAGAGAAGTGTCTAGTTTTAGAATAATCCTGTTTTCTTGAATTTTTAGGTAGGGTTCCATGACTGAAAGAGATTGGATTTCTCCAATCCTACTCACTGATGTAATAGCGACTAAAAATGCAGATTTCAGCGTTAAAAATGTTATATCAATTGAGTCGAGAGGCTCAAAGAGAGGATCACAAAGAGCCGTTAGAACTACATTTAAATCCCAGGCAGGAACCAATTTCTTTAGTAAAGGTTTTAATGTAGAAATTGCTTATGTGAATCTTCTGATACACCTATGTTCAGCTAAGGGAGTATTGAAAAAATTGCCTAGAGCTGAAATTTGTACTTTTAAGAAACTAGGGCTAAGCCCTTTCTTAAATCCTGATTGTAAAAAAATCTAGGATCATTGCGATGTTAGGAGAAAAGGGGTCCGGACCCGGATCTCCCTACCAGGAACAGAATTTCTTCCAAATATTGATAGATTTTTGAGGTAACTTCTTTATGGCTTAATAAGATTGTTGAAATTACCGCGTCTGACAGACTGTGGTAACTCAGGATCTGCCTTTCAGGATCCATGCTGACAGCTTCAGAGTCTCTACTCCTTGATAAAATAATGGATCTTAGCAGAGGCGTAGCTAGGTTCTCCAGCACCCGGGGCAAAGATTCAGTTTGGCGCCCCCCCCCCAACCTCTTTCCCGACATCTCCTTCCCCCTCGCCGTGTTTGTTTTCTCTACCAATCGACGTGTCATTTCTTTTTATGTAACGCGAGCATAAAATTATTTGTACATTTCACAAGCAATATGGTTCTATACACAACACCAGAACCAAGCTCGGTACATATATACAACACCAGCACAAATACAGCTCAATTTAGTGCAACCCCTGCCGTATAGGTTTGTATGGCGTAAAACTACAGCTCCCAGCATAGCCCGAACAATGATAAGGATATGCTGGGAGATGCCGTTTCACAAAAAATAAATCCTATCATAATCATACCACCCATCATCTCGCTGCAGATCATACAGTAACTACAGTGCTGATTAGAGGCAGAGTGAACATTTACATTAAGTGACTCACCGGTGACGTCTCAGATTCTAGTTCTTTTTCTCCATTTGGTCCAGACCTCTATGATGACTTCTCCCGGTCCATTTCTGCAGTTTGCCGATCACATGTCTTCAGCTTCTCACTTTTCCAACATTTCTGCACCTATAAATAAATATAAAGTTATCATTATACCACACACTACGCACCTAAATATAATAGCTCCAAACACTGCACCTCTAATTATAATAGCACCATACACCGTGTCCTACACACACACACACACACACACACACACACACACACACACACACACACTGTGCCCCCTGTAGAAAGTGCCTGCCATAGAGCCCCCTGTAGATAGTGCCTGCCATAGAGCCCCTGTAGATAGTGCCCCCATATAGACCACCCCTGTATATAGTGTCCCACAAATAACTTCCCCTATAGTGCTCTACAGATAGCCCACCCTTGTATATAGCCCCCTGTAGATATAGCCCACCCCTGTATATAGTGCTCCACAGATAGCCCACCCCTGTATATTGCCCCCCCCTTGTACATATAGTCCACCCCTGTATATAGTGCTCCACTAGATAGTCCACCCCTGTATATAGTGCTCCACAGATAGCCAACAACTGTATATACTATATACAAGGGTGGGCTATCTGTGGAGCACTATATACAGGGGTGGACTATATGTACAAGGGGGCTATATACAGGGGTGGGCTTTCTGTGGAGCACTATAGGGGGAGCTATTTGTGGGATACTATATACAGGGGTGGGCTATATCTACAGGGGGACTATATACAGGGGTGGGCTATATCTACAGGGGGACTATATCTACAGGGGGACCATATCTACAGGGGGACCATATCTACAGGGGGACCATATCTACAGGGCTGGGCTATACACAAGGCTGGGCTATACACAGGGCTGGGCTATACACAGGGCTGGGCTATACACAGGGGGGCTATATCTACAGGGGTGGGCTATACACAGGGGGGCTATAACTACAGAGGGGGGCTATATACAGGGGTGGGCTATACACAGGGGGGCTATATCTACAGGGGTGGGCTATATACAGGGGTGGGCTATATACAGGGGGAATATATCTACAGGGCTGGGCTATAGCTACAGGGCTGGGCTATATACAGGGCGACTATATCTACAGGGGGGGGCTATATACTGGGGTGGGCTATCTATGGAGCACCATATACAGGGGTGGGCTATATCTACAGGGGGCTATATACTATATAGCCCACCCCTGTATATGGTGCTCTATAGACAGCCCACTCCAGTATATAGCCCCCCTGTAGATATAGTCCCCCTGTATATAGCCCCCTGTAGATATAGTCCCCCTGTAGATATAGTCCCCCTGTATATAGCCCAGCAGATATAGTCCCCCTGTATACAGCCCCCCTGCAGATATAGTCCACCTGTATATAGCCCCCCTGTAGATATAGTCCCCCTGTATATAGCCCCCCTGTAGATATAGTCCCCCTGTAGATAGCCCAGCAGATATAGTCCCCCTGTATATAGCCCAGCCCTGTAGATATAGTCCCCCTGTAGATAGACACCCCCCGTAGATAAAGTCCCCCTGTATATAGCCCAGCCTGTAGATAAAGTCCCCCGTGTAGACAAAGTCCCCCCCGTAGATACAGCCACACTTCTATTACAATTAAAAAAATTAAAAAAAAATAAATAAATGTCAAACTCACCTTATTCCCGCTCCCACGCCGTCCGGCAGCTATGGAGACCTGCTCTCTTCTGCGCAGGTCTCCAGGGGGTTGAACACAGCGTCTATGAAAGGCGCTGATTGGCTGGGCAGGATGACTTTCCCTGTCAGTCAGTCAGCGCCTTTCATCGACGGAAGCGTCACTGGTACAAAAGGTACCAGTCGCTTCATTCGTGGAAAGGCGCTGAATGGCCGGGCACGGAACGTGCCCGGTCATTCATTGCTTCTAATTGTACCTGTGTCCTTGCGACACAGGTACAATTATAGTGCAGGAGGAGGGGGCGCTGGCGCCCCCTCTGAACTGTGCTCGGGGCACATGCCCCGCTTGCCCCCCCCCCTAGCTACACCCCTGATCTTAGGAGAGAAGGTTCTTTTTGTCTGGGAGCATGATAGGGTCTTTCGATGCCAGGTACTTTAGGATTGGAAACCAGCTTCTCTTTGGCCAATAAGGAAAAATGATGGTGACTTTTGTCAAATATTCCTGGATTTTCCTTAACACCATTGGAATTAGAGGAAACGGAGGAAAGGCATAGGCCAGATTCATGTTCCAGGGTTCAATGGGTTCTCTCTGAGATTTAGGGAGAAGACTGTATCTACTTGGGGTTTTTTTCTTGTGGCGAATAGATCCACCTGGGGATAACCCCATTTCTGGGTTAGGGACTGGAAAACTTCCTTGTTCAGGGACCATTCTCCTGGATCTATTTTCCTCCGGCTTAGGAAGTCGGCCCCTTAAGTGGACTGCGGAAACCGACAGAACATTTTCTTACACCCAACTGAGGATTTGCGCAGAGAGGGCTTGAAGATGAGCATGTCTTGTTCCCCCTAATGGCGGACAAAGGATACTGCAGTTGTGTTGTCCGATAAGACTCTTACATGCATGTCTTTTATGATGGGCATAGCTTTTATGAATGTTTCCTATATGGCTTTTAGTTCTCTGAAGTTTGAGGACATAATTTTTGTCTGAGTAGGCAATGTGCCCTGAAAATGTTTGTCTTGGACCACGGACCCCCAGCCTTGTTCGCTGGCATCTGTGGTCATTACCACATAAGGAGAAGTTCTCCATGGGACCCCTTTGTTTATGTTGCTTGGGCAGAGCCACCAGTGGAGAGATGACTTCACTGTCTCGGGAATGTGAATTTTTTAATTCAAGGAATCTTGATTTAGATTCCACTGGGATAGAATTAAATTGTGTAAGGGTCGAGCGTGGAATTGACTCCATGGAATGGACTGTATGCAAGGCGTCATCAAACCTAACATCCGCATTCCTTCTCTTATGGAGCAGGTGTGTTTTGCCCAAAATTTCCTCACTTCGGTCTGTAGATGAATTTGTTTCTCCCTTGGAAGGAAGGAATGTTGGAGAGAGGAGTCTAACATTACTCCTATGAAGACCTTCTGTTTTTGGGGAGCATGACTCGATTTTTCGAAGTTTATTATCCATCCCAATTTCTATAGTAGGGTAAGAACCTGTAACTGATGGTTACATAGTTACATAGTTTGTACGGTTGAAAAAAGACACATGTCCATCAAGTTCAACCAAGGGATGGGAAAGGAGTAGTAAAAAATTTCTACACATAGGAGCTAATATTTTTTTGTTCTAGGAAATTATCTAAGCCTTTTTTAAAGCCATCTACTGTCCCTGCTGTGACCAGCTCCTGCGGTAGACTATTCCATAAATTCACCGTTCTCACAGTAAAGAAGGCTTGTTGCCTCTGCAGGCTGAACCTTTCTTTTTCCAGACGGACGGAGTGTCCCCTTGTTTTTTTAGGGGGTTTAACATGGAAAAGGATTTCACCATATTTTTTGTATGTGCTATTCATATATTTGTATAAGTTAATCATGTCCCCCCTTAGTCGTCTTTTTTCAAGGCTAAATAGGTTTAGTTATTTTAATCTTTCCTCATAACTTATATTCTCCATGCCGCTTATTAGCTTCATTGCTCTTCTTTGTATTTTTTCCAACTCCAGGGCATCCTTTCTATGAACTGGAGCCCAGAACTGAACTGCATATTCTAGATGAGGCCTGACTAATGCTTTGTAAAGCGGTAATATTACATCCCTGTCCCGTGAGTCCATGCCTCTTTTAATACATGACAATATCTTGCTGGCCTTTGAAGCAGCTGATTGACATTGCATGCTGTTATTTACTTTATGATTTACATGTACACCCAGATCCTTCTCAACAAGTGACTCCCCCAGTGTAGCTCCCACTAGGACATATGATGCATGCAGGTTGTTCGTACCCAGGTGCATAACTTTACATTTATCTACATTAAACTTAATTTGCCAAGTGGATGCCGAAACACTCAGTTTGTTTAAATCCGCTTGCAATTCACAAACATCTTCCATAGTCTGAACTATATTACATAGCTTGGTGTCATCTGAAAAAATAGAAATAGTGCTATTAATCCCATCCCCTATATCATTAATAAATAAGTTGAATAATAGTGGTCCGAGCACTGAGCCCTGGGGTACACCACTTATAACCGGTGACCATTCAGAGTAGGAATCATTGACCACAACTCTCTGGATACGGTCCTTGAGCCAATTCTCAATCCAATTAGAAACTATACTTTCTAAACCTATAGTCCTTAATTTACCCATTAGACATCTATGAGGAACCGTGTCAAATGCCTTTGCAAAGTCAAAAAACACTATATCCACAGCAGTCCCTCTGTCTAGGCTTCTGCTCACCTCTTCATAAAAACAAATCAGGTTGGTTTGACAGCTTCTGTCCTTAGTAAAACCGTGCTGGCTGTCACTTATAATACTATTTATTGTCACATAATTCTGTTTATAGTCCCTCAATAGCCCCTCAAACATTTTCCCCACAATTGATGTTAAGCTTACTGGTCTATAATTAGCCGGCGAAGACCTAGAGCCCTTTTTGAAAATAGGCACCACATTTGCCCTGTGCCAGTCCCTTGGCACTATACCAGTCACAAGAGAATCTTGAAATATTATGAAGAGGGGGACAGAAATAACTGAACTAAGCTCCTTAAGAACTCTAGGGTGTAACCCATCTGGTCCCGGGGCCTTGTGTACGTTTATTTTATTTAATTTAGCTTGCACCATATCTACATTCATCCAATTCAGTATATCAACTGATAGATTAACAGCACTGGCAGCGGCTACATTAGCTGCTCTTTCTTCTGTTGTATATATAGAGCGGAAGAACCGATTTAGTAACTCTGCCTTCTCTTGATCCCCTGTGACCAACTCCCTGTTACCACTATCTAGGGGTCCTCCATGTTCACACCTTGGCTTTTTTGCACTTATATGCTTGAAGAATTTTTGGGGATTTGTTTTACTATCCTTCGCCACCTGCCTTTCATTTTGTATTTTTGCTGAGTTTATTACCTTTTTACAGATTTTATTAAGCTCTTTATATTTTACAAAGGCTACAGCTGTACCCTCAGATTTGTATTTTTCAAATGCCCTTTTTTTTTTCCATGTATTGCACTTTTTAGAGAAGGTGTAAGCCATGTGGAGTTTAATTTTAGTTGTTTATACTTGTTATCTAAAGGAATACATTTTGCAGTATAATTACCCAAAGTAGATTTGAAAATCTCCCATTTATCATTTGTACCATTATTTGACATTAATTATTCCCAGTCTATATCCTGAATTGCAGCCCTCATCCTGGTGTAATTGGCCTTCTTAAAATTAAGTGTTTTTGCCCTCCCAGCCTGTGTTTGTTTTTTACAGTATAGGTAAAATGTAACTATATTGTGATCACTGTTACCGAGGTTTTCACGAACATTGACATTCCCAACAAGCTCTGCATTATTAGAAATGACCAGATCCAACAGAGCTTCACCTCTAGTCGGGTCTTTCACAAACTGGCCCATAACATTTTCCTGCAACAGGTTGAGGAAATGTCCCCCCTTTGCAGTTGAAGCCGAACCATGACACCAATCAATATCCCGGTAATTAAAATCTCCCATTATCACTACAGTACCCCCCTGTGCTGTCCGCTCCATCTGTTTATATAGCTGAACTTCCATCTCCTCAGTTATATTGGGGGGGTCTATAGATTACACCAAAAGTAATTTTTTTCAGTGTTTACCTCCCTTTGAAATTCCACTCACAAGGTTTCAACCTCCTCACAATCTTCACCCTCTAATGTCTCATTCAAACTCACCTTCATATCGCTTCTCACATACAGACATACACCACCAACTTTCCTATTTGTCCTGTCTTTCCGAAACAGAGTAAAACCCTGTAGATTTACAGCCCAATCATGTGAAGAGTCTTGCCATGTCTCAGCAACACCAACTATATCTAGATTTTCTTCCAGTACCAAGGCCTCCAGCTCCCCCATTTTTCTTGCTAGACTTCTGGATTTGTGAACATACACTTTAACTTGCCTTTAAATGTTTCACTTTCAGTATCAGAAATGTGATTATTTTACATTATTTGGGCATTTTTATTTTCACTGCTATTTTGTAACGAAAGGATCTCCTTATCCAGTTGTCTAGTCCTCTCCCCACAGTCTGTTTCTCCCCCCACCAATATAGTCTGACCCCTCTCTAACCTGATTACCTCTTTATTTTCTACATTGACCTCCCTCCTCAGCCCTAGTTTAAATACTGCGCCACCCCAGCTAGAATTCTCTCCCCCAGCACAGCGTACCCCCTTCCATTTAGGTGCAAATCATCTGCAGAATACAGTTTGTACCCCAATGAAAAGTCAGCCCAATGCTCTAGGAACCCAAAGCCTTCTCCTCTACACCAAGACTTAAGCCATGCATTTAACTCCCTGAGCTCCCGCTGTCTTTCCTGTGATTCGCATGGCACTGCCAGTATTCCTGAGAATACAACCTTGGAGGTCCTTCCCTTCAGCTTGTAGCCTAGTTCTTTAAAATTATTCTTAAGGCTCATCCACCTACCATTTATTCTGTCGTTGGTACCCACATGGACCATGACAGCTGGATCATCACCAGCCCCTCCCAGCAATTTGTCCACCCATTCCACCACATGCCAAACCCTGGCACCAGGGAGACAGTAAACCATTCGGTTGGGGCGGTCTTGGTGACAAATTATTCTATCCATCTTCCTGATTATAGAATCCCTTACAACTATCAATTGTCTTGGCTTACCTGCATTACCATCCCGCCGACTACTAGCTGGGCTGTTCTCCCGGCTGTTAGGGAGATCAGTATCCACTAGGGCTGCCATTTCTGAGACCGACACCCTCGCATCATCACCCAACTTGGCAATTTTGCTTGGAATGTCAGAAAGGATTGGCCTTCCTTTTCTTTGACCGCTTTCTACTGCCCCTAACTACATTAACCCAGCTACTTACCTGATCCTGTTCACCCATGTCTTCACCCTCCAGTTCTAACCCACTAACTACATGCTCCGTGAGCAGCAAGCTATGCTCAAAATTGTCTATCTTCTTCAGTCTTGCATTCTGCTCCTCCAGATCCCTAATGCAAGCTTCCAGGTGAACAACATGCTCACATCTGCCATAGAGGTATTCACCCTGGAACTCCGGCTCCAGTCATGCATACATATGGCAAACTGTGCACTGAAGAAAACCTCCAATCTTGCTATCCATTATCCAAGTTACAACAAAACAGTGAACAATTGTCAAAGTAAAAGAAAAGAAGAGTACTTACTGGGGCTTAGCTCCTCTTTAAAACTCCGGTTTTATAACTCCACTTATATCACAAACCACTTAAACCACCAAGTTCAGACAGTTTAGTATAGACAGAGTTTCCGCTACCAGAAGGAAGTCGTTTAGGTATGGGATGATAACTATGTCTTGACTCCTCAAAACCGCCATAATCTCTGCCATAATTTTTGTAAATACTCTGGGGGTAGAGGAAATGCCGAAGGGGAGACAAACAAATTGGAAGTGAAGAACGGAAGGACAGTCCTGAATCTCGAATCTGAGGAATCTTTGATAGACTGGGTGGATAGGGATGTGATAGTAAGCATCTTTTAAATCTATGGTACACAGTGATGCTTCCTTCTTTATCAGTGGAGTAGTCGATCTGATAGACTCCGCCTTGAACCTGCGATATTTCACCTATTTGTTCAATATTTTCAGGTTGATGATAGTCCTGTAAGAACCATTTGTTTTTTTGACCAAGAAGATTTTTGAGTAGTGGTCCTTGAATGTTTCGTTGTGGGGTACCGGAGCAATCGCCTATAGTTGTAGAAGCTTCTGGACATCCAAGATGAGACATTGTTGGAGATTTTTTGATTGGTACGTGGTTAATAGAAATTTCTCTGGTGGAAGGGAGGAGAACTCTATCTTGTATCCCTCCTTGATAATTTGTAGAACCCACGGCTTCTGGGTAATTTTGGTCCACACGGTATAAAAGTGTAGGAGTCTTCCCGCCAAAATTATGGCGTCATTGCATTGCTTTGAGGGCTGAAATGAGTTGTTGGGGTCGAGGAGATATCCCTGACCTCTTACACCCTTGGGATAACTCCAGCAGCCCGACTTCCCTTTACCTCTGTAGTTCGGTATAGTGGCTTCCCTTTGTTGGTGAAACTTACGAAATTGAGGAGTCTTTTGGGGTTTTTCTTCTGGAAACCCCTTCTTTCTATCTGTTGCGCTTTCTAACATGTTATCTAGGAGAGGCTCAAACATTAAAGACCCTGTAAAGGGGATGGAGCAAAGCTTGTTTTTAGATTTCATGTCTCCTGACCACATCTTGAGCCATAATGCTTTTCCAGCCACGTTTGATACAGCCCCATTCCTGGCAGAAAATCTGACCGATTCGCCTGATGCGTCCACCAAAAACCTCGTTGCCAGTTTTAGTAAGGGTAGAGATTCCAATACATCTTCCCTTGAAGTTTTCATCATTAAATGGGCCTCAAGTTGGCTCAACAAAATAAACATCGATCTTCCAACCGACGTGGCAGCGATATTTGTGGAAATTAAAGCGGATGAAGATTCCCTGCTTTTCAGCAGACCATCTGCTTTTCGTTCCATAGAATCCTTTAACTGAGAGGAATCTTTGAAGGGGATTGCTGTTTTTTTTAGCAACTCTAGCCACTGGGACGTCAAACTTTGGGACCTCATCCCTAGGTTCTGTGTCTTCAGTATCAAAAAGAAGTCTGTTCTTAAATTCTCTTGAAAAGTCTTTTTTCTGAATACTCCCATTCCGCTGTAACCATATTTATGAGGTTTTCGTTCACAGGGAATACTTTTGTTTTCCTTTCTGTAAGGCCCCCGAACATTTCATCTTGGATGGTATTGGGTTGCTTTTCTTCTGGAATATACATTATTTTTCTGATTGCTTGGATTAACCCCTTAACCCCTTAATGACCGGGCCATTTTGCACGTTAATGACCAAGGATTATTTTTTGTTTTTTCACGGTCGCATTCCAAGAGTCGTAACTCTTTTTTTATTCCGTCGACATAGCCGTATAAGGGCTTGTTTTTTGCGGGACGAGTTGTATTTTGTAATTGCACCATTTTTAGATGCTTATAATATATTGATTAACTTTTATTAACTTTATTTTAGGAGAGAATTGAAAATAAGCAGCTATTCCAGCATTAATTTTCACGTTATAAATTTACGCCGTTTACTATGCAGCGTGAATAACATGTTAACTTTATTCTATGGGTCGGCACGATTACAGGGATACCAAATGTGTAAAGGTTTTATATGTTTTTTCTACGTTTGCACAATAAAAACCCTTTTAGAAACAAATTACTTGTTTTTGCATCGCCGCGTTCCAAGAGGCGTAATTTTTTTATTTTTCCGTCGATGTGGCCGTACGTGGGATTGATTTTTGCGGGACAATGTGTAGTTTTCATTAGTACTATTTTGGGGTACATAGGACTTATAGATGAACTTTTATTTTATTTTTTATGGGGGGAATGGGAGAAAAGAGAGAATTTTGCCGTTGTTTTTTGCGTTTTCTTTGGACGCCGTTCATCCGGCGGTTTAATTAATGTGTTCATTTTATTGGTCAAGTTGTTACGATCGCGGGGATACCATATATGTGTATGTGTGATTTGTTTTGACCGTTTTATTAAATAAAACCACTTTTTGGGGCAAAAAAGTAGTTTTATTTGACTTTGACTGTAATTTTTTTTATTTTTTTTTTCACAAACTTTATTTAACGGTTTTACTTTTTTTTTTTTAGTCCCACCAGGGGACTTCACTATGCGATGTGCCGATCGCATATATAATGCTTTGGTATACTTAGTATACCAAAGCATTATTGCCTGTCAGTGTAAAACTGACAGGCAACCTGTTAGGTCATGCCTCTGGCATCGCCTAACAGGCAGATGCTGAAGACAGACCTGGGGGTCTTTGTTAGACCCCCGGCTGTCATGGAAACCCGACGGCGACCCGCGATTTGTTTGCGGGGGCGCCGATCGGGAGACAGAGGGAGTTCCCCCCTCTGTCAAACACATTAAATGCCGCTGTCACTGTTGACAGCGGCATTTAATGGGTTAAACTGCCGGAATCGGCGCGTGCTTCGATTCCGGCAGTTGCAGCAGGAGCCAGGCTGTGTATAACAGCCGTGCTCCTGCCGCTGATCGCGTGGGTACAGTCTCAGTACCCGCGCGATCACAGGACGGATATATCCGTCCTCCTGCGCGAACTAGCAGCTGCTGAGGACGGATATATCCGTCCTTCGGCGTTAAGGGGTTAAGGACGCAGCCTTGTTTTGGCCTTAAGGCTCAGAGCCCATTTTTCAAATCTGACATATTTCACTTTATGTGGTAATAACGTCGGAATGCTTAAACCTACCCAAGCGATTCTGAGATTGTTTTCTCGTGACACATTGGGCTTCATGTTCGTGGTAAAATTTGGTCGATATATTCAGTGTTTATTGGTGAAAAATTGCAAAATTTAGAGAAAATGTTGAAAAAATAGCATTTTTCAGAATTTAAATGCATCTGCTTGTAAAACAGACGGTTATACCACCCAAAATAGTTACTAGTTCACGTTTCCCATATGTCTACTTTAGATTGGCATCGTTTTTTGAACATTATTTTATTTTTCTTGGACGTTACAAGGCTTAGAACATAAACAGCAATTTCTCATATTTTTAAGAAAATTTCAAAAGCCTTTTTTTTAAGGTACCTCTTGAGTTCTGAAGTGGCTTTGAAGGGCCTATGTATTAGAAACCCTGATAAAACACCCCATTTTAAAAACTAGACCCATCAAAGTATTCAAAACAGCATTTAGAAAGTTTTTTAACCCTTCAGGCATTTCACAGGAATTAAAGCAAAGTGGAGGGGAAATTTGCAAATTTAATTTTTCTTGCTGAATTTCAATTTTATTCAATTTTTTTTCTGTAACACAGAAGGTTTTACCAGAGAAACACTACTAAATATGTATTGTACAGATTCTGCAGTTTTTAGAAATGTCCCACATGTGGCTCTACTGCGCTCGTGGAATAAAACACAAGCCCTAGAAGCAAAGAAGCACCTAGTGCATTTTGAGTCCTCTTTTTTATTAGAATATATTTTAGGCAGCATGCCAGGTTTGAAGAGGTGTTGAGGTGCCAAAACAGTAGGAATCCCCCAATAGTGACCCCATTTTGGAAACTACACCCCTCAAGGAATTAATTTATGGTTGTTGTTACCATTTTGCCCGCACAGTTTTTTCACAGCACGTATTTGAATTGGGCTGTGAAATGAAAAAAATTTCATTTTTTCCAATAAAATGTCATTTGTGATCAAAATTTCTTAATTTTCACACGGAACAAAATACCCCATTTTGTTGCCCAATTTTTCCTTAGTGTGGCAATACCCCATTTATGGCGATAAACTGCAGTTTGGGCCCATGGGAGGGCTCAGAAGGAAAGGAGCGCTATGTGTTTGTTGGAGTCAAGATTTTGCTGGATTGGTTTTCGGGTGCCATGTCGCATTTGCAGAGCCTCAGAGGTATCAAAGCAATGGAAACCCACCAGAAGTGACCCCATTTTGGAAACTACACCCCTCAAAGTATTCACAACAGCATTTAGAAAGTTTATGAACCCTTTAGGTGTTTCACAGAAATTTAGAGTAAAGTAGAGGTGAAATTTAGATTTATTTTTTTGTCAGAAAATCCTCTTTATACCATTTTTTTTATAACACAAAAGGATTTATCAGAGAAACGCAACTTAATACTTATTGCCCAGATTCTGCAGTTTTGAGAAATATCCCACATGTGGCCCTAAGTGCGGTAATGGACTGAAGCACCGGCCTCAGAAGCAAAGGAGCGCCTAGTGGATTTTGAGGCCTCCTTTTTATTAGGCACCATGTCCGGTTTGAAGAGGTCTTGTGGTGCCAAAACAGTGGAAAACCCCCAAAAGTGACCCCATTTTGGAAACTAGACACCTTGAAGAATTCATTGCAGTTTTTATGGGGTGCATGTGACTTTTTGTTCAGTTTTTATTCTATTTTTAGGTGGCGTGGTGACTAAAAAACAGCAATTCTACTATTGTTTTTTATTCTATTTTTTTTACAGCGTTCACCGTGTGCTATAAATGACACATTCACTTTATTCTGCGGGGCGATACGATTACGGCGATACCCTATGTTTATAGTTTTTTTTTATGTCTTATGGCGTTTGCACAATAAAATAAGTTTTGTAAAAAATCATTCACTTTTTGTGTTACCATATTCTAAGCGCCAGAACTTTTTTATTTTTCCATCAATAAAGCCGTGCGAGGACTTATTTTTTGCGTAACGAACTGTAGTTTCGATCAGTACCATTTTTCGGTACATGCGACTTTTTGATCTCTTTTTATTCCATTTTTTGGGAGGTGAAGTGACCAAACAATTGTGATTGTGGTACGGTTTATTATTATTTTCTTTTACGGCGTTCACCGTGCGGGATAAATAACAAAATAATTTTGTAGTTCAGGCCGTTACGGACGCGGCGATACCAATTATGTATAGTTTATTGGTTTGTTTATATATTTTTATTAATAATAAAGGACTGATAAGGTAAAAAGGGTGATTTTTACTTTTAATACTTTTAAAACTTTTATTTTCTTATTTTTACACATCTTTTTTTTACTTTATTACTTTGTCCCACTAGGGGACTTGAGGGCAGGAGGCCCTGATCGCTATTCTAATACACTGCACTACATGCGTAGTGCAGTGTATTAGAGCTGTCAGCTACTCACTGACAGCAAGCCTAGTGGGTCCTGACGTTGTCAGGACCCACTAGGCTTCCGTCTATGGCATAGCCGGACGCCTTTGTTTGGTGTCCGGTTGCCATAGTCACCATCGCCGGCCGCTATCATGTAGCAGGCCGGCGATGGCAGCTTAACCCCTAAAAAGCCGCAATCTCTATAGAACGCGGCTTTTAAGGGGTTAATCAGCGGGGACACAGCGATCGGTCCCCGCTGTAGGAGCTGTGACAGCTGCTGTACGTTACTCCCGAGACGTACTATTAGGTCATGGAGCGCGAACGATACAGCTGCCGTGACCTAATAGTACGTCCAGGAGCGGGAAGGGGTTAAGGTATCGGACATGTCAGAAGAAAAATAAAATGTATTTTCCTGTGTGGATGAGATTGAAGGTAACACTTCCTTTCCTTCCTCCAACACAACCTCTAATAAATAATAGAATTCTTGTTCGGAGTCAGAACCCTGAGATGGTGGGCACCATTTTTGTTCTACTTCCATCCGTGACCTTTTTGCACGGGAGTGTGGCGGAGTTTCTTGAGGAGGGGCGAGGGAGGCTACTGACTGATTCACCTCATCACGAATAATAGACCTCAGTTCAGACATAAACGTAGGTTGTTCTTCTTCCAGTAATTTTGTGATACAATCCTGACACAGCTGTTTCTTATGTGATTCAAGCAATTTTTTTCCACAAGTCGCACACTTTTCAACTTTCTTTTTAAGGTCTGTTTGTCTCTGAGAGGATTTTTTATCATGACCCTGGGACATATCTGGAATTCCATCAGAAAGAGCTGATTCCATCGCCGCAACGAGAATATAATCCAATATCCTTCTCAAAGATATATGATATAAGCTGTATAAATCACGTTAGAGGTATTAGCTCTAACGCATACCTGTGCAGGTCCCTTCTTATGTGGGCGTTTTTTTAATTTCCTGCCTTCCAAGATAGCCACATACCTGAAGTAGGCGGATGTCATGTGATGCGGCTACCCGTTGAGATGCGGCCGCGTCATAGCCCGAGTGACGCGTTCCAGTGAGGTCACTTCCGGCGATGCGGTCGCTGCTGAGGTTAATTCCGGGGCGCCAAACATATGGAGCTCCCGTTCCCCACGTGGATCCCGCAGCATTCGGCTTGAAGCCGTTCTTGGAAGTCCCGAACCTGCACGCTACAGGAATCCAGCTTAGGATTCATAAGGCTAGCGTTTTTGGTTCGGGGAGCTAAGGGAGAGCTATGAGAGAGGTGTTAGCCTAGGCACCTAGGGGGAATAGAAGGGGAAGTACACAGACTCTCTGATCTCGCCCCCTGCCCAAATTTTCCAGGAGCAATTTCTCTCTGTACCTGACCCTGTAGGGACAGGAAGAAAACTGACAAGTGGGTGGTGGGAGGGTCCTTTTAACCTCTCTGTCTACCTGTCCCTATAGAGGTCAAGAGGGAAACCTCCTGTGGTGCTGTTATGAGGGATGTACTGGAAAGGTAAGTATAATAATTGTTTTTCTTTTTTATGTGTTACTAATTTTTTTGTGTGTCTGTGTTTTTTTTACAGGTTAAATTGTTGGACTACGTCGGATTTGAGGACTACTTCAAAATATATTCTCAATAAAATGGTTAATGAGGGTTGTTTTTTTTTTCTTATTTCAATAAAATATTTTTTTTATGTCCTTGTATTTTTTTTAACTTTATTACTGCCGCCTTAGTAATGGCCGTTGGCTGATTGACAGCGTCTATTACTAAGGCGGGGCTTAGTGTTAGTCGATGCAGAGGCTAACACTAACCCCCCATTATTACTCCGGTAACCACTGCCACCAGGGGTACGATCCAGTACCTGATCATCTGTAGGGATAGTCGGACAATGGGGCGGCCGCAAGCTGGTGTTATTAGGCTGGGAAAGGCCAAAAACAGTAGCCTTTCCAACCCTGGTAATGCTGGGCTGCTGCTGCTGGGTTGTATCTGGCTAGTTATGAAAAGTGGGGGGCATGTCGTTTTTTCCAATTATTTATTTAAAAAAAATAAAAAAATGACGTGGGGTCCCCACGATTAATCATAACCAGCCAGATACAGCATAGCTGACAAACACCAAAAAAAACCCCATTAGTAACACATGTGGTAGGCTTTTAGATACAGGGCCCATGTGTGATACTGTCTGTTAGACCATGTATCTAAGCCTCCCTCTTGGGCTCCGATGCAGCGGATGACCCGACACCATCTAGCGCCATGACATCATCCGCGGCGCACAGCGTCGTGACGTCATGAAGCGAGAGGACGTCAGGACCTCTGCTGCGCTCGGGAAGGAAGATGGTAAGTATGTGTCGTTACTATAGTAACAGGGGTCCGGGTATTTTATTACATAGGCCCCAGTTACTATAGTAAGTTTTATAAATGCCGTGCGAGCGGCCGCGGCCTGGTGGCAATTTCATCCACTGTGACCCGGTCGCAATCGTGACCGCTCTGACCCGAATGTGGCAGTCGCCGGAGATCCGGTGCACCAGGGCAAAGATCCGGGGCTTGAGCCCCGAAGGCCCGGTGCTAGCGACGCCCCTGATCAGTAGTAGTCAGCACATATTACCTAGCCCTAGTCATAAAGTGAGACATCAACTGCCTGTAAATAACCAGAGAGATATACTGACCAAAGTAGTTGTCAGCCAAACTAGTGCAGAAATTCTTGTTTGTTTATTTGTATATATTTGTAAATTCTGGGAGGAAAGCCATGCCCCATTAGCCACACCCACCCAATAAGCCACGCCCAATAAGACACACCTACCAAAGAAGCCACACCCTAAGCGTCCCTGAATTTTTTTTTAAATGTTGACACTATGTTAACGTCGGGAGCTTTTCTCAGCATATAATCAAAAATGTGATGTGCACACAGCCCAAAGTTTAGACAAAAGGAAAACAAGATTTGAGACTAATTTCAGACTTCCCTGGTGGTCCAGAATAGTGCTTCCCTTATTTTTTTAGGGTAGTGGAGGTGTTAATGAATGCCTTCCTGGTGTTCTAGGGCTGTGGAGGGGTTAATAACTGGTGTACAGTGGTTTACTCCCCCCTCAGGCGCCACAGATATCCCCTAAAAGCTGAATGTTATTTTCTTTCACATCCTGCAATTATACAGCTCAGGATGGGCTCAGGGAAGTATAGGACTGTTCGATGGGATCAGGGACAGATAGGACTGTTCGGCTCTGATCGATAAGGCAGCATATTTCATGAGGACGGTGGAGGAGATTCTGGCGCCACCATGACCCCTGACTTCTGACTACAAGGCTTCCTTACTGCCCCCTAACTGGAATCAAGTGCAATAGTGCCCACTAGCTGGGATTTATCTCACAACTATCTGCAACTATCCCAAGATACAGACCTGGTCCTCTCTAAATTTGTACATTGAAAAATGTACAGCTGGAATTATATGACTATGATTATTTATTTCCTGCTGCTCATATAGCTCCAACATAATCTGCAGCGCAGTAGAGATTGTCATCTCTCACCAATTTGACTATATCCACAAGTGGCTCACAATTTCTTATGTGGACAATGTGAACGCTAATGTATTGCATGAGAGAACCTGCTCACGTGGCGGCTATATTTCCCTGTATTTTATAGTATCATTATAACAGAACAAAGCTCATATATGGAGCTGCAGATAGAAATGACACATCTGTATATACATGTTTCTACAGCTTCTAAAAGCTGGAGTATCCTGTCAGGAATCCTATAGGAGTACATTACATTACAGAAAGTGAAATGGCTGATTACAGGGGACAATAGATTGTATTCAAATGCACAGCATTTACCGAAAAGAAAACCCAAATCCCAAAAAAAACTGCACTGTGGTCGCATGACGTCATCACGTACAGCTGCCTATCGCCTAGCAACTACGCAGCGTGCGCTCTCAGACCAGGAAGTAGTAGTACAGGAATCGCGTACCTGTGCTGTACCCACGGCATTGTGTGGCAGTAGTAGCTGTCCTCTGCCCCGGGCAGCGGGGAGGAGGCGGAGCAGCTGGAGCATGTGTGCTGGTGATACTATATGGCCGCCCGGCTGGGTGACCTGCCTCCTGTGTGTGATATTCACTCTCTGCTGTGTGCCCGTCATACAGAGCTCTCCCGGCCCGACAGCAGCTGTCGTAGGATTGTCAACCGGGGTCAGCGGCCCGCAACCTCCAGTAGCTGCCAATGGGAATGGTTCAAACACTGCCAATGGCGACCTGCCTTCAACCGTGCCCGCTCCTGTGCCCCCCAAGCCTCAGACACAGAGGGCCCTTGCAGTCCTGGTGGTGGTGAGCGCTGCCGTCATTATTTACTTCGTGATCCGGACAATCAGGTGAGTGCGGCCCATGTGATGTGTATAACAGAGGATGTCCTAACAGTGCATGACGTCATCATCGTGCCTAGGGTCAATACATCCCCATACATCACGTGTCTTGTGGGATTTCCTGTAAAACTAACTTATGACACCAATCTCACCTTTCTGCTTCACTACCTCTAGTTTGTATTGGACTGCATTCACAAAGGGTGTTTTTTTAATTTATTTTTTATACCTATGCATATAGTGTACTGCCTTGCCAGGAGGCGTTCCTGACCTATACGAAAAACGGACATCAATTCTTGATATCTAGTTATTGTATATGACACACACTAGTTTTTGTTTTTTCGTTGGATCATAAAATACAAACTGGCGGCATGACTTAAAGAGGCTCTGTCACCAGATTTTCAAACCCCTATCTCCTATTGCAACAGATCGGCGCCGCAATGTAGATAAGAGTAACGTTTTTTTTATTAAAAATCGAGCATTTTTGGCCAAGTTATGACCATTTTTATATTTATGCAAATGAGCCTTTCTTAAGTACAACTGGGCGTGTATTTTGTGTGTACATCTGGGCGTTTTTACTTGTTTTACTAGCTGGGCATTGTGAATAGAAGTGTATGATGCTGACGAATCAGCATCATCCACTTCTCTTCGTTACCACCCAGCTTCTGGCAGTTCACAGACACACAGCGTGTCCTCGCGAGATCACGCTGTGACGTCACTCACTTCCTCCCACAGGAGGAACGAGCGAGGACACGCTGTGTGTCTGTGCACTGCCAGAAGCTGGGTGGTAACGAAGAGAAGTGGATGATGCTGATTCGTCAGCATCATACACTTCTATTCACAATGCCCAGCTAGTAAAACAAGTAAAAACGGCAGTGGAAACCCTGTGACGTGATCAAACACCGGGGAATCCCTCTGCAGTCAGCCCTGGGGACATACAAAGGACCCTAGGGCTGTCTGTTCAGTTTGCCTGCTGTTCGGGCACACTATGTGCTGCCCGAACAGCCTGTGTCATAGTGACACAGTATGGTGTATTAGCATACAGGAGTATGCCAATACATTACAAGTAAAAAATAAAGTTATCCCTTAATGGGATTTAAAAAAAAAAAAAAAAGTAACAAAAAAAAATTGAATAAAAAAAGTCCAAAAAAAATTCATTATTTTGTGTAAAAATTATTTTATTGCCCCAACACTAAATAAAAACAAACAAACTACACATATTAGGTATCTACATGACCGTAATAACCTGAAGAATTGATCTAACAGGTTACGTGGCGTGAAACTTGAACAGGATAAAAAATAAACGAGAATCGATTTTTCTTATATTCACGCCGTGAAAATAATTTTTTTTCTACCTCCAAACTATGAAAAAAAATAATACAATTTCCCCCACATAAAACAAGGCGTCATACGGCCACGTCAATGAAAAAAAAAAGTTATGGCTGCTGAAATGCAGAGAGGTAAAAACTGAAAAATGTAGCTGGTTATTAATGCCTCTACAGGCCTGGTCATTAAGGGGTTAAAAGCGGTCTAATGTAGAGTGTTCCCTAACCCCAAAGCCATGACATTACATTAGATCGTAACTATTATCATGAGTAAAGAAAATGATACAAAGCGGGCTATGTATATACACTGTTCAGTCATAACATTGAAACCACCTGTGTAATATTGTGTAGGTCCCCCTCTTTCTGCCAAAACCGCTCTAACCTGTCAAGACATGGACTTGGCGTCCTGTGGTATCTGCCACCAAGACGTTCGCAGCAGATCCTTTAAGTCCGTAAATTGTGAGGTTGGGGCCTCCATGGATCGGACTGGTTTTCCAAAACATCCAGATTCTCGATTGGATGGAGATCTGGGGAATTTAGAGGCCAAGTCAATACCTTGTCATGTTCCTAAAACCATTCCTGAACAATGTTTGCAGCTTGTCAGGTCCCATAATCCTGCTGAATGAGGCAACTGCTCTTCGGTAGTACCTGGACGATGTTTAAAGAGGCTCTGTCACCAGATTTTGCAACCCCTATCTGCTATTGCAGCAGATCGGCGCTGCAATGTAGATTACAGTAACGTTTTTATTTTTATAAAACGTACATTTTTGGCCAAGTTATGACTATTTTTGTAGTTATGCAAATGAGGCTTGCAAAAGTCCAAGTGGGTGTGTTTAAAAGTAAAAGTCCAAGTGGGCGTGTATTATGTGCGTACATCGGGGCGTTTTTACTACTTTTACTAGCTGGGCGTTCTGATGAGAAGTATCATCCACTTCTCTTCAGAACGCCCAGCTTCTGGCAGATCACGCTGTGAGGTCACTCACAGGTCCTGCATCGTGTCAGACGAGCGAGGACACATCGGCACCAGAGGCTACAGTTGATTCTGCAGCAGCATCGGCGTTTGCAGGTAAGTCGATGTAGCTACTTACCTGCAAACGCTGATGCTGCTGCAGAATCAACTGTAGCCTCTGGTGCCGATGTGTCCTTGCTCGTCTGACACGATGCAGGACCTGTGAGTGACGTCACAGCGTGATCTGGCAGAAGCTGGGCGTTCTGAAGAGAAGTGGATGTTACTTCTCATCAGAACGCCCAGCTAGTAAAAGTAGTAAAAACGCCCTGATGTACGCACATAATACACGCCCAGTTGGACTTTTACTTTTAAACACACCCACTTGGACTTTTGCAAGCCTCATTTGCATAACTGCAAAAATTGTCATAACTTGGCCAAAAATGCTCGTTTTTTAAAAATAAAAACGTTACTGTAATCTACATTGCAGCGCCGATCTGCTGTAATAGCAGATAGGGGTTGCAAAATCTGGTGACAGAGCCTCTTTAAAGAGGCTCTGTCACCAGTTTAATATTTCTCTATCTCATAAACGCTTTGATGTAGATAACTACTGTTTTGTTTTTTTTTTAACTTTTATTATTGACAAAGTTCTGATAATTTTTAGATTTATGCAAATTTTTTCTAAATGCCCAACACTGAGTTACTTTTCGTTTCACCAAGTGGGTGTTGTAAAGACCAATGACCAATTCGCATCATACGCTTATCTTCATTCATGCCCAGCTTTATTCACAACACAGCGTGCTCTCGCGAGATCACGCTGTGACGTCCCTTACTCCCGCAGTTCCTTCACCGGAGCGACGGGACAATGACCAGACATCACCTCCAGCCGTGCCAGGACTGCTGCTGAGGAGCAGGTACATTGGTTGCCCTTCTTTGAACCCCTTTTGGTAGGTACTAACCACTTCATCTGGGAACACCTCACAAGATCTGCTGTATTGAAGATGCTGTGTCCCTGTCATCTATACATCACAACTTTGCCCTAGTCAAAGTCTCTCAAATCCTTACACTTGCCCATTTTTCCTGTTTTCAACACATCAACTTCAAGAACTGACCACTTGCTGTCTAATATATCCCACCCCTTGACCAGGGTTGCCAACCTTCACTTTAGTAATTTCTGGAAAACTGAGCTAAAATTCACGGACAGACCAAAATTTTTACGGACACCTTACAAAAGCCTTGCCTGTGCATTGTGCTAGGAGTGACTCTCCCGCACTAACTTAGGTGATTTTTTTTTCTCTGATTAGAGTCGTTCACTTTCCCTTTTTTCCTCTATCTGGCCCAGACCACTGTGACGACGACAAAAGCACCCCATCAGTAACCGTGCCCCCTGCAGATAACACCACACACAGCTCCCTCTTGTAGATAGTGCCACACACAGCCCCCTCTTGTAGATAGTGCCACACACAGCCCCCCCCCTTGTAGATAGTGCCACACACAGCCCCCCCCCTTGTAGATAGTGCCACACACAGCCCCCTCTTGTAGATAGTGTCACACACAGCCCCCCCCTTGTAGATAGTGCCACACACAGCCCCCCTTGTGGATAGCGCCCCCACTTCCCTTATAAGTAGCGCCGCACAGCCTCCCTTCCCTTGTACTAAGTGCAAACAGAGCAGAGAGCGGTAGCCTATCGCTACCACTCTCTGCTCTGCCTGACACGACTCACAGTCAGGAGGAGGAGGAGGTGGTGGTCATGTGGCGAATCGGCGGAGGATCACATTTGACTGGGGTCGGTGACGGCACAGGACTGGACCAGTCCTGTCACCTGGCCTCATATCGGGTGACTGGATTGGTCCACTCCCGGCACCGACCTCACTTGGCAGCGACCGGCCTGCATATTTTCAGATTCCGCAGAAAATGAAAATATATGTGCGGCTGCAGCCTACTATTCCTTTGCACTGCGCGTGTACATTATGGTGCATGTGCAGTGCAAAGTTCCGGGAGACTGCAGAAAAGTCCCGGATGGTGCTTTTTTCTGCCGGACGCTACGGACGGTATATAACTTGCGTGCCATTTTTTCCGTATTTTTTTTTTTTTTTACCTATTTTTTGTAACTGTTTTAATAAAAGTAACAAAGAAAAAGTCCACTAATCCATTGATCAATAAATTTATGAACAACCCTAAGGCCCTGTTCACACGGAGTTTTTTTTACGAGTTTTTCGGCACGGAAACCGCTCCGCAAAACTAGTCAAAAAGCGCCCGAAAATGTCTCCCATTGATTTCAATGGGAGTTGGACGAGCTTCTTTACCGTGAGCAAAAAAAAACGCATCGCAGTAAAGAGGCGACATGAACTATCTTGAGGCGGTTTCCATGTCTTTGACAGTGGGCAAACTTACAAAATCAGCAAGGGATCAAATACTTATTTCCTCCACTGTGTGTGTGTGTGTATATATATATATATATATATATATGATTTTATGGAGATATATGTATATATCTATCTATCTGTCTCTCTCTATATATTTATATAGTGTGTGTGTGTATGTATGTGTATATATATATATATATATATACACACATTATAAGCCCTAATTGATTATTAATTAATTGTCCTAGTCTGAGTACTATCTACCCAACAGACTACCTGAACTATAACTAGCTGCCTACACTAAACTATCTATGTGGAGGTGGTTTTTGTGTGTTTCACAGTCGGTGTGTCTTTATAGGGGACACACAGCAGCTGCTCGGCAGAGTGCTTCTTCTCCCCCACTGTCTCAGAACGATCTGACAGGGAGGGAGGAGAAACCTTGTAACAAACAGCAGGAAAGTTTGTTGCTGCAACAAACTTTGCTGTGATCATCATGATAAGTTTATCATGGTGATCATGTCATCAGGACCGACACCAATCCGGTCCTGATGTCTTCTCTCAGCACTTAGGCAGCTAGTAGCAGCGTGTGCTGAGAGATTCAGAGCACAGGGAGAGCGCTGTGCACTCTGTTCTGACAGTACGTGAATTAACGGGCGGCAGGACAAAAGCCCAGCACGGCAGCCCATTAATCTACGTGGGCTGGTCGTGAAGGGGTTAATGACCAAGCCAGATTTGTCAAATCTGGTATGTCTGACTTTATCAGAGAATAACTCTGCGAAAGTTTTGAATATCCAAGTAATTCTGACATTGTTTTTTCGTCACATGTTGTACTTTATTTTAGTGGTAAAAGTAGACTGATACGATTTGTAAAAATTATCATTTTTCCCTATTTTTAACTGTAATATGTCACATATGTACATACTGTACAATTTTTTTTATTAAATATATATTTCCATCTCTTTAGTCTATTTTGGCAGCACTTTTGAAAAAAAAAATTTTTTTGAAGCAATTTAGAAGACTTCAAAATTTTATAACATTATTACTAAATTTGTAAGTACATTTTGTTTTCCTGCACCAAGCCAGGTTTTCAGAGGCTCATAGGTGTCAGAATGGTGGAAACCCCCACAAGTGACCCCATTTTGAAAACTACACCCATTAAGGTATTTATTGAGGGCAGTTGTAAGTATTTTGACCCCACAGTCTTTTTGTAAGAATTCATGCAAAGCAGGCGTAAAAAAATATAATTTCACTTTTTTCTTAAAAGTATCACTTTGAAGACCGATTTCTGTGTAACGCGACCATTAGAATGAAGAAACACACCCCAAATTATATCACCCTGTTTTCAAAAATGCCCCCATTGTGACCCTAATGCATTGCTTGGACACACGACAGGGCCCGAAAGGGAGGGAGCACCCGGAGGCTTTCAGGACACATATATTGCTTGAAAATATTGTAGGTCCCACTGTACATTTGGAGACGCTTTGAGCTACCAGAAGGATAGAAACTCCCCATAAACGACCCCATTTAGAAAACTAGACCCCTTAGGGTATTTATCTAGGGGTGTAGTGAGTATTTTGACCCCACAGTTTTTTGCTAAATTTAATGCATAGCAGGTGAAAAATAATACGATTTCACTTTTTTCATAAAAGTATGACTTTGAAGACCGATTTCTTTGTAAAACGAACATGAGAATGAAGAAACACACACCAAAATCTATCACCCTGGTTTTCAAAAATCCCCCCATTGTGACCCTAATGCGTTGCCTGGACACACGCCAGGGGCCAAAAGGGAGGGAGCACCCGGAGGCTTTCAGGACTCATATTTTGCTTGAAAATGTTTTAGGCCCCACTGTACATTTAGAGAGGTTTTGAACTACCAGAATGATAGAAAATCCCCATAAACGACCCCATTTAGAAAACAAACTATTTGGAGATGTTAATTTTTTTGCAATGGAAATTAAGGAAATGGACTACGCGTTTTATTTTGCAATTTTTTTTTTTTTATAAAACAAAAAGAAGGAAAAATGTAACAGGGATAAGGGGAATGGTCACAGGGACATTGGGGAGGCAGTGTAAGGGGGGATTCACACGAGCGTGTATTCGGTCCGTGCGGGCCGCGTGGTTTTCACGCGGCACGCATGGACCAATACACGTCTATGGGGCAGTACAGACAGTCCGTGCTTTTTGCGCAGCGTTTGTCTGCTGCGCAAAAAGCGCGACAGGTTCAATAACTCTGCGTATTTCGCGCATCACGCACCCATTGAAGTCAATGGGTGCGTGAAAATCACGCGCACCACACGGAAGCACTTCCGTGGGACGAGCGTGATTCGCGCAACAGCAGTGAAAAGGATGAATGAAAACAGAAAAGCACCACGTGCTTTTCTGTTTCCGAACATCCAAATGGAGTGTCTTTGCGATGAGCGAAGCCGGACAAGCGAACCGAACCCGGTAAAAAAATTATCGGTACGCGACGTCAGGAGATAGTCACTGTCCATGGTGGTGAAAGAGTTAAACTGTTTCAGCACCATGGACCGTGACTTCCGATCCCAATATACATGAACCTGTAGAAAAAAAAACGAAGTTCTGACTTACCGCTAACTCCCGGCTTCTTCCTCCAGTCTGACCTCCCGGGATGACAATTAAGTCCAAGTGACAGCTCCAGCCAATCACAGGCCAAGCACAGGCTGCAGCGGTCACATGGACTGGCGCGTCATCCAGGAAGGTGGGGCCCGATGTCAAGAGAGGCGCGTCACCAAGGACGCGTCACCAAGGCAACGGCCGGGAAGTTCTCGGTAAGTACGAACTTTTTCTTTTTTTTTCTACAGGTTTTGCGATATTGTGTTCGGCATTCACTGTCGAGGGTGCTGAAAGAGTTAGCTCTTTCAGCACCTTGGACAGTGACGGCCGTCGACTAGCCTCATCTCTATGATGGCGGCTGCGCGAAAATCACGCAGCCGCGCATCAGACACGGATGACACACGCAGCTGTCAAATGTTTTTTGCGCGCGGAAAACGCCGCGTTGTTTGCGCGTGCAAAAACGCAACGTTCGTCTGTATCTGCCCTAAGGGTTCAATTTCTCTGTTTTTTTACTTTTTGACGATGACAGGAGGATCAAGCAGCACAGTTCTGATCTCAACACAACTGACAGGACTGAGGAGATCCGAGCCGAACACCGGCTTCTCCACCTACCCCGCTACGTCAGGTACTATGATTGGTCAGTAACTGACCAATGATGGCGATCGTGGCACCAGGACGTTGTGATTGGTCTCTCGACCACTCACAGAACTGATCAGCTGTCTAGGACAGCTGTCAGAACGGGCTTGTCACTCTGTGGTTTACACAGTGACAATTTGAAAATCTGACGAAAATGAACGTCCTGGTGCGGGAACTAGCACCCGACCATGACGTTCATTTTCGTCACTGGTCGTGAAAGGGTTAACATGGCTTGGGTACTAGCAAATTATGCCGATAATTGGCCAGTGTGTGCACTTTTTTTGGGCATTTTCGCAAAAAAACAAACGACGTTTTGCTACAATATTGCGAAAATTGCGACGCAAAACTTGGATATGCTTGTGTGATGTGAATACAACATTGTAGTATTGTGAGGGTGTGAGACAAACCCTCACTATTTGTACCCTAATGGGGTTGTTTCATGAAGACAACCCTTGTCCATATTCCCTGGCATGTTAAAGAGCAGTATGTTCTAATATTGGTACGGCAATGCAAAATCTGCTACGTTATGTAGCCCACAATAATTCTTTATTCTTTTCACCAATATTCACTCAATTACATTCCTGTCAAGCAATGTGGTATTTACAAAGCCGAATGTGCCAAAAAAGTGGAGTACAGTACACATGCGTGTCTACTTTTCAGCCGTAAAGTTGCGTTAAGGCACTTTTGCACAGGGCGGTTATCGGGCAGATAAGTGTTCACAGGACGCTCGATGCTGATAATTGCCCTGTGTAAACAGGGCAGCGATCAGCAGGTGAACGAGCAAACGCTCGTTCATCTGCTGATCGTATCGTTTTAAAAATGTTAAATATTATCGTTGTCGGCAGCACATCTCCCTGTAAACAGGGAGACGCGATGCCGACATGATGATAAAGTATGGGGACGAGCGATCGGAGTAACGACCGCTCGTCCCATCCATAGCCCCTTGTGACAGGAGAAAACGATCATTGATGTCTGCAGGTGTAAATGGCCCTTAACCCCCTCCCTCTTTGGCCACTTTTGACCTTCCTGACAGAGCCTCATTTTTCAAATCTGACATGTTTAACTTTATGTGGTAATAACTCCGGAATGCTTTAACCTATCCAAGCGATTCTGAGATTGTTTTCTCGTGACACATTGGACTTTATGTTACTGGCAAAGTTTGCTCGATACATTCAGTATTTAATAGTGAAAAACACCAAAATTTAGCGAAAAAATTAGCACTTTTCTAAATTTAAATGTATCTGCTTGTAAGACAGCCAGTTATACCACACAAAATAGTCGCTAACTAACATCCCCCCACATGTCTACATTAGATTGACATTGTTTTTTGAACACTTTTGTTATTTTTCTAAGACGTTACAAGGCTTAGAACTTTAGCAGCAATTTCTCACATTTTCAAGAAAATTTCAAAAGGCTATTTTTGCAGGGGCCAGTTCAGTTCTGAAGTGGCTTTGAGGGCCTTATATATTAGATACCCTAATAAGTCACCCATTTTAAAAACGTCACCCCTCAAAGTATTCAAAACAGCATTTAGAAAGTTTCTTAACCCTTTAAACGTTTCACGGGAATTAAACCAAAGTAGAGGTGAAATTCACAAATTTCATTTTTTGTTGTTGCAGATATTCATTTTTAATCCATTTTTTTTTTTTTTGTAACACATAGTTTTACCAGAGAAACGCAACTCAATATTTATTGCCCAGCCCAGATTCTGAAGTTTTAGGAAATATCCCACATGTGACTCTAGTGAGCTGATGGACTGAAGCACCGGCCTCAGAAGCAAAAGAGCACCTAGAGGATTTTGGACCACCTTTTTATTAGAATATATTTTAGGCACCATGTCCGGTTTGAAGAGCTCTTGCGGTGCCAAAACAGTGGAAATCCCCCAAAAGTGACCCCATTTGGGAAACTACACCGCTTAACGAAATTATCTAGGGGTATAGTGAGCGTTTTGACCCTATAGGTTTATTGCATAAATGATTGGGAGTAGGCCGTGAAAATGGAAATCTACATTCTTTCTTTCAAAGAAAATGTAGGTTTAGCTTATTTTTCTCATTTCCACAAGGACTAAAGTAGAAAAAGCACAACAACATTTGAAAAGCAATTTACCCGAGTAAAACAATACCCCATATGTGGTAATAAACGGCTGTTTGGACACACGGCAGGGCTTCGAAGGGATGGAGCGCTATTTGGCTTTTGGAGCTCAAATTTAGCAGGAATGGTTTGCGGAGGCCATGTCGCATTTGCAAAGCCCCTGAGGGACCAAAACAGTGGAAACCCCCCCACAAGTGGCCCCATTCTGTAAACTACACCCCTTGAGGAAATTATCTAGCATTTCCATATTGTCCTCCCTGACTGCACATTAGGAGGATGACCTCTTTATCTCCATAGGGACAGGAAACTGACAGAGGTTAAAAGGGCCCCACCCTCAGCCTCCCACCAGTGTATTTTCTGTCCCTACGGGAGTCAGGACGAAGAGAGGATCCTCTTCCCCTTTAGGGGGTGGGGGGATTTGCTTAAACTAAATCTAACCTTGACGTGGAGGTTTGGATTGCGGTCTCCTCCTTCCAACCGAAATTCCACTTGGGGGGGGGGGGGGGGGGAGCGTACCCGGTGGCTTTCCCTCCCCCCCCCCCTTGTCGAAGATCCACCCATCCGCCTGCGGTCCCGTGAGACTTAACGCTGGACGGAGTGAAGCACTTCCGCCGGCGTCCCTAACCAAGTGGGATTCAGCCTGCCGGCCAACATCCAGCTGAAGTGGCGTTAGATGACTGCGCGGACGGAATTACGTCATAAGCGGGGACTGCATCGGGAAGGAGGAGCAGGTAAAAGACCGGCGTGTTCAGTTACAATTTGCCACGTGCATCCTGCTCTGAGGTCTGTGTTTCCCAGCATGTCCATTCCTGTCGCCGATCTGGTGGGGTCCCAGTTTACTGATTCTGAGGTCTCCTGCTTGACTACTGTGAGTTTTTCCCCCCCAGGGGATGATCATACCTGCCATGTTAAATGTCCAGAGGTGGATACTTTAGTAGCTGGGTCTCTCTTTCTTATTATTAGGTGGAGAAAGAGGGATTCCAAAAACCTAAGCATGGAGAGCTTAGAAGATCAAAAAAATGTGCTACATTCTCTAAGAAGATGACAGGCGCATACAAAAAACAGCTATGTTCATCGTGTATTAAAAAGCTAATCAAGGATGAACAACTTTCCATCATGGAGGACTTGCGTTCCATGATCAGAGAAGAAGTACAATCCTCCCTATCTTCTATACAGGCTCAATACGCAACCACTTCCCCGTGTAAGAAGGTGAAATTGGTGAACAAACCCCTTTCTGATTCAAACACTGAAGGGGCCTCTTGTTCCTTTAACCACTTCAGGACTGAGCCTGTTTTGGCCTTGTGGTTTTTCAAATCTGACGTGTCACTTTATGTGGTAACTTGGGAATGCTTTTACCTATCCAAGCGTTTTGAGGGTTTTTTTCTTGTGACATACTGTACTTTATGTTAGTGGAAAAATGTGATCAATAAGTTCAGTATTTGTTTGTGGAAAAACACCAAAATTAAGAGAACATTTTCAAAAATTTGCATTTTTCGAAATTTAAATGTATCTGCTTGTAAGACAGATAGCAATACCACACAAAATAGTTACTAATTAACATTTCACATATGCCTACTTTATGTTGGCATCGTTTTTTGAAAATCCTTTTTTTTTTTTTCTAGGATGTTACAAGGCTTAGAACTTTAGCAGCAATTTCCCACGTTTTCAAGAAAGTTTCCAATACCTTTTTTTATAGGGACCAGTTCACTTCTGAAGTGGCTCCGAGGGCCTTATATATTAGAAACCCCCATAAGTCACCCAATTTTAAAAACTGCACCCCTCAAAGTATTCAAAACAGCATTTAGACAGTTTCTTAACCCTTTAGGTGTTTCACAGAAATAAAAGCAAAGTAGAGGGGAAATGTACAAATTTCTTATTTTTTTGTCAGAAAATTCATTTTAATCCACTTTCTTCTGTAATACAAAAGGTTTTTACAAATGCAGCTCCATATTTATTGCCCAGATTCTGCAGTTTTTACAAATATCCCACATGTGACTAGTTCGCTAGTGGACTGAAGCACAGGCCTCAGAAGCAAAGGAGCACCTAGAGGATTTTGGGGCCTCCTTTTTATTAGAATATATTTTAGATACCATCAGGTTTGAAGAGGTCTTGCGGGGCCAAAATAGTGGAAAGACACCATTTGGCAAACTACACCCCTCAAGGAATTTATCAAGGGGTAAAGAGCATATTAACCCCACATGGTTTTTGCTGAATTTAGTGGAATTCGTCCGTAAAAATGAAAATCAAAATTTTTCACTTTTTTTTTTTAAAATTATTAATATTTACAAGGAATAAAGAAGAAAAAGCACCCCAAGATTTGTAAAGCAATTTCTCCTGATTACAGCAATACCTCATATGTGGTAATAAACTGCTGTTTTGACACACGGCGGAGCTCAGAAGGGAAGGAGCGCTATTTTGGCTTTTGGAGCTGAAGTTTGCTGGAATGGTTTTCGGGTGTCGCATTTAAAAACAATATTTCGTTTTTGTGTCGCCATATTCTACGCCGCTGTGAAGATACGCGTTCCCATGGAAACGGGACGCCGTAGCGGCCCTGTCTACAAAGGAGACTCGGTGACAACCATAGTTGCAACATGAGAATCCTCTCCTGTATTCCATCTGAGATAACAGCACTTGGAACAAGGGCTGTGTAGTCCGATAGATACAGGAAATTACCATGGAAAGAGAACTCTTTCACATGTTTAAGGGGAAACATGACTGCCCATCTGAACACATGGTGATGGGGTTGGGGTTTACTATATGTGCAGGGTTGTTGATGAATCTTAAACCCTTACAACTTAGTCTAAATAATTCCTTATTATGGAATTTATTTAAAAAGATCAATTCGATATAGATCATGTGATCATTGTTTGGAAAGGATATTTAATAGAAAAAAGATATGACCTATAAATATTGCTATACTGCATATCTCCAGTTTTTTAATTTTTGGGCAAAATTAAAAAATATGTTTAGAGAAGAGCAGTTATTTCGAGTTTTTCGATACTTTATTTTTAAGATAAAATTTGGTTTCAATGAAACGTGTAGTCAAGTTGTTCATTTTAGGCCTCATGCACACTTCAGTTTTTTCATTCAGGGTGCTATCTGTTTTTTGTCACTGATAGCACTCTGAACCCATTCATTTCAATGGGGCCATGCACACCTCAGTTTTTTTGACGGTCCGTTGCTCCTTTCCGATTCAAAGTAGAGCATGTCCTACTTTGGTCCGGGATTCCGTGACCGTGAGGCCCATGCAAGCCAATGGGGCCGTCGAAAAAACTGAAGGCACACGGAAGGCATCCGTGTGCCGTCCGTTTGTGACGGAGCCGTTGCCTAGCAACCGCCGGGCGGGCAGAAAAACATTAGAAAAATATTACACTAATCGGCAGCCACTTGTCTCTATTAATAACTGATAGAGAAAAGAGGCTGCTGATTAAAAATAAAATAAGAAGCCTTTCATACGTACCCGGTCATTGTCTTGGTGACTAGTCCCTCTTCTTCCTCCAGTCCGACCTTCTTTTGTGACGCGGCAGCCTGTGATTGGCGGCCGAGGCCGTGGCAGCCTGTGATTGGCTGCAGCGGCGACATGGATTGAACGTCATCGCTGGAGGCCGGACAGGAGGAATGTAAGTATGAACTTATTTTGAACATTTTTTTTTATTACATTAAAATTTTATTTTCTGCGCGCGGAGCATGGTACTGTCACCCTGGACAGTACCATGCTCGGCGCACGGAAACGGAAACACGGAGTGCACATGGAAACCACACGGCCGCTAAAACGGGTTCACGGACCCGTCAAAAGCGGCCGTGAAAACGGGGACGTAAGTGTGCACGAGGCCTAATACATATGGTAAAAAATTTTTGGAACTTTTTTAGTCCCACTAGGGACTTGAAGATCCAATTGTTGGATCGTTGTTATAATACCCTTCAAAACTTAGGTATAATACCCTACAATACATGTCAGTTTCACATTGACAGGGAGCATAGCATTGCCATAGCAACAATCAGCCCCCGTAATCGCGTAGCGGGGTGCCGATATAGTTGTAACAACTTAAATGTGGCGGTCGCTATTGGCTGTCGCATTTAAGGGGTTAATCGGTTCGGATCACCGCTGTGATCCGACCCGATGTTTTCCCCCAGTACTAAGGCTAGTACTAGTAGCAGCCTGTACTGGGAGATGGCAGGCTGCGGGGAGCGCGCGTGTGCTCTTCGGACCACACGTAGATTAACGGGCTGCAGGCACAAGGACCAGTGCTGCAGCCCTTTTAATCTACGTGGGGTGGTCGGGAAGGGGTTAAAAAGACGAATTAGCGTCATTAGATCCTGAAGGAGATCAGGAAGATGAGAAGAAATATTATTTTTCCTCCATGGATATGGATGATTTATTAAAAGCGGTCAGGGGTACAATGAACATAAAGAGGATAAAGGCATCTTGGACGAGATCCCTAAAGTGGATATTCAGATGGCAAAGGTGGTTAAACAAACATCCTTGCCATTTGAAGATTCAGCTCAACTAACATACCCCCATGGATCGGAAGTCTGACTGCCTCCTAAAGAAGGCCTGGGAGACATCAATTTTTAGTATGAAAGCTAACATAGCAGCCACGTCAGTAGCTGGAGCCCTTTTTGTTTGGCTAGGTGAGCTAGATAACCATCTCCGAGTAGGAACGCCCTGGGACCAAATAGCGGAGTCGATTCCTCTCCTAAAAGCCGCTACAGGGTTTCTAGCAGATGACTCGGCAGAATGTATCAGGTTTGCAGCTAAAGAGGGTGCCCTCACTAACGCTGCGAGAAGATCTCTGTGGTTCAGATACTGGCAGAGGGGGGTGGTCCCCATTCTAAAAAATAGGCTTTGTAACATCCCGTTTAAGGGGGGAATATGTTTTTGGTCCAGATCTAGACGAGATACTAGAGAAGGCGGCAGATAGGAAAAAGGGGTTTCCTGAGGATAAATCATCTAAAAGAAAGTTTCCTTTTTGTTCCCAGAGGCCCCACGGTGAAAACTATAGAGGGAAAGGGAAGACCGGTTTGTTGGAGTTATCCAAAAGGAAGAAGGGGTAGAGGTTTCTTACTCAACCCAAATAGACAGGAGAACAGACCATGACGTCAAAGTCGGAGGAAGGTTGTTAAAAGTCTACATTTTATGGAGCAACATCACCCAGAACAAATGGGTCCTAGACATAATAAAGAACGGTTACCGTGTGGTATTTTTAACCCTTCCTCCGAAGAGATTTTTTTCTCACAACACAACCCTCACAGTTTCTGAAAAATCAGATGTTGGACAAAATCTGGAAGACAGGTGTAATATCCCAAGTAACTCCGGATCAGTGGGGAGAAGGTCACTACTCATCCGTGTTTCTTATATTTAAAAAAAAAGCCGGACAGTTCATACAGGCTAATAATAAACCTGAAACCCCTCATCAAATACATAGTTTACAGGAGGTTCAAGATGGAGTCAGTAGCATCCACCACTCCCCTGATAAAGAAAGGGGCTTATATGTGCACCCTGGATTTAAAGGACGCTTACTACCACGTCCCCATTCATCCCTCCTAGCAAAGATTCCTAAGATTTGCAGTAAGGAACACGACGGGCCAGGCGGTCCATTTCCAATTTAATTCGCCCCAAGGGTGTTTACAAAAATTATGATAGAAGTGATAGCCTCTTTTCACAGACATGGAATTATTATAATTCCCTACCTGGACTACTGCCTGATTACAGCAGAGACCCAGGAGATTCTTTCCACCCAGGTAAAGCTAGTGACAAACCAACTAGCAGAACTGGGTTGGTTAATAAACTACCAAAAATCAAACATGATTCCGAACACTCGGATTAAGTTTCTAGGCATCCTACTGGATTCTACCCTACTGATGTCCATATTACCGGGAGAGAAAAAAAGGGCCATAATATCCAATGTCAGGGATTTTCACAGAACCTCCTCTTACAACATAAGAGCATCAATGAGTATACTCGGTCAGATGACATCCTGCATTCAGTCAGTGGCCTGGAGCCAAAACCATTCCCGACCACTCCAGAGGTGGATACTTTCTTCATGGGACAAGAAACGATCATCCCTAGATCGAAAGACAAAAATACCTCAAGGGGTAAGATCTTCCCTACATTGGTGGACAGAGCACTCAAACCTCAGGAAGGGGGTAATGTGGCATCAGTCTCCAGCTATCCTAGTTCTGACAGATTCGACCAAAAAAGGTTGGGGAGCAAAACTCCCAGACCATTCTATTCAGGGGACTTGGCCACCGACCATAGTGGCTCGTTCCTCGAATAACCGAGAATTGAGAGCCGTTTGGGAAACCCTGAAGTAAAGTTCATTCAACTTTCAGAACAACAAAGTCAAAATACTGTCAGACAACATGATGACTGTATCCTTTCTGAAACATCAAGGGGGTACCAAATCTCCCACCCTGCTCTCCCTGTCTCAGAGAATATTCTTTTGGGCAGAACAAAACCTGCTTTCTCTTATCGCCCATTCACCTAAAAGGCTTAGAGAACACAGAGGCAGATTTCTTCAGCAGGCAAAACCTAGATCCAGGCGAATGGTCTTTAAATCAAGAGGTCTTCCTCCAGATCATACGGCTATGGGGGTTTCCTCAAGTGGACCTGTTTGCGAACAGATCAAACGCCAAGACAGAACTCTTTTTCTCTCTAAATCCACAGGACCGTCCCCTAGGCATAGATGCTCTATCTCAACCTTGGGACATGGATCTAGCATACGCCTTTCCACCATTCCCGTTGATATCGAGGGTGCTTCAAAAGCTTTACAAGGCAGATCTGAGGATCATTCTGATTGTTCCATTCTGGCCAAAAAAGGCCTGGTTTCCAATCCTGAGGGAATTGGCACTGGAAGACCAAATAGTACTTCCTTTAAGATCAGATCTACTAGTACAGGGGCCGCTACGACATCAGAGTCTCCAGAACCTTCACCTATCCGCATGGATTCTGAAGGGGCACTTCTCAGGGAAAGGGGTTTATCGCAGAAAGTAATAACCCTAAAAGCAAGTCGTAAACCAGTTACATCTGCTATTTATTTAAAGATTTGGAAGAAATTTACCTCCTGGTGTGGAAACCAACCCCCGGATCAGAATCCTCCTGTCATCCAGCAGATTTTGGATTTCCTACAGCAGGGGCTGGTTCTAGGCCTTAGACCCAGCACCCTCCGAGTACAGGTCTCGGTACTTAGCACGTTTTTTGACACCCAACTATCGTGAAAAGATTCATGTGTGCAGCCTCAAGACTAAGGCCGACCATCAAACAGTCTTCCCCGCAATGGGAACTCGGCGTAGTCCTCAGACCCCTAACTAGACCCCCCCTTTGAACCGATTGAAGAAATGGACATCAAACACTTGCCCCTTAAGGTGGCTTTTCTAATAGCGATAACCACAGCAAAGAGACTGGGGGAATTACAGGCACTAGGCACTATCCACAGAAGAACCGTACCTTAGGATAACGGATGATAGAATAGTACTAAAGCTGGATCCTAATTTCCTTCCAAAGGTCAGATTTTCATAGAAATCAGGAGATTGTCCTTCCTTCATTTTGTCAGGACCCCAGGAATCAAAAAGAGGAATTTAAATTTTCTTGATGTGAGAAGAGCAGTCTTGCAGTACTTCCATGTCACAGCAGATTGGTGGAAAGATTCCAACCTCCTAGTCCAATTTTGGGGGACAAAAGAAAGAACAAAAAAGCTACCATTGCTAGATGGATAAGGACAACAATTAAAATGTGGTGTGACCCCGTTTTTTAAACTACACCCCTCAAGGTATTCACCTAGGGGTGTAGTGAGCATGTTAACCCCGCAGATGTTTTGCAGAAATTAGTGTACACTCGCTATTGCAGAGTGAAAATGGGATTTTTTTTTTCCATAGATATGCCAATATGTGGTTCCCAGCTTGTGCCACGATAACACAGCTAAGACAGCTCTCTAATTATTATGCTGTGTTTCCCGGTTTTAGAATCGCCCTACATAAGGCACTAATCTTTTGCCTGGACATTCGACAGGGCTCAGGAGTGAAAGAGTACCATGTGAAATTATTGTGAAAGTATTGGTTCACAATTTTAGGGCTCTGATGTGACGTAATAAAAGAAACCCCTGAGAAGTGACCCCATTTTAGAAACTACACCCCTTAAGGCATTTATTAAGGGGTGTAGTGAGCATTTTCACCCTACAGGTCTTTTCCATAAATGAATGCGCTGCGGATGGTGCAAAGTAAAAATTTCAATTTTTCCCCAGATATTCCAATTCAGTGGCAAATATGTTGTGCCCAGCTTATGCCACTGGAGAGAGACACCCCAAAAATTGTTAAAAGGGTTCTCTCGGGTATGGCGATGCCATATATGTGGAAGTAAACTGCTGTTTAGGCACACTGTAGGGCTCAGATGGGTGGGAGCACCATTTGGGTTTTGAAGCATAGATTTTGCTTGGTAATAGTTTTATTTGAGTATTACTGCTATTTCAGTTTATAATGTGGGGCATATGTGAGCTGAGCAGAGTACATCAGGGGCATAGTCTGGTTGTATAATAATGGGGTAAACAATAAAATAATCCTTTCTGCACAGGCCGGTGTCGCACTGATATATGGCGTCCTTTCTTAACCCCCTATTGGTCCAATCGCCTCTTGAAACAGACAATGTTCCCCTGTGATCTGCACAACCGCAAATTTTTATTTCCTGACTTATTGAAGCTTTAACTAATTTTATTTTTTCATAGACGTAGTAGTATGAGGGCTGTTTTTTTGCGGGACGAGCTGTAGTTTATTATTGGTACCAATTTGGGGTACATGCGACTTATTGATCACTTTTTATCCTGTTTCTTGAGAGGCAAGAAACAGCAATTCTGGCATAGTTTGTTTAGTGTTTTTTTATACAGCGTTCACCATGCGTTATAAATTACATGTTACCTTTTATTCTGATGTTCAGTACGATTCCGGCGATACCTAATTTATAGCACTTTTTTCTGTTTTACAACCTTTTGCACAATAAAATTACTTTTGTAAAAATGTATTTTTTTCTGTCGCCATGTTGTGAGAACCATAACTTTTTAATTTTTTCGTCGACTGAGCTGTATGGGGGCTTGTTTTTTGCGAGACGTGCTATAGTTTATACAGGTACCATTTTTAGATACATGCGACTTTTTGATCACTTTTTATTTCAATTTTTGTAGGGCAAAGTGACTAAAAAACAAACTCTGGCATTGTTTTTAATTTTTATTTTTTTTACGTCGTTCACCGCGTGGAATAAGTAACATAATATTTTTATAGTTTAGGCTGTTACGGTCGCGGCGATACCAAACATGTATGGTTTGTTTTATTTTTTTTCAATAATAAAGGACTTGATAAGGGGAAAAAGGGCATTTGTGTTTTATTTTACTGCTTGAAAATGTGATTATTTTTTACAACTTTTTTTTTTTTTCACTTTTCTTTAGTCCCACTAGGGGACTTGAAGGTCCAACTGTCAGATTTTTTTTTTCTAATACATTGCACTACTTATGTAGTGCAATGTATTCGATCTGTCAGTGATTCACTGACCGCAAGCCGATTAGGCTTCGCCTCCGGGCGGGGCCTAATCGGCTTCCGTAATGGCAGACAGGAGGCCATTGTTAGGTCTCCTGTTGCCATAATAGCAGTCGTCGATCGTGCGATTGCAGGTCACAGCTGCCGATCTGCTAACAACCACAAAGATGCAGCGATCGCATCCGATCGCTGCATCTGAGGGGTTAATGGCAGGGATCGGAGCTAGCTCCGCTTCCTGCCGTTACAGGTGGATGTCAGCTGCAACATACAGCTGACATCCACCGCTGATGGCGCCGGCTCCATCTTGCCGGCGGCTACGGAAGCCTTTCAGACCCCGCCTCCGGGCGGGGGCTGGAAGTTTTCCGTGCTAGGCACACCGGGAGGCCAGTATTAGGCCTCTGGTTGCCATTGCAACCACCGACACCCCGGCGATTTCATTGCTGGGGTGTCGATGAGCTTAAATACCTTAAATGCAGCGATCGCTTTTTATGGCTACATTTAAGGGGTTAATGGCGGGGATTGAAACTAACTTCGTTCCCTGCCATTACAGCAGGATGGCCACGTGCACTGTTTGATAAATCTGCCTCCGTTGCGCCATTTTTCTTGACTAGTAAATTCATGCCCCCTGCGACACGATTGATAAATCTTTACAAAAGAACTGAAGCCTGTCCTACAGAAAGAGATAATCCTGTAAAGATATGCAGCAGCAACTACACAACTGATGTAGAGAGGAGGGTCTGATAGCAATGTCTCCCCGATTGTCAACACTTCTTGCCGATTAGAGGATCCACTAGCATTGCAAAGTTGTTTGCTGATGGTTTTCAGGATACCAGGTGATTATTTCTGTCACTATGATGAAAATAGACTGTTTATTCCCCATATAATGGGAAGAGTGTTGCTCAGTTTAGTGGGGAATTGGAATAGATGCTGCAACCCTATTATCATACCTCTTATGCTTATAGTGATTCCTATAATTACATTATAGCAGGGCCAGATCAAAGTTGGTGGAGTCTCCTGAGCACAACCTCTTGTAACCGTGTCATATAAATCCTTGTGACTCGTTTGTCGGCTGATCCCTGCCCTCGTATGAACGTTCGTTCCCAATCATTGCCCTGTGTGCTCACTTGTCGGGTGTTTGTTATTTTTTTGGCCGCAGAAAAGATCCAGCCTGTCTGCAGCACATTTCGCCATGTATACAGAGAATGTGCTACAGACAAGATACAAATGTATGGGGACAAATGATCATATTAGCGATTGTTCGTCCCCAAACATTCCGATCATTGCTCTGTTTAAATGGGGAAAACGAGCGTCGATCGATATGCTGTCGATTTGGCGCTCATTTACCTGACAAAAAAAAAATGCCAGCATATACTTATGCTTTGCACAAACACTACATGCATGGAGATAAGGGGAGCAAACTCATGGCCTTTTTAGCTAAAAAGAGAAGACAACAGAATTATATCCCCAAAATCAAGACCCCATCGGGAACTGTACTTGAGGACACCAATGACATTGCAGCTGAGTTTTGCTCCGTCTATCAAGCACTGTATGACCTACGCTCTGGGGAGACTCCCGGGGAACTTGCAGACAGAAGTAAGCTAATTGACTCTTTCCTGGATTCCCTCTCTCTTCGATCCTTAACTACGCCGCAAAAAAACCGACTAGAAGCTCCCTTTACACTTCAAGAACTCCAAGAGGCACTCTCCAACATGCCATCTAGTAAGTCCCCTGGTCCTGATGGTTTCCCGGCCTCCTATTATAAACAATTTGGAGGGGTCTTGCTACCATTCTTTCTCAGGGTATGTAATTCACTCAACGCTTCTCAGCATCTCTCTCCCTCAGCACTTGAAGCGCATATTTCGGTGATACCAAAAGAGGGTAAAGACCCCTCAGTGTGTGGTAGTTATCGCCCTATATCACTCCTAAATGTGGACATTAAATTATATGCCAAACTCATAGCCAATAGGATGCAATCTTTACTCCCGTTCCTCATTGACCCAGAGCAGACAGGGTTTGTTAAGGGACGGGAGGGTAAACATAACACTACGCGAGTTCTCCATTTGATCCAGTACACCAGGGCAAGAAATATCCCTTTGGTCCTGCTATCAACGGATGCGGAGAAAGCCTTTGACCGGGTGGACTGGATCTTTATGGTAAAGGCGCTCTCCCATTTCGGATTCCCACAAACTTTTATCCACAAAATATTAGCTTTATATGCTTCCCCACAAGCTAAAGTTAGAATAAATGGTCATCTCTCCAACCCTATCCAGATCAAGAATGGTACGAGACAGGGGTGTCCTCTCTCCCCCCTCCTTTTCATCCTCACTATTGAGACTTTGATTCAGAGTCTGCGTCAGGAACCGCTCCTGTCGGGGGTCTCGATTGGAGACAGAGTGCACTGCACAGCCGCGTTCGCGGATGATTTGTTGGTTTTTATCACAAATCCCTCCACAGCCCTACCCAGACTTCAGGAGTTGTTTACCCGATTTGGGGACCTATCCAATTTTAAAATTAATGCTAGCAAATCAGAAGGATTATGTGTTTCCTGTACGCCGGCTCTATTAAAGTCTCTAAAGCTTAGCTCCCCCTTCACACTGCAAACGGATAGTATAAAATATCTGGGTATTAACCGAACTCCCTCACCGGACCACTGGTATCACTGCAATTACACACCACTGCTTTCTGAGATTAAGGCCACTATCCTGTCATGGCGTATCCCGTACATATCCTGGATAGGTAGAACCAATTTGCTAAAAATGATTATCCTCCCTAAACTCCTCTATCTTTTTCAGACTCTCCCGATCCCCCTCCCTAGAGCCTTTTTTGTTTCCATTAAGCAGGTGTTCTCTAAATACATTTGGAATAACACTAAACCCAGAATAGCTTTTCACACCCTCATTCGCCCCAAACGTTTGGCGGGGATAGGACTCCCAGATATTGAATCCTACTACCACGCCATACAATTAGCCAGGATAACTGAATGGTTTGACAGTACATCTATTAGGCTCGGGGTTCCCGTGGAGGAGGCCTCCATAGGTTTGTCCCTCACCTCCCTTGTGTGGTTGGATAAACGTAATGCAGCTTTGTATCTGTCCCGCAACTCCCTTACCACTGCAGCATATCAGACATGGATGAAAAGTGAGAAGATGAAATCTCTACACCAAATACCGTCGCCTTTGATGACGGTTCGTGACATTGTGCGATCGCAGACTGAGAGATTTTGGGACTGTTCTTCATTGCCTGGGAGAGCTTCCAGCAGCACATATGACTCCATATTGATTGATGGGGCGGTTCCTACTCTCAACGAATTGAGGTCTCAACCAGGTTTCTCGTCTGTTAATTTCCTCACGTTTATGCACCTCAAAAGGAGTTACCTGAGAGCGCTTAGACAGGGTCCGATTGAACGCCCTATATCCTGGCTGGAAACAACCCTCCTCCTCCGGCGAACTCCTAAAAAATTGATTACGCTATATTATAATAATCTCCTTAAGATGAACTCATCTGTACAACCTTCTTTCCTTAAAGCTTGGGAGTTGGAACTTAACACTACCTTGTCTGAGGAGGATACCAGAGCAGTTTTTCGGAACTCCCTTGAGACCTCGAGATGTATTAAACTGCAAGAGTCCTCATACAAACTGACCTCTAGGTGGTACAAGACCCCCGGGGCACTGCATAAAATGTGTAACGAGATTTCCCCGGATTGTTGGAGGTGTCATAAAGCCCCAGGTACATATTTACATTTGTGGTGGGAATGCGAGAAAATCTCTCCCTTCTGGTCAGAGATAGAGAATGTCCTCAACACCATAACTCAGTCCTCTATTGCCATTTCCCCTCGAGCAGTATTTCTTAATTTGTGGCCAACTTTCCCCAGGGGGGCACATAGGGAACTATGGCTACATCTCTTCGCAGCGGCCAAAGCCATAATCCCGTTATACTGGAAGACTGAGACTATGCCACCTATAAATCATTGGCTTAGGAAAGGCGCCCAGTTGGCGAGAATGGAGGAGTTATCGCATCTTGAGCTCCACTTCCACGTCAAGTTCCAGAGGACATGGGCTCCCTGGTTTGAATTCTGTAGCAATAGCTCCTTTCAACACCTATGGGGTACAGACTAAGAAGATGGTTACTAGGACAGAGAACTAGTTCTTACCCTTTCAATTTGGAGCTGAAAGTTGTGGGGCCAGACAGCTGGGTCCTTTTCTCTCCTTCCTTTCTACCCCCTTTCTGTCCTTTCTACCCCCTCCTCCTTATTGTTAGTGCAAATAGCGTAAACATACGCTTGTATGCCCATTCCTATTTCTGGTACAGTACGACTGATATGATGTGTTTCTTTTTGTTATATTGAAAAGTACATCTGAACCTCATTATAGTGTATTTTTACATTTACTCAAGTTACTTGATGTAATGTGGCGCCTATGCGCAATGTCTTCTGCATTTTTTTCTTTCTGTAAAAATTCAATAAAATGTTACTTTATAAAAAAAAAATAAAATGCCAGTGTTAAAGGGCCTTAAAGGAACTCGTTACATTGAGCATGCTGTCCAATCTGCAGGCATGTTGTTGTAGAACTGGACGAGCTGATCAGACTGATATAAACTTTTGTTTTGGGAAGAGATTAAGGGTACCTTACTGTCCCTCTGGTGTCTGCTGTTGGCGAAAACAACGTTGGCATTTTTTATTTTAACCCCTTAACGACATGTCACATACTAGTACGTGACTGCCGTTAAAGAGGCTCTGTCACCAGATTTTGCAGCCCCTATCTGCTATTGCAGCAGATCGGCGCTGCAATGTAGATTACAGTAACATTTTTATTTTTAAAAAACGAGCATTTTTGGCCAAGTTATGACCATTTTTGTAGTTATGCAAATGAGGCTTGCAAAAGTCCAAGTGGGTGTGTATTGTGTGTGTACATCGGGGCATTTTTAATACTTTTACTAGCTGGCCGTTTTGATGAGAAGTATCATCCACTTCTCTTCAGAACGCCCAGCTTCTGGCAGTGCAGACACACAGCGTGTTCTCGAGAGATCACGCTGTGTTGTCACTCACAGGTCCTGCATCGTGTCAGACGAGCGGGGACACATAGGCACCAGAGGCTACAGATGATTCTGCAGCAGCATCGGCGTTTGCAGGTAAGTAGCTACATCGACTTACCTGCTAACGCCGATGCTGCTGCAGAATCAACTGAAGCCTCTGGTGCCGATGTGTCCGACACGATGCAGGACCTGTGAGTGACGTCACAGATCTGCACTGCCAGAAGCTGGGCGTTCTGAAGAGAAGTGGATGACTTCTCGTCAGAGCGCCCAGCTAGTAAAAGTATTAAAAACGCCCCGATGTACGCACATAATACACGCCCACTTGGACTTTTACTTTTAAACACACCCACTTGGACTTTTGCAAGCCTCATTTGCATAACTACAAAAATGGTCATAACTTGGCCAAAAATGCTCGTTTTTTAAAAATAAAAATGTTACTGTAATCTACATTGCAGCGCCGATCTGCTGCAATAGCAGATAGGGGTTGCAAAATCTGGTGACAGAGCCTCTTTTTAAAGGTAATGTGTCGCTAGAAAAAACTTTTTTTATTTTAGTTAGAACAATGTTTAATCACTTATACACTAACTGTTTCATTTTTTAAATTTTTTCACGAGTCAGGAAATATTATAAATTAGATTCTAATTTATAACATTTCCCAGTGCTGGTCACTAGATGGAGCAATTCCCAAAATTGCAGCATTGGCATGTGGTAAAGCAACCACATTGCTTTATGCTGCAAAATTTGAGAATATACACTCACAGAATCCCCCCTCCTTTTATCCTGGCTAGTGCCAGGAGAAAGGAGGGGATTGAACGGTCAAACCTCCTACACTGTGTCGCCATTTTTTGAGCTAACACACAGTGTAGTAGGTTTACATACAGTAGTAAACACACAGTAAAACTCGTACATACACAGACCTAACTTACCTGCTCCTGCCGCCACCGCTCACTCCGGTCCGTCCGCTCCCTCCGCTCCAAGTGCACAAGTCCGGAAGCCGCGACCGGAAGTAGTATTCTTACTGTCCGACCGCGGCTTCCGGTCCACAAGAAAATGGCGCCGGACGTCGCTCGGCCGAAGACCTTCAATTTGGACTGTGTGGGAGCGGCGCATGCGCCGTTCCCACACAGACGGCGTACAGCATAGTGGATGGAACGGGCCCCGTTCGCATTCTCTATGGGACTGTATGTGCCATATTCCATGTCCGTATGTGTCGTTAATCGACACATACAGAGATGGGAAAAAAAAATGGCAGCCCCCATGGACAAGAAAAACTGAAAAAATAAAAAAAAGTAAAACACAAATACACAAATAAATAAAAAATGTTTTAATAAAACACTAAAAGCAAATTGATATAAAAAAATTTTTTTTCGCGACACTCGTCCTTTAAGGGGAAGTATGGTGTGGGCTCACGGGCTGAGCGTGCTCCATACTCAGCGGGTGACGGCTGTGTTATACAGCCGACCCCTCACTCAAACATCACTTTGATTCCACCTGTTTAACACCTTAAAGGCCACGGTCAATTGCGACCGCGGCATTTAATGCGCCATCACTCCCCCCCCCACGACACGATCGGGGTGTACCGATGGTAGTCATGGCAGCCTGGAGGCCTAATAAAGGCCCCCAGGTCTGCCGACAGGGCTTCAAAGGAGACTGTCAGTAGCATGATATACTGCAATACATTAGTATTGCAGTGTATCATGCCAACAATTGCTGGTTCAAGTCTCCTAGGGGGACTAATAAAAATATAAAAAAAAAAACTGTTAGAAAATGTTATGTTTTTTGGAACATTAAAAAACAACTTTTCCCTTTTTTTTTTTTTTTTTTCTCCTAAAGCAATGTTAAAAAAAAAAAGTTAACATAACTGGTATTGCCGTATCCGTAAAAGTCCAAACTATCAAAATATAGCGTTTAACCCGCTCCCCTGAATGCCGTAAAAAAACAAAATAAAAAAAAACCAAATATATATATACATAATGAAAATTGCTGTATTTTTTGGTCACCTTAAAGAGGCTCTGTCACCAGATTTTGCAACCCCTATCTGCTATTGCAGCAGATAGGCGCTGCAATGTAGATTACAGTAACGTTTTTATTTTTAAAAAACGAGCATTTTTGGCCAAGTTATGACCATTTTTGTAGTTATGCAAATGAGGCTTGCAAAAGTCCAACTGGGCGTGTATTATGTGCGTACATCGGGGCGTGTTTACTACTTTTACTAGCTGGGCGCTTTGAAGAGAAGTAACATCCTCTTCTCTTCAGAACGCCCAGCTTCTGACAGTGCAGATCTGTGACGTCACTCACAGGTCCTGCATCGTGACGGCCACATCGGCACCAGAGGCTACAGTTGATTCTGCAGCAGCATCAGCGTTTGCAGGTAAGATCGACTTACCTGCAAACGCTGATGCTGCTGCAGAATCAACTGTAGCCACTGGTGCCGATGTGGCCGTCACGATGCAGGACCTGTGAGTGACGTCACAGATCTGCACTGTCAGAAGCTGGGCGTTCTGAAGAGAAGAGGATGTTACTTCTCTTCAGAGCGCCCAGCTAGTGAAAGTATTAAAAACGCCCCGATGTACGCACATAATACACGCCCACTTGGACTTTTGCAAGCCTCATTTGCATAACTACAAAAATGGTCATAACTTGGCCAAAAATGCTCGTTTTTTAAAAATAAAAACGTTTCTGTAATCTACATTGCAGCGCCTATCTGCTGCAATAGCAGATAGGGGTTGCAAAATCTGGTGACAGAGCCTCTTTAACTCTAAAAAAAAAAAAAAAAAAAAAAAAAAAAAAAATGGAATAAAAAGTTAGCAAAAAGTCGCAAGTACCCCAAAAAATGATGGCTCTCAGTATGTGGTGACACAAAATTGTTGTTTTATAGCAAATAGTTTTATTTTTTTTAAAAGTGGTAAAACCTGAAATAAAACATATACATTTGGTATCACTGTAATCCTATCGACCTGTAGAATAAGGTGAATATGTAGTTTTTACCACCTGATGGACGTAAAAACAAAACCCTCCAAAAAATGGTGTGATCACTGTTTTTTGCCCATTTTTTTTCCGCTACAGAGTACATTATGTAGTACAATAAATGGTGCCATAAAAAAGTACAACTTGTCCCGCAAAAAAACAAGCCTTCATACGGCTAGATCGACGAAGAAATAAAAAAGTTACGCCTTTTGGATGGCAGGGAGGAAGAAACTAAAATGAAAAATCTCAAATTGGCTGTGTCATTAAGGGGTTAAAGACTATGTACAACTTTTGAATGGTTGTTGTCTTTTTATTAAATCAATGTGTTTTGTCATTTTAAACCCTTTTTATTTTTTTTACTTTTTTTTTTTATCTATCGACTTTTATTAGAAAATGTGTATTACTTTTTACGATATATATTCTAAATCTATAGAGGCTGTATCAGTTTCATTCAGCCGATTCTGTCAATTCGTCTGAGCTGACGGCTTGGCTGAGAGCCGGTCCTGTATTTCAGACTCACAGAATACACCTAATATCGATCACATGTAAGTTCATCAACATTAATGTGATCGTAATTCTGGTGATCCTGTGTGTCAAAGAATTGCGGTGTATGGATTTTCCGAATATATTCCCGTATAGTCATAAAAATAATGCTACACATTAAACGTCTTCTCCGTGTGACTTGTAACTACAATGCAAAGTTGTCTTGTTCATATAGAAATCCAGAACCTCAAGTACGTGCGCTAGAAACGTGGCTGAATGTGACACAGACAGCTGTGATATATCTCCACTATTATAGAAAGACAGGTTTTACAATAAATGTTTTATAGAAACATAAAGTTATATATAGCCGCCGTTTCACTGCCTTGAGTTATCGCATTGCAAGGTCTTGGATGTTATTCTGTCTCCTAGAGAAATATACCTTAGAATTAAAGGAAAAATAATAATGATGATGAGCAAACCCTGATGCATCTAGCAATTCACGTGCGGATGACAGTCTTCGAGATGTCAGTGTGGGGTTGTCTACTGGCAGAATCTTAATATTCCCAAAAAGCAAACTTTACTTGTTGCCATGTAAAAAGTCAATTAATGCCGTAATACAGCGAGATCTCCGTGTTTCGCTGTGACATTAAGCAGCTTAAGTGTCATAATTATGCATAATCTGTATATTACAATAGACAATCTGCCACATTTTATTACTGTAGAATTGCTTTCCAGCATATGCATTACGCTGCCTGAAATCCAATGAGTAATTTGGATTGGCCTAATGTTCCTTGTATCCAGGAGCTCACATCAAATACAGTTTACCATGATTATCATTGCAGTGTTTCTACTAATAGAATCTTTATAAATAAGGGGATTAAAAGGTCTCTACATAGGGAATAGTCCTGCCTTATTTATCAAAACGGTCTAACAAACGCAGGCTTTGCTGGCGAAAATAACCAATCGGAGCTCCGCTTTTGTTTTAGAAAAAAATGAAAGCCGCACTATGATTGCTTACTATAACCACGAGGCCATTTTTTTCTGTCAGGCAATAGTGGGTCTCATTTATCAAACGAACAGAAAATCCGGTATTGTTGTCCATAGTAACCAATAACCGTACAGCTGTGATGAACCTTCGCTCCGGTTGCTTTGGCCAACAAGGTCTGTGTTTTCTGTCAGACTGTTTCGATAAATAAAACCCACTTTTTTTCTATATTGTGACCCTACTTCTGTTTAATGACAATTGCATGCAATTGATACTAAGCCAGCAATTAATCATTTCCCACGGACATGGATTTTCATGTTTAAAAAAAATATTTGAACAGTTTGGTAAATGGATATTTGACATGTTAAACTTCAAGTAAACCCAACTGCCATGGAAAGACGTTACAGCTGGATTTGCACTGACCAACTTTCACTATATCACCTGACTACCGATAACTACAGACCGTCAATAATTAACTCTTGCAAAGATGATCATTTCGTCAAAATCGACTTATCGGGCCAATCGACTGGAAAATGTATCGTTCCTGCTCAGAAATTTTAGTCGGTTAGTGTTAAATTATTTTCACAGTGGGTTGGACTGCAGGGCCTTTATAGAAACTGACAAATGTGACAAAGACTTGGATTAAACATCAGATTGATGTGTTTGTATGTGGTTTCGTTAGTTTGTGTCAGACCAGTATTTGCTTCTTGTGTTCATATTATTCATCAATCTTTGCATGTTTTGCTATAATTCTGACAATGGGTCAAAAATTGCTACATCTATAGCCAGCGTGTAAGATCAAAGCATAATTTCTATCTGTAAGGCTTCGTTCACATCTGTGTTGGGGTCCCGTTCTGACTTTCCGTCATAGCGGGACCCTGAACAGACACAAACTGACATTGATTTCAATGGTGATGGAAACAGAAAGTTCTGGTTTCCGTTCGTGTCTGTTCAGGTTCCCGCTCTGATAGAAAGCTCAGACGGAACGTCAGAACGGGGAACCCAACGCAGATGTGAACGAAGCCTAAATGGTGGTAAGGATGGGATACATTTGCTATACTTGCAGTTTGTAAAGAAAATCACTATTATGGGAAGTAGAGGTCTTTATTTTCTTGTATGAAATGGTCAGGCAGTAAGAAAGGTACGGAAACTGAAAAGTGATTGTGCCATTCCGATCACAAAACATGCTCCAAATTTATTTCTTCCCCCTGCATGGCACTACGGAGTTGAGGATGGGTATTTGAATGTACTGTGGCACCTTGCCACAAAGTATACCACTGATCCATTAAGAGGGCAATTAAGAGAAAATGGCACGTGTGCCATATTTTGTGGATCCATATATAATAATAATAATAACTGTCTTTTGGCTTTGAGAAATTTTCTACTAAGTGAAAAGTTAAATTACACAGCAATTTTTAACATTGGTGCAGCAATACATAACTTGTAAACCCGATTTTAATTTCTTAACATCTAGTTCCTATCAATTTTACCTTTCTTGAGAATTCATCATACATTTTGCTCTAATCCATAACAGGACAAGAAGAAAAAATAAGAAAACTAGAAAATATGGAGTATTGGATACAAATATAGGAAATATGGAACTAACTCCCTTAGAACAAGAGGAAGAAGATGACGACACTCTGTTTGATGCCAATCACCCTAGAAGGTGAGCGCTTGGGGTTGAATATATTACACACATAATAAAATAATAGTAGCACATAGACGCCAATTCACCTCTAAATGTGACATGTAACTTAATGTTTTACAGCTGTTTTTCCTACAGTAAACTGAACCATTCAATGGTTATGAGTTGGTAATGCGTATGCATTTTCCAATAAAGAATAATTGTGAGGCTCTGTTCACTCTAGTGTCATGTCTTCCATTTTTACTGTAGCCATGACTTATCTATTCTGCTACCGATCCCTTTTGGCAGTTTTTTTCTGAAATAGCGTGTCTTGATGCAATATTCTAGCTGTCAAAATGCAACGGAAACGTGACAAAAAAATTATAATGAAAGTGTTAAGGCCTACCGTTTGGTTTACTAAATCCTTTATGGTTTTAAAACCACAAGAAATGGCGCTAATCCACCCACAGGGGGACCATGAAACTTCTGTAAACGCTATACTCCTTACAGAGTCGCCATTGAATGAACTGAAATGAATGTATTGCGGTTTATAAGCAGTAGTAAAGAAAGTAGTAGAGAAAACACGGTGACCCATTTGCTTTGTACATATTCAATAAAAAACTAAAACCATTGCTGCTTCAGTGCAGGACTGAGCGTTGTTTGCAGACGTCTGTAACTTTTGTTTCAGTCGGGTTGTATTTTAGTGAATGGAGAAGAGATTGGTTGTGTGGCTAGGGCTGCACAGTGAGTGACATCTGCCAACAGCAGGATGCAATGATGTATTGGGTCCAGCTCTTGATCTATTGCTAAAGCTTCCAGACAACGTAGGGCAATGCAAGGCCCTGGCAGTTCCTGCATGTATGACTTTTAGCTGATCAGACCTTTGTTTATTGTTGCAGCGGCTCAATCCCTATTTGTCTGGTTCCTATTAGATCATGTGATGGATGGCCGCACAAAGTCTTCTTTGCATCGGCTAGTAGACATTATAGACATAATAACATATCATTCAGGCCCTGTTCACATCTTCTGTTTTACCTAAACTAGCGTGTATGTTGGAAGTACACACTAAGTGTCCGTAGGGCTGTATTAGCCCGATGTAGGCCAAAAGAGTAGTGTGTGTTTTTATGTGGGTTTTTAATTTATTTTTTTCTAAATCAATTGCCTTCTATAGCTCTAAGGCTTAATTTACATCTGCGTCAGGGCTCCGTTCAGGCGTTCTGTCGGAGCTTTCCGTCCGAACGGAACCCTGACTAAAACAAACGGAAACCATAGGCTTCTGTGATTTCAATGGTGAAGGATCCGGTGTAAATGGTTTCCGCTTGTCTCCGTTGTGCAAGGGTTCCTTCATTTTGACGGAATGAATAGCACAGTCAACTACGGTATTGCTTCCGGCAAAACGACGGAACCCTTGCACAACTGTGACAAATGGAAACCATTTGCACCGGATCCGTCACCATTGAAATCAATGGTGATGCAAACGGAACCCATGAACGGAGCCCTGTCTCAGATGTGAAGAAAGCCTAAAGGTTTTAGTGAAGATTCATAATCCTGTTCCACCGTTTACTGTACTATGGTTAGTTTTTTTTTTTTTTTTTTAGAAATCTTATCTGTAAAGCGCTGTGAAAAGAAGGCCGCTTTCTAGATCTAATGGAGTGTTTTTTTTCATAGTGCCATAGGGCATGTTGTATATTCTGTGGACTAACAGATGGTTTATGTAGATAATGTAAATCTTGTAATAAAGTTGTTCAGTGCAGAGTAAAATATGGCCTCATGTTTAATTTGTGTTCTACAGTCATTTACAATATAGTGCTTTTAAATGGCCTAAAAATGCATGTAAAATAGGAGAATATGCTCAAAGCTTCATCTATCAAGACTGGTGTGCCCAGGTGTAGACAAATTCATCTGTGTGATAAATGGTGACAACTAACTGATACAAACCTCAAACTGGTGCCAATTCTGTAGAAACAGAACGTTCGAATCAAAGCTATACACTTTACATGCAGAGCAGAACACTAAAACCTCCGAATCATTTATTTTTTTAACCTTGGGAAGTTAAAGGGTTTAGCCACTATTATAGACGTATCGCTACATAAAATGAAATAAGGGAAAGATACATTCACTGTAAATTGTTACTGATTCTTCCTCCTTTCAGAGCCACCATGTTCCCCAGCCCACTGTGATCAACCGACACCAGCACAACATAACAATGAAATGTGGTTAAAATGGTGTCAGAAGGGGCATCACGTGACTGCATTGTTCAGAGAGATGTGAGGTCACATGATGTGCTCTAGCGGCGTCGGGGTGAAATCTGCGCCCTGCAGTTCAGCGAATGCTAAGAAGACCTGAAGGTATAAACGCCCACAAATTCTCCTTTAATGTTCTTTTATGCATTGGATCTTTAAATTATTCCTCTCACCATTGGTCTCAAAACGCCAGCAGATGCATGTGCTAATGTATCAGGAGCGGTTGGGAGAGGATCTATTTATTCACGTTTCCCGATACATCAGCGCTGCAGTGGGGAGAGATGAGTAAATAAAGTCTCTTCCCCACTGCAACTTATAAGTCAGTGCGGGTGTTTTGGGACCTGTGGGGAACAGAATGATTCATAGACCAAATGCAGCTGACATTCAGAAAAGGTTAGAGTTCTTTTGGGGTTTATATCTTTCGCTCTTCAGAGCATGCGCTGGACTGCAGGACGCAAATATTTCACACTGGCACCGAATTGTGGCCGCGATGCAAATTTTAACGACCGCCGTATAGTGCGTTTTTTTTTTTGTTTTTTTTTTAAAGGCGGTCGTTCAGGGTAGTTCTGCTGAAGCGCCACTTTTTGACATTGGCACTTCAGAAGAAGTTTTCCCGCATTGGGCGGGATGCTCCTGAAGCCCAGGCTGTTGCTAAAAGCCTCGGACTTCATGGCATCGATCTAGCAGTGGTCTCCAATCATATTTAACCCCTCACATGCAGCGTTCTATAGTGGAAGAGGGGGCTCCCTCTCTCACCCCACTGGTACACCTGGGATGCAATTGTGGGGTGCCGATGATTTCTATGGCAGCCTGGTGATCTAGGGGATCTAAATAGTTCAATTAAACCTTTAGATGTAATTTTCAAGACTGCCTTTAATGCTCTGTGCCTTAGGGTGCGATCACACGTAGCATGGTTTTTGCAGAAATTTTTGGAGCATGATAATTAGTTCAATATGTCTGAATAGGATTGTTTCTTCATGTGCATGGGTTTCTGAAGTTCCATTCAGATGGATAGAACTAATTTTCAGTCACAGAAAATTTCTGCAACAAATCTGCTGTGTGACTGCACCCTCATTGTTCAGATACATCCACTGGTGGTCCTCCTCTCTGCTACACCTGTGTACATCTTAGCAGGACGTCCGTTTTTAGTTTTTGTGCTTACTGTCTGGGCTATTTAACTTATCACATCTTTTGACTCAATTGCATTCCTTAAGGAGAGCTTTAACCCCTTCATGACCAGGCTGATTTTGGCCTTCGGGACCAGCCCCGTTTTTCAAATCTGACGTGTCACTTTGTGGTAATAACTTTGGAATGCTTTTACCTAACCAATCGATTCCGAGGTTTTCTCGTGACATATTGTACTTTTGTTAGTGAAAAAAATTGGTTAATGAATTCAGCATTTATTTGAAAATTCCCAAAATTTTGAGAAAATTTGCAAAAATTATGATTTTACGAAATTTAAATGTATCTGCTTGTGAAACACATAGTAATACCACACAAAATAGTTACTAGTTAACATTTCCCATATGTCTACTTTATGTTTGCATCGCTTTTTGAACGTTCTTTTATTTTTCTAAGACGTTACAAGGCTTAGAACTTTAGCAGCAATTTCTCACATTTTCAAGAATATTTCAAAATACTTTTTTTTCCAGGGACCAGTTCACTTCTGAAGTGGCTTTGAGGGGCCTATATATTTGAAACCCTTAAACACCCCATTTTAAAAACTGCACCCTTCAAAGTATTCAAAACCGCATTCAGGAGGTGTTTTTAACCCTTCAGGCGTTTCACAGGAATGAAAGCAATGTAGAAGTGACATTTACAAATTTTTCCTGAAATTCATTTGTAATACATTTTTTTTCTGTAACACAAGTTTTACCAGAGAAATGCAAATCAATATTTATTGCCCAGATTCTGCAGTTTTTAGAAATATCCCACATGTGGCCCTAGTGTGGTAATGGACTGAAGCACTGGCCTCAGAAGCAAAGGAGCACTTAGTGGAGTTTGGGGCCTCCTTTTTATTAGAATATTTGTTAGGCACCATGTCAGGTTTGACGAGGTCTTGTGGTGCCAAACCCCCCAAGCGTGACCCCATTTTGGAAACGACACACCTCAAGGAATATATCTAGGGCTATAGTTAGCATTTTGACCCCACAATTTTTTTGCTACATTTATTTGAATTGGTCTGTAAAAATGAAAAAAAAATAATTTCTGAAGAAACCAAGAATTTTCTACTTTTTACAAGGAATAAAGGAGAAAAAGCACCCCAACATCTGTAAAGCAATTTCTCCTGATTACAGCAATACCCCATATGTGGTAATAAACAGCTGTTTAGAACCACGGCAGGGCTCAGAAGGGAATGAGTGCCATTTGGATTTTGGAGCGCAGTTTTGGCTGGAATGGTTTTCAGTGCCATGTCGCGTTTGCAACACACTGGAGGGACAAACGGTGGAAACCCCCCAAAAGTGACCCCATTTTGGAAACTACATCCCTCAAGGGATTTTTTTCTAGGGGTATAGTTAGCACTTTGACCCCACAGGTTTTTTTTGCTGAATTTATAGGAATTAGTTTGTGAGGATGAAAATCTACTTTTTCCTCTGAAAAAAACATAGAATTTTTACAAGGAATAAAGGAGAAAGAGAACCCCAACATCTGTAAAGCAATTTCTCCCGAGTACGGCAATACCTCATATGTGGTCATAAACGTCTGTTTGGACACACGGCAGGGCTTAGATGGCAGGAGCGCTACTTGGCATGCAGACTATGCTTGATTGGTTTTTAGGCACCATGTCGCTTTTGCAGAGCCCCTGGGGTACCAGTACAGTAGAAACCAGTGAGAAGTTACTCCATTATGGAAACTACACCTCTCAGATCATTCGTCTAGGGGTGTAGTGAGCATTGAAACCACCCCACAGGTGTTACATAAATTTTATTAAAATTAGGCAGTGAAAATGAAAAGAATGTATTTTTCCAAAAATATGTAGATTTAGCTTCCATTTTTTTATTTACACGAGGGGTAATGGGAGCAATTGAGTAACAAATTGTGGTGTTTTTTCTCCTGAGTACGGCAATACCCCATGTGTGGCCCTAAACTGCTGTATGGACACATGGCAGAGCTCAAAATAGGAGCACCATTTGGCTTTTAGAGCGCAGATTTTGCTGGATTGGTGTACGGGCCCCATGTCGCGCTTGCCGAGCCCCTGAGGTACCAGAGCACAATAGAAACCCCAGAGAAGTGACCCCATACACCCCTCAAGGCATTTATCATTTGCCTGGACTTATGACAGGGCTCATGAGTGAAAGAGCACAATGCGTATATGAGGTCTATTTTGGTGATTTTCGCAGCATTGGCCCACAATCACAGGGCTCAGAGGTCAAATAGTAAAACAAACACCCAAGTAGACCTCTATTTTGGAAACTACACCTCTCAAGGCATTTAAAGAGTGTAGTGGGCATTTTGACCCCACAGGGGTTTTTCTTTTTCATTTATTGGAAATAAATGCTCAGCGGATGGTGCAAAGTGAAAATTGCAATTTTCTACTGATATGCCATTTTAGTGCCCAGTTTGTGCCACTGCAGACAAATATCTCATAACCTGTTAAGCGGGTTCTCCCGGGTTTGGCGATGCCATATATGTGGACGTAAACTGCTGTTTGGGCACACTGTAGAGTTCAGAAGGGAGGGAGCGCCATATGGCATTTGAAGCGTAGATTTAGCTTGGTATTTGTTCTGTCTGGGGTTTCGCTGGTATTTCAGTTTATAATGTGGTGGCATATGTAAACTGTGCGGCCTACATCAGGGTATAATAATGGCGTAAATAAATAATCCGCAGATGTGTGCCCGGTGTCGCACACACAAATGTTGCCAGATCTTATCCGCTTTTGGAACGCTCTGCACATTTAGCGTCGCCATATTCTGAGAGACAGAACTTCACTGGAGCTGTGTGAGGGCTTATTTGTTGCGGGACAATCTGTAGTTTTCATTGGTACCATTTTGCGGTACATCATTTATTTATTTTTTTGTTTTTTTATCACACTTTATTCAATTATTTTAGCAAGGGAAGTGACCAAAAACCATCAATTCTGACAGTTTTTTTTTTTTCTTTTTTTCTTTTTTATGCCGTTCACCATGTGCTACAAATGACATTTTCACTTTAATCTGCGGGGCGATACCATATGTAGAATGTATATATATTTATAATTTTACAGCGTTTGCACAATAAAAAAACTTTATTTAATTTTTTTTGTATCTCCATATTCTGAGAGCCATCTGTTTTTTGTTTGTTTTTTTGTTTTTTTCGTCAAAAAAGCGGTGCGAGGGCTTTTTTTTTTTGTGGGACAGGTTGTAGTTTTTATTGGTACAATTTTGGGGTACATGCAACATTTTGATCACTTTTTAGTCTGTTTTGGGAGGGGTGGTGACCAAAAAACAGCGATTCTGGAATTGTTTTTTTTTTTTTTTTTACGGTGTTCACTGTACGGGGAAATAACGTGATATAATTTATCGTTTGGGTCGTTACGGACGCGGCGATACCAAATATGTGTAATTTTTTTTTTTTTTTTTTTTATGTTTTCAGTTTTTTCCTATAATAAAAGGCTTATTATGGGAAAAAAGGCAGGTTTGAATTTTTGTTACTTTTTAACTTTTTTTTTTTTTTGTCTCACTATGGGACTTGAAGGCATGAAGCCCTGATCGCTATTCTATTACACTGCACTACCTACATAGTACAGTGTATTAGAGCTGTCAGTTATTCACTGACCGCAAGCCTATTAGGCTTTGCCTGCGGGCGGGACCTAATAGGCTACCGTACTAGGCAGTCCAGGAGGCCATTTTTAGGCCTCTGGTTGCCATAGCAACCACCGGCAACAACGCAGATGTCGATCGTTGCCATAGCAACGATCTTCCACGATCTAACCACCTAGATGCAGCGATCGCTTTTGTTCGCTACATCTAAGGGTTAATCGGCCGGATCGGAGGCTAGCTCCGGTCCTGGCCGTTACATCAGGATGTCAGCTGTAAAGAACAGCGGACACCCGCAGCAGCTGGTGCAGGCTCCGCTTCTGTACGTAATTGGGCGGGAAGGGGTTAAGTGATTATATAACTCATAGACAGGACGCTCTTTAAAAATGTACACAGCCTGTAGTAGGGACACCAGGAGGCTCAGTTCTAGCTGAACATTAATGAAGTATATGGCTGATTTTGCTGCAGTAAGATCATCCTGCTTGTAAATTTTATGTGAAACGGGAGGTGCACTTCAATTATTCAGTCATTCCTTTGATAATTCCGCTTCAAATGCATAATTTAATGTCCCTGTCAGTGTGATACCGAGGTTCATGACAAAGGGAGTTATGATTTCTTAGATGTGAGGTAATCGCATGACACGATTGATGTCCCTCTCTTTTTCTGTAAAAGCAACAAGACAAAAATAGAGAAGTGATACGATTTCTCATGTGCAAAAGATTCCTGACTAACTTTCTCACTGTTTTTGATTTTTGTTCTTTCTTTTCTTTTAGATAAGACGATGCCTTTTATTGTACACTGTTCTTGACAACAGGAAGACGATCTGCTTGAAGAAAGAGAAGACATTTGCATACTGTTTTTGTGTTGAATAATATCAATGCTTATTTTGTACATGCCTTGTAGCAATATGAAAATGGAAGTCACATGTACTTCATTAAAAACCACAAATACTCTTATTTATAAGCTGGTTATTTGCCGCTTTACTGTGGTACATTTTATTTCCTTTTGTTTTTTTCCTTGCCCATGTCAAATTTTGTAATATGTTCTGTTATTTAAATTTCCATGCGAGACATTGTATTAATTTGCAAATGACAGGTAAATAATGTGTTTTATTGTAAATAGTGTCAATAAAAACCTAAAACAAGTCTAATGCATGTTTATGTTTATCGTCGTCCCAGATATCTGATGCTGCCCAAACTTTCCATGTAGGGGTCAAAACTTCTGATCATAAAGTTGGCTTTGTTTGTAATAAGCAATATATCACTTTTGATATACTTACAGTAAAATCTCTCCATCACTTTAAGAAGACACCCCATGTCTAGGTTTTTCAAAAACACCTGTAATCTATGGATATTGACCTTTGAGAGGACCACCCCTCAAGACAACTAGAGAATTTTTCATTGCAATTTTGTATGATTGTCTCAGAACTTCTACCATCTAACTATAGTGATGATCTTTTCTGATTGTATTTTGCCATCTTTCCACCACTTAGAGAGGGGTTGTCGAGATTTAACCCCTTAATGTTTTTCCATCGTCGCATTCCAAGAGCTATAACCTCTTTATTTTTGCGTCGACATAGCTGTATAAGGTCTTGTTTTTTGCGGGACAAGTTGTATTTTTTAATAGCACCATTTTGGGGGACATATTATTTATTGATTAACTTTTATTAACTTTTTTTTGGGGGGGAATAGAAAAAAACCTGAAATTTTGCCACTCTTTTTCACGTCTTAAATCAACGCCGTTTACCGTGTGATATAAATAACACTAACGTTATTCAGCGGGTTGTTATGATTGCAACGATACCTAATTTGTATAGTTTTTGTATGTTTTACTACTTTTACACAGTAAAAACGCTTTTTCTCCATATTTGAAGAGCCGTAACGTTTTTATTTTTTCGCCGATGCGGTTGTATAAGGGCTTTTTTTTTTTTGCGGGAAGACTTGTAGTTTTTATTGGTACCATCTTGGAGTAGATGCGACTTTTTGATCACTTTTTATCACATTTTTTTTAAGTCAGGATTCACAGAAAACAGCAATTTTTCCATAGTTTTTTTTATTACATTTTTTTACGGCGTTCACCGTGCGAGTTAAATAATGTAATAGATTTATAGTCTGGGTCGTTACGGATGTGGCGATACCAAATATGTGTAACTTTTTTACTTTATTTTGTTTTTTTAATACTAAAGCAGTTTGTAAGGGGAAAAAGTGGGTTTTTCATTTTTTTTTTTTCACATTTTTTTTTTAAAATTAACTTTATTAAACTTTTTTTTATCCTTTTTTACTAGTCCCACTAGGGGACTTTAATATGCGATTCTCCGATCGCTATTATAATACACTGCAATACTTTTGTATTGCAGTGTATTACTGCCTGTCCGTTTTGAAACGGACAGGCATCTGCTAGGTCATGCCTCCGGCATGATCTAGCAGGCATTCGCTCCAGGCAGACCTGGGGGCCTTTATTAGGCCCCCGGCTGCCATTGGAGACACACACACTCGGCGATCGTATCGCCGGGTGTCGGTGGGAGAAAGAGGGACCTCCCTCTCTCCAAAACCACTCAGATGCGGTGCACGCTATTGTGCACCGCATCAGAGGGGTTAAACGGGTGAGATCGATACTGATATCGATCTGACACGGCAGAGCGGGGATGCCCCCAGCCCTCAGCTGCCTCTGGCAGCTGAGAGCAGGGAGATTTGAAGGCTCCCTGCTCTGTTTACTTTATCCTGATGCAGTGCCGTAAAAAGGCTTAAGCATCAGAATAAAGCCCGTTAGTGGCCGCCGTTAAAAGGCGTATTGGCGGTCACTAACGGGTTAATGACTTTGTGTTAACGCTTGCAATTTATAAATGTAAATACATTCGTAATATACTTACATTTTCCAAAGTGGCCCGGTTTCCAGATCCTGCCGTGGGGAACTTGATGGGTGACGTCACTCTCTGCTCTCGCTCTGGCCACTATTTTGATCTTGAATTATTTTTCGGGTAAACTACACGTCACTTGTGATGTGTATAGCGGCTTGTTCTGTTGTAATGCGCATACGCGGCCCCTGCTGTTATCTCGAAAACTGCAGGGACCGCGAGAACAGCAGTGACAGCGCATGCACGTTACGGGCTGTGAAGCAGAACAAGCCGATATACACCACGTCATATAAAACCTTTACATATTTGGTATCCCCGTAATCGTGCCGACTCATGGAATAAAGTTAATGTTATTTACGCTGCATAGTAAACGGCATAAATTTATAACGTGAAAATTAATGCTGGAATAGCTGCTTATTTTCGTGAATCTCTGGTATGCAGGCTGGACAGGGATGTGATAGTAAGCATCTTTTAAATCTATCGTACACATTGATGCTCCTTGATTTATCAGTGGAGTAATTGATCTGATAGACTCCATCTTGAAACTGCGATTATTTTACCCATTTGTTCAATATCTTCAGGTTGATGATAGTCCTGTAAGAACCATTTGGTTTTTTTTGACCATGAAAATGTTTGAGTAGTCACCCTTGAATGTTTCGTTGTGGGGTACCGGAGAAATCCCCTTTAGTTTTAGAAGCTTCTGGACATACAAGATGAGAGATTGATGGAGATTTCTTGCTTTGGTACGTGGTTAGTTGAAATTTCTCTGGTGGAAGAGAGGAGAACTCTATTTTGTAGCCCTCTTTGATAATTTGTAGAACCCAAGGGGGGTTCTGGGCTATTTTGCGTCCACTTGGTATAAAAGTGTAGGAGTCTTCCTCCTACACTTCTGGGGTCATTGTTTTGAGGCCTGGAATGAGTTGTTGGAGTTGAGAAGGAATCCCGGGCCTCCTCCACCTTCGGGGTAACTCCAGCGCCCCGACTTCCCTTTACCTCTGTAGTTCTGTTGTTGGCGAAACTTACGAAATTAAGGAGTCTTTTGGGGTTTTTCTTCTTGGAACCCGATCTTCCTATCTGTTATGCTTTCCAGCATATTATCTAGGAGAGGCCCATACATCAAATATCCTGTGAAGGGAATGGAGCAAAGCTTGTTTTTTGATTTTGCGTCTTTTGACCACATCTTGAGCCACAAATACTCATCTAGCAGCATTAGAAAGAGCCCCATTCTTGGCGTCAAATCTGACCAATTCGGCTGCCGAGTCTACCAAAAATCTGTCGCAATTTTTAGTAACAGTAGAGATTCCAATATATCTTATCTCTAAGTTTTTATCATTAAATGGGTCTCTAGTTGGTTCAACCAAATAAACATCGATCTTGCAACAGACGTAGCAGCGATGTTAGTAGAAATGAAGGCGGATGAAGATTCCCAGGCTCTTTTCAGCCGTCCATCTGCTTTTTGGTCCATGTGATCCTTTAACAGCAAGGAATTTTCGAAGGGGATTGAGGTTTTATTTTAGCAACTCTTGTCAACGGGACGTCAACTTTTGGGACCTTATCCCAAGGTTTTGTGTATTCTGGATCAAAGAGGAGTCTGTTTTTGAATTCTCTTCAAATGAAGAGCCACTTTTCAGAATCCTCCCATTTTGCCATAATCCTTTTCATGAGAATTACGTTCACATTCCTTTTCGTTCTTTTTCCTTTCTGTAAGGCCCCCGAACATTTCATCCTGGATGGTATGGGATTGATTTTCTTCTGGGATATTCATTGTTTCCCTAATTTCCTGGATTAAGGTATCGGACATTTCAGAAGAGAAATAAAATTTCTTCTGTGTGGATGAGGTTGAAGGTAACCATTCTTCCCCTTCTTCCAATTCACCTTCCGATTTAAATAACATTCTTGTTCAGAGTCAGAACCCTGAAAAGGTGGGCACCATTTTTACTCTACTTCCATCTGTGTTTTTTTTGCCCGGGAGTGTGACAGAGTTTCTTGAGGAGGGGCGAGGGAGGCTATAGACTGATTCACTTCCTCATGAATAATAGCCCTCAGCTCAGACATAAATGTAGGTTGTTCTTCTTTCAGTTCCTGACACAACTGGTTTTTCTTATGCGATTCCTGCAACTCCTTCCCACAGGTCGCACATTTTTTTTACTCTTTAAGGTCTGTTTGTCTCCTGAAGGTTTCTTTATCCTAGAGAAACAAAGGCAGATAAAGCATACCTTACTTACATACTGAGTCATCCTCCTAATCCCCAAGGGTGAGACTCACATGACCCTGGGGCATATCTGGAATTCCATCAAAACGAGGTAGTTCCATCACCGCACCAAGGATATCATTTAAAATCCAAACTCAAAAGATATATGATGCAAGCTGTATATATCAACATTGGAGTTATTTGCTCCAACACATACCTGTGCGGGTCCCTTTTATATCCGGGTTTTCTTTTAATTTTCCTGCCTCCTAAGGACCGGAAGTAGCCGGACGTAATTTCCGGTGATACTGCTACTTTCCTTGAGATGCGGCCCCGTCATAGACAGACCCCAAGTGACGCATCCAGTGAGAGGTCACTTCCAGTGAAGCGGCCTCTGCCGAGGTTACTTCTGGTGCGCCAAATATATGCTTCTGGTCCCCGTGGCTTTCGGCTCAAAGCTGTACTTGGGAGTCCTGAACCTGCACGCTACAAGAATCCAGCCTAAGATCCATAAAGGTTAGCGCTTCGGTTAGGTGAGCTAAGGGACCTCTCATATGAGAGGTGTTAGCCTAGGCACATAGGGGGAATAGATGACGTTCACGGACTCCCCTATGTCGCCCCATGCCTGAATTTTTCAGGAGCGATTGCTCTCTGCACCTGACCCTGTAGGGACAGGAAGAATACTGGCAAGTGGGTGGTGGGAGGGGCCTTTTAACCTCTGTCTTCCTGTCCCTATAGAGGTCAAGAGGGCAACCTCCTGTGGTGCTGTCATGAGGGATGTACTGGGCTATTTCCATGTCATTTTTCTCATTCTTTGAGGCTAGTGTGATTGGTAATCAATTGATATAGCCTGAATAGTTAGCCTGCAAATAGTGTGTGGGATCTATTTGACAGTGACCGATAAGGGTCTATTCGCTCTTCGTGTGTGTCCGCGGTATACATTGGGAGCATTTCCTGGCGTATACCTCCAAAGAATGCCACTCTATATAGGTTTGCAGTGGCATCCGTCACCCTGAGATTCCCATACTAAATAAAGTATACCGCGCGGTATACGTTTTTTTGCAGGAGGCCTCTATATGAAATAGCGCAGCATACTTCGCTATTCCATACAGCTGAAAAACAGGTATACCAGCCTGACTGAGGCCGAAAGAACACTCTGTTAAATTAATGAGGGCCTATGGATACATTTGAGGTACACCAAGCGGACACTGCAGTGTGAATTCAGCCTAATACAGTGACAGGCAAAATAGCTGGAAATGTAACAATTTTATTAGAACTTACACTGTCAGAATCCCAATAAGTACAATTCCTATACATGTTGCTTCTATTGTATAAAAAGTGAGTGATTATAAGCCTATACATGTCATAAACCCGACCAGAAATTAAGGACTTCACAGTCTTTTTAAAGGGGTTATTTTATCAGGACAACCGCATTCTGTGTGGCATGTTGGTGTAAATGGATATTATAGATGGGGCCCCTTCCGCCTTTATTAACCAGAACGGAAGACGGCTGCAAAGAGTGACTCCTACTCTGGAGAACTCACCTCAGACATGTATTATACAGCTGCGATGTATAATACTACATTCCCCAGCTGATCTCACTTGCAGCTTCGCCGGTGATGTATGCTGATTGCCAGGGTTTCTGCTGTCAGATCCATGACGTTCAGCTGATCTCCAGCCAGTTTGCATCTAAAGGGTTTGTCTAGAGCTGGAGCTTGGGATCTTAGTAAGACTTAGACTACTTTCATGGTCTGAACAGATTGATAATAATCAAAGCCCTAACTAAGTGATGCAAGCACAGTTTAGAGGCAGGATGGTGGGAAACTTGCGATTGGAGGGCATTAAACACATGCATCCCAAATTCCTAGTACGTGGAACTGACAAGCAATTACAAATAGGGAATAAGGGAAAACACTTTTGTTATAGACTTATCCACACAGACTCAATGCTAATTGTTGCCAAGGTGTCCTCGACTAAATGCTGACTTGACAAAGGTAAATAGATTATTTCTTTATTTTCCATTTATTCTTTGTAATAAATACATGGGGGTTTTTTGTACCTCAACTATCCAGATTTATCCATTGAGTGACAGCGGCAGTCCACAGGAGTCTATTAGGTTGCATGTAACTCAAAGTTCTCTTCTAGATTGCAGCTGTAGATGAGTAGTTAAAATTCGCGCTGCAAAACTTCTGGCCGTACATAAGCAATTGCTGTCCGCCAAACGTTCTTACAGCCGACAGTTATTTTTGCCAACTCAACCATAAACTTGCAAGCTTGGCTCAGCCAAGCACGTGTGTTTGTTTCAATGGGGAGAGGAGAAAAAAAGTACTTGCTGCGGCTTCTCTCCTTCGGAAACAAAGGATCGTGAATGTTTCAGAGCAGGTTTACACCTGCGTTGGACTTTCCATTGTTCTGCTCCGTCAGAACAATGAAAATTCCGGAAGCGGTGTTACCATTGTACGACGGACACCACTGGCGGCTGACACAACCCATTGACTTTAATGGGTTCCATCGAGGTGTCCGTGGTTTTACCAGGAACAATAACGCAGCGTGCCACACGGTTTCTGGTTTTTTTTCGGCCAGATCTGCGCCAGGCCCCTAAAGGAGCCTCTATGTGAACAAGGCCCTAAGTCCAAAATGTCAAATCCCCTTTTTTTTTTTTTCTCCCGCCTCTGCTGTTGGGGGAACAGTTGGAAAGTCCCAATACACTTGAGATTGTCTTATCCTGTCCATCTACAGGTCAGACCGACTATTTTCTTGTGTATGGCCAGCTTCATTCTTGGGGAAGGCAGGGGTTGTGTTTTTGTGTGGAGCCAAAAGCTACACACGTTGCTATACATTTGTAAACAAATCAGCCTCATACGATTTCCACCAGACTACAAACTGCAATAAGTATGTCTGTTAGATAAGAGCAACAATTTCCTGTAAGCCTGCAGAGCTCATACTTGGGTTCTCTTTGCATTTAAAGTACCAGAAAGTTTTATACTTGTCAGTATGCTACAGAATTAATTGGCTGACAGTTCCCGATAACTATTTTTCTTTTCTCTTTTTCATATTATCATTGGCACCCTGGAGGAGATGTGTCTGTTATTGTGAACTTGTAAATAACCTAAGATAAATTGCCAACTTTCTCTCATTCCAGTTTTGTAATGCAATAATGAAAGAACAGCTTGCATGTTCTGTAAAGAAGAAGAGACTGATTGGATTACTTTTGGGCCAGAAATATCATAAATTTGTTTTACTGTCGAGGATAATTTGTATTTTAGTTCCCATTCTTTCATGAAAAACAAAAATGTGTTTTTCCCACCTATAGTCATTTTCCAGTAGGTGTTTCACTTTTTTTTGTTCTTACTTTTTGGTCTTTTAAATATTAGTTTTCCTGCTTGCATAAACAAAATATGAAATTCGTTATGAATTTGTGATAACATAAATCTGCCGCTAAAGGCCCTTTTACACCGACCGATTATCGGGCAAACTAGCATTCACAGAATGCTCGTTCCCGATAATTTGTCCTGTTTAAACAGAGCAACGATCAACCGATGAAAGGCTGATTGTATCGTTTTAAATATTACTGTTGTTGGCAGCACTTCTCCCTGTATAAACAGGGAGACGTGCTGCCGACATGATAGAAATGAATGGGAACGAGTGATTGTTGTAACGTCCGATCGTCCCTATACATAGCTTCTTGTGAAAGGAGCAAAAGAGTACCGATCAACTAGCTGTCTCGTTGATCGCCGCGTCGGGCAGTGTAAAAGTACCTTAACAGATACGTTGTAAGCGAGATAAATTTTACCAAATTCTGTCTGGTATCAAGGAAAACTACATTTAATCTACTTTGTACTATCTTGTGTGCTCAGTTTTGTTGGGTTTAGTATGAAGGTTCATTACAAGTTAATTTGGTATTTTATGGTTATATCAGTAGCGTATTTGTAAGCACATTTACTCACACAATGTTAATCAGAACTATATATGAGCAGTTTGTTTTGCTTAATTCATGGATTCACCAGTCCATAGATTGCAATGAGTAAATTATTTAGCCTATTATTCCCTTAAAGAGGCTCTGTCACCAGATTTTGCAACCCCTATCTGCTATTGCAGCAGATAGGCGCTGCAATGTAGATTACAGTAACGTTTTTATTTTAAAAAAACGTGCATTTTTGGCCAAGTTATGACCATTTTTGTAGTTATGCAAATGAGGCTTGCAAAAGTCCAAGTGGGTGTGTTTAAAAGTCCAAGTGGGCGTGTATTATGTGCGTACATCGGGGCGTTTTTAATACTTTTACTAGCTGGGCGCTCTGATGAGAAGTATCATCCACTTCTCTTCAGAACGCCCAGCTTCTGGCAGTGCAGACACAGCCGTGTTCTCGAGAGATCACGCTGTGTCGTCACTCACAGGTCCTGCATCGTGTCAGACGAGCGAGGACACCGGCACCAGAGGCTACAGTTGATTCTGCAGCAGCATCAGCGTTTGCAGGTAAGTAGCTACATCGACTTACCTGCAAACGCCGATGCTGCTGCAGAATCAACTGAAGCCTCTGGTGCCGGTGTCCTCGCTCGTCTGACACGATGCAGGACCTGTGAGTGACGTCACAGCGTGATCTCTCGAGAACACGCTGTGTCTGCACTGCCTGAAGCTGGGCGTTCTGAAGAGAAGTGGATGATACTTCTCATCAGAGCGCCCAGCTAGTAAAAGTATTAAAAACGCCCCGATGTACGCACATAATACACACCCACTTGGACTTTTGCAAGCCTCATTTGCATAAATACAAAAATGGTCATAACTTGGCCAAAAATGCTCGTTTTTTAAAAATAAAAACTTTACTGTAATCTACATTGCAGCGCCTATCTGCTGCAATAGCAGATAGGGGTTGCAAAATCTGGTGACAGAGCCTCTGTAAATGTGGCAATTCAAGTCAATTCACCCAATGCATCTTCATTTTTGGTGATTTACGGACCGATTCGCAAATGGACAAAATTATTTTCTCATCTCTACTGTCACAAACTAAAACACGGACTACAATACTTTGAGAAACATACTTTAAAGAGCAGGTGGTATCATGAGACCTATACAGTGTGGTCCATTTTAAGCTAAACTACAGACACCATGATTTCTCTGTTAACAGTTTTCAGACACTTGTTTTGTCCGGGTTGCACTTATTTGTGTCTTGTCTATTCTCTATTTCTCTACATTTCATTGTAAAATCTAAAACGTAATAAAAATACAAGTAGAAAAAAAAGCTAACTCCGTATATTTTTGCCTACCAGATGAATTAGGCGGGTAAGTGTAAAGTGACTTAATATAGTGCAATGCCTGATCTATGGCCGCTTGGGAGACTTAAAAGCCAATTAAAAAAATAAAAATAATCAGGTTAGATATTTATATTTAGTTGCAGTAACTAGTATTTGTGTGAAGTCTAGTTAGTGTCTTATTGTTCAGGTACACATGTACATAACGCATCATTGCAAAAATTGGAATGTTCCAACTCACCACTATTCCTATTACATCCTGGCTGACGTGTATTCATAACAGAAATAGAAGTTGAACTCAGTGCTTCCAAAACTTCCAATCTTTTTTTCTGATCGATTAAAAAAAATTGTACGGCGACATCAGGGGGTGGATGTAGAGAGCCTATGCGTTTCTGACAGTTCCTCTGTCCTTAAAGAGGCTCTGTCACCAGTTTATAAGTGCCCTATCTCCTACATAATGTGATCGGCGCTGTAATGTAGATAACAGCAGTGGTTTTTATTTAGAAAATCTATAAATTTTGACCAAGTTATGACCTATTTTAGATTTATGCTAATGACTTTCTTCATGCCCAACTGAGCGTTTTTTAGCTTTTGACCAAGTGGGCGTTGTAAAGAGAAGTGTATGATGCAGACCAATCAACGTCATACACTTCTCTCCATTCATGTACTCAGCACATAGTGATCTTGCGAGAGCATGATGTGCTGTCACTTACTCACACATTAACTTTACTAAAGTTTCCTGAGAGTGAATAGACATTGCCTCCAGCCAGGACGCAATGTCTATTCACAATCCCGACACTTCAGTAACGTTTATGTGTCACTTACTCACACAGCACATCGAGATAACGCTGTGCTGTCATTTACAGCATGATCTGGCGAGATCACACTTGCTGTCTAAGTCCCACACAAACATTACCGAAGTGTCGGGATTGTGAATAGACATTGCGTCCTGGCTGGAGGTGATGTCTATTCGCTCTCAAGACACTTCAGTAAAGTTAATGTGGGTGTATGTGACAGCACAGCGTGATTTCGCGAGATCACGCTGTGCTGTGAATACAAATTGACATGAATGGAGAGAAGTGTATGAAACTGATTGGTCAGCATCATACACTTCTCTTTGCAACACCCACTTGGTCAAAAGCTGAAAAAACGCCCAGTTGGGCATTAAAGTTATTAGCATAAATCTAAAATAGGTCATAACTTGGTCAAAATTTTTTTCTAAATAAAAACCACTGCTGTGATCTACATTACAGCGCCAATCACATTATGTAGGAGATAGGGCACTTATAATGTGGTGACAGAGCCTCTTTAATGCTATACAACATCTAAATGTTATTAGATTACTATATGTATGGAGCTGTTATTTGGTCTCTGGATGTTGGTATTATTTGAGCACTGTATGGTGGTATTAGCATACCACCATTGTCATTGTGTGGTACTGCGGCATTGTACAGTATATTATTTTATTATATGTCATATATTATTTGTAGATTGTATGATAGTACATCATGGGGAGGGACACCAACAGATTGCACTGTGCAAAAGAGTAATCTCGCTGTAAACTGTCATTTACAGCATGATGTCGCGAGATTACGCTTGCTCTGCTGTAAGTACCACACAAACGTTACCGAAGTGTCAGGATTGTGAATAGACATCCCGTCCTGGCTGGAAGGAATGTCTATTCACTTTCAAGACACTTCAGTAATGTTAATGTGTAAGTAAGTGATTGCACATACTGATCTAGCAAGATCACAATGCGCTGATTAAATGAATGGAGAGAAGTGTATGACGCTGATTGGTCAGCGTCATACACTCTCTGTACAACGTCCACTTGGTCAAAAGTAAAAACACGCCCAGTTGGGCATTAAGAAAGTAATTAGCGTAAAGCGAAAATCGCTCATAACATGGTGAAAATAGATAGTTTTTTAAAATAAAAAGCACTGCTGTCACCTACATTATAGCGCCCATCTCCTTATGTAGAAGATAGGGAACTTATAATGTGGTGACAGAGCCTCTTTAAGAAAGTTTAATTAAGTTTATGGGATTACTTCTGATAAATTTCTTTAGATTTTTGTTTATGACATGGCAACAGAAGTCTTTTGGATAGTAAAGTCTGCACAGGGGAGATCTGAAAATGTATGCAGTGTAGATTGATCACAGATGTGGCAGAGCAGAAGTGACATGGGGTTTAGGCAGAAGACAGGCGGCAACAGAGCGGAGAGAACATGCATGGCAGGAGATCAAACCAAAAATCGAAACACAAATGTCAGTAAATCTTCCAAAATCCATTTAAAGACGAGTCAACATTTAACCCACTTATATTTAGTCTGTCAAGTGATAGGCATGATTTTATTAGGATTAAAATATGGCACACAGTCACGGTAAATAGGATACAATAATACTTCTATAGAATTTCAAGAACTTCACTGTTAATTGTTCAAATAAAATCTAATGGTGCTATGTTAAGATACCTACACTATATGGGTAAAATTATGTGGACACCTGACCATCACACCTACTGTATATGAGCTTGTGGGACATCCCATTCCAACACCATGGGTGGTAATATGGAGTTCGGCCCCCTTTTGCGGTTTTAACAGCCTTCACTCTTCTGAGAAGGCTTTCCACAAGATTTTGGAGTGTCTGTTACTGCTTCAATATGTGCCTGTTTAGCCAAAGAGCATTTGTGAGGTCAGACACTGTTGGACGAGAAGGTCCGGCTTCATTCCAATTAACCCCAAAGGTGTTGGATTTGGTTGAGGTCAGAGCTTTGTACAAGCCTCTCTAGTTTCTCCACACAAGAGTTGTCTAACCACGTCTTTATGGACCTTGCTTTGTACACTGGGACACAGTCATGCTGGAACAGTAAAGGACCTTCCTCATACTGTTCCCACAAAGTTCGAAGCATACAATTGTCTAAAATGTCTTTGTATGCTATAACATTAACATAACCCCTCACAGCCATGCACGTTATATTCGCTAACCCTGGGGACATAATTGTAAATCTGACAATGACTCCTTTATAACCCTAGTGCTCATGCCAGTCAGTTTGGCGTCTCTTCCCCACTTAATATCCTAATGCCAATGATGTTATACCGATCTTTGTATAACCCTCTGTTATCTCCAACTATTAAGAAGCTGGCAGCTCACTCTCCGCCATGCAGCAGATCAAGTTGTTGTATTTAGATTAATGTGAGATAAAGCTACTAGTCTGGTACTGCTAGGCTGGGTTCACACTGACTTTGTTGCAGGCAGAAAATCTGCCCCAAAATTCCGTTTGGAATTTTGAGGCAGATTTTACTAAGCCCGCACCCCGATTTTCGCTGCGTTTTTTCGCCCACCATTGAGCGCCGCGGGCAAAAAATGCAGCGAAATACTCTTTCTCTGCCTCCCAGTGATGTCAATGGGAGGTCAGAGACGTAAACGGCCGAAGATAGGGCATGTCCCTTCTCTTTCCCACGAGCCGTTTTTTCCGCTTGCGGGAAAAAAAACTCCTCCGCATCCCATTGAAATCAATGGGAGGCATTTTTGGCCGTTTTTTGGTGCGTTTTCCGACGCGGTTTCCATGTCAAAAAATTTGTAAAAGAAACTCTGTGTGAACTGACTTAGGGTATGTTCACACGTACAAATAGAAGTGGCTGAAAATTACTGAGCTGTTTTCCAGGGAAAGCAGCCTCTGATTTCAAGGCATTTTTTGAAGCTGAAAATTAAGCTTTTTTTCACTTGAAGCTTCTTTTGAGGCGTTTTTCATAGTGTCAATGGAAAATCAGCTCCAAAAACTCAGCAGCGTAAAAATACACCTCGTGTGAACAGCACAGTGTATGAATTCAATGGAAAGCTGTTTGTAGGCATTTTGCTAGTGTTTTTCCAGGTGTATTTTTAGGTGCTTATGCTCAGACATACGCCTGAAAAAACTACGTGTGAACATACCCTTACTATTTCTCATGTTGGGCCTGGGCCCCACAGTTTGTTTTTTTACCCATGGCGATCATTGCATTTTAGAATTGCGGTAGATTGCACATCCCATAGGTTTATATTAGCAGCAATAATGGCAGAACCGTAATGTGATTTAGTACAAATGCATAGTGTGATAATAGGCATGCATATAGTATTTTGTACTCCTCATTCTTTACTTGCAGCGTTGGGGTCCAGGGTTTACATCTGCATGGATTTGTTTGTTCTACCCATGGTATTGTGGGATTTTACCGGATACTACGGTTTCTTCCCACACTACAAAACCATATGTACAGTCTAAGTAAAGGGCTTCTTATGTATTTGTCCCTAGTGTGCATGTATCTGAGACAGGGAAGGAAGATTGAAAGCCCTATTGAGGACAGGAACTGATGTGAAATATTAAACATCTTTGTATAGCCCTGTGGAATGTTTTGTTTCAATCGTTTTTATTGAATATGTTATACATGTAATATAGAAGCAACTAGAAATAAATGTTGCCAGTCTGTGCCCTCTACAACTCATGTCTCCAGAGAGGTAAAAATGTCTTAAACCGAAAAGAAAAATCTCGACATAATAATATTATATCAAAATATTTTTATTTTTACTTTATTACACATCAATAAATACAAAACATACAAAATTAACCCCCCTCCCAAGTATATACTATAGACATATAAAATATAATTAAAAGAATGTATACCAGGTTCACAAGATACAATATCAAAAATTATATATAAAGAAATAATTCCTCCCAATAGAGAATCACATCCCAGGTAAGTAATAGCTTATATCATGTGTATGAGTATCGGACTGACAGGTCCCTCCAATCAATAAAGTATAGCAACCATGCTTATGATAATGGAGACCTAATCAGAGACAAGCTATAGGCAGTTAGAAATAGAACACAATACCTGTTGAGGACATGATACTGGTGGGATAGGACACCTGGACACCAAGCACCTCGACGCGCGTTTCGCAACCTTCGTCAAGAGGTAAAAATGTCTTGCCTGATTCTGAGTGCCTAGACCAGGATGTTTTCAAGTTTATATCTTGTGCTTACTTTTGCACAAAGCTTGTATGGATATTATTTATATACTTATTACTTTACTGTAATTTAGTTCGATTTTACACACAATAAAGATTATCGATATAAAATTTCAAAAATAGCTGCGGAGCCATAAGGCTACGTTCACACGTATGAAAAATGGCTGTTTTTTTAACAGCCCGTGAATGCTAGCTGTCAAAAAATAGGTCCTATTTTTGGCCGTTTTCACGACCAGATGGCCCCCATAGAACTTAATCGATCAGTTTTTAACAGCCATTTTTCAGGAATCAATCCTCGCCAAGAGGACTCCCAGGGCACAGAACTACTTTAAGTTCTGAGCCCAGGGAAGCCCTTGACATCACTGCCGAAATCCCTGGCCAGTGCGTCGGCAACGCTCTGGCTGGGGATTCCGCTCCTAGAGAGAGCCCCTCACGTCACTGTCCCTATATGGACAGTGACGTAAGGGGATCCTCCTGGAGCGGAATCCCCGACCGGAGCTTCTGCTCTGGCTGGGGATTCCGCCCCTAGAGGGAGCCCTAATTGAGGGTGGTGTCTGGCGCTATCTACAGGGGGTGTGTCTGGTGCTATCTACATGGGGTGTGTCTGCCGCTATCTACAGAGGGGGTATCTGGCGCTATCAACATGGGAGGGTGTCGTGTAGCGCCATCTTCAAGTGGGTGTGCCAATATCTACATGCGCACTGTGGCACTATATGGGCACTATCTTAAGGGGAGACTGGCGTTATCTACATGGGCACTGTGGCATTATCTTTTTTTCTTTATTAAAAATATTAAAATTTTTAAAGGCAAAGGTGGTTATAAAAGGACAGGACAGCAGCCTGCCATATTGAACATAAGTCAACATATTTCAGCATAAAGACATTAATGTAAAAAAACAAGGACGCGTATTTGAGACAAAAAGCCCTTAATTCCGTACCTCCCACCACCCACAGATCTAATATCGTGGGGGAGATAGAAAAACAGATAGAAAGGGAGAGAAAGAGGGAAAAGAAAAAAGAGGAAGGCAGGAGGGGGAAAAATAAGTTTAGGGATACGGAAGAAGAAATCAGTTATGTGGCACTATCTATGTGGGCACTGTGGCACTATGTACGTGGGCACTGGCACTATCTACAGTGGAGTTGCGGCACTATCTACATGGGCACTGTGCGGTTTTCAGGGGGTTTGGACAAAAAAAACCTGACATTATGCACACGACTGTTGTGCCACTCGGGCCATTTTTGACGGCATCCGAGTGGCACCTGATAGTCTTCATGGACCCATTCACATTAGCAGGTGAATCGGGTCTGGGAAAAATGGTCCGAGTCTTCGATCCGAGGAAAGATAGAAGCTGTCCTATCTTCCCTCGGATCACTGACAGGACTTGGATGGAACACGACCGTTCTTTAGCCATGACACGGCTGTTTTCAGAACAATGATATTCTATGGGTGTATTCATGCGGCCGTTTTTTTAACGGCCCGTGAATATTGGCTGTCAAAAATAGGACGTCCTTTTTTTGGCCGTTTTCATGGCCAGACGGTCCCCATATAAGTCAATGGATCCGTTTTTAACGGCTGTCAATACATGTAACAACTGTTAACTGATCTGTGAAATGGGGATTCAAGAGGCAAGAGAACGATTGGTTCCCTTACTGGCTATCGGCGGCACGATGACACATACTCACAGATGCAGTGCCGTCCTCTTCAGGTGTGGTCTCTAGTCTGACGGGTTCTGCGAAGGCGATGAGATGATGTCATCGCGCCGCCTTCGCAGAACTCGTGAGACTAGAGACCACATGTGAAGCAGACGGTGCTGTATCGGTGAGTGTGTAGGTCATTCAGGCGTAATTTAATGTCTGGTATTGTTGTGCTCACTAGTACAGGGGGCAGTGTTGTCAACTGTAGCAAATTTTTCGGGACTGTCCTGAATTTACAGAGACAGTCCCGGAAGATTACTACAGGGAGGGGGGTTTGGTGCTTTCTCCGGAGAAGTGTGTGTGCCATCATCTACAGGGGGTCTGTGTGGCATCATCTACAGGGGGTCTGTGTGGCATCATCTGATGCAAATCGGACATGAAAAACTGACATTTGATCAGTTTTTAATGCCCATTTTTTTTTCACTGTTGTGTGAATAGCAAGGCTCTAAGAGCCATATGAAATATGGTTTTAATGTACCATGTGTATCTTATACGCTGGCAGTAGAAAGAACGTTTTAAAAGCACTTTCTTACATACAAACGTTTTTGTAATAGTACCGAACTGTCCAGAACACCTGATTATTCAAGACAAGGTTTTCTGACATTTTAAATATTTTCTTACGATTCCTACTAGAGATCAGTGAAGTAATTCTACCCCGTTTGAAGGACTGTCAGACAGAGAATATCTTACACTATCAATCTCTGGTAAATTGTCTTATAAAATATGACATCTTGTACTGTGGTGGCTATTTTAGGACAGGCTTTATCTACGTTAGAGAAGACAGTGATAATCATAGAGAGTGATAATATCTCCCATTTCTTCTTCCAAAATTACCTCAATTAGACATAATACATTGCTAAAAATAGTTTTGTAATAATGAATGGTAATGATTTATTCCAGTACTAAATAGAATAATAGAACCCTACTGTTAAATATAAAGGTATCCGAATTGTCCTCAAATCTACGACTTCTATAATAGCTGTCTGCCTATGGTAATACCTGATGATTTTAGTATATACCGTGTTTCCCCGAAAGTAAGACAGTGTCTTACTTTATTTTTATCCCCAAAAGCCCCACTATGTCTTACTTTATATTGTAAAAAAATTGGCGAATTTTTTTATTTATTTTTTTCACAAACTTTATTTAACTGTTTTACATTTTTTTTTTTAGTCCCACCAGGGGACTTCACTATGCGATGTGCCGATCGCATATATAATGCTTTGGTATACTTAGTATACCGAAGCATTATTGCCTGTCAGTGTAAAACTGACAGGCAACCTATTAGGTCATGCCTCCGGCATCGCCTAACAGGCAGATGCTGAAGGCAGACCTGGGGGTCTTTGTTAGACCCCCGGCTGTCATGGAAACCCGACGGCGACCCGCGATTTGTTTGCGGGGGCGCCGATCGGGTGACAGAGGGAGCTCCCCCCTCTGTCAAACACATTAAATGCCGCTGTCACTATTGACAGCGGCATTTAATGGGTTAAACTGCCGGAATCGGCGCGCGCTTCGATTCCGGCAGTTGCAGCAGGAGCAAGTGCAGGGGACGGCGCGGTGACGTATGGAGAGGGGGGCGGCGCGGAAGTGGGCAGGAGGCGGCAATACCCCCGTGTTTCCCCGAAAGTAAGACATATGTCTTACTTTCGGGGTACGGCTTATATTAGCCGACCCCCCTGAAACCCCCGATACGTCTTACAATCGGGGGTGTCTTACTATCGGGGAAACACGGTAGTTATTTTTTCACCGTGAAATGTATCCGTATTATCAAATATGGTGGAAAAGCAATAAAGTCCTTATACATTAAAATAGGGGGGGGGGGGATACATACTGTATATAATAATAATCTTTATTTATATAGCGCCACATATTCTGCAGCATTTTACAATGCAAAGAGAACACGTACAGATAATATCAGACACTAAATAGTGACAAAACAAATTAACAATTCAGACAAGAAGCAATAAGGACGCTGCTCGCAAGAGGATAAAGAGGTGACACGAGGTGAAAGGTTTTGTTCAGTACAGGTCCGGTTTTACACAAAGGGTGGCCCTGGGCAAACTTAAAAGTGGGGCCCCATGTGCTGAATTAGGGCCTGTTCACATCTGCGTCGGGGTTTCGCTGATGGCTTCCGTCAGACCTTTCCGTCAGGGGAACCCATAAACGGAAACCATAGTTTTCCGTTTGCATTACCATTGATTTCAATGGTAATGGTTCAGTTTATCTCCGTTCCATAAGGTTTTCATTTTTTGGGGCGGAAACAATAGCACAGTTGACTGCGCTATTGATTCCGCCCAAAAAAACAAAAACCTTATGGAGCAGAGACCAATGGAAACTATTCGCAACGGGAGCATTACCATTGAAATCAATGGTAATGCAAACGGAAGCTTTGGTTTCTGTTTGCCTTTCCGTTGATGGGTTCCTCTGACGGAAACCAAACGCTGATGTGAACACACCCTTCCTGTATCAATAATGCAGTCAATTCAGAAGGCGGTGTGCAGAGAACTGCAACGCAGATTTCTAGCGCATCCAGGAGTGTTGCAAGCCTCAAAGCATATGCCCCCCCTCACACAAAAAAATTATATACATATACAGTTATTAAATCATACCACTATTCCAGATGAAATATTACCTGCATAGTTACTGAACACCACTGACTATTATAAGACCAGTATCACCAACAATAACACAATATAAGGGCCACATAATACCGCCACACCATAACCAAATAGTGACTGAATAATACCGCCACACCATAACCACATAGTGACTAAATAATACACCCATACTGTTACTGAATAATACCCTCACACCATAACCACATAATGACTGACCCCCATACTGTTTCCGAATAATACCGCCACACCATAACCACATAGTGACTGAACCCGCATACTGTTTCTCAATAATACCGCCACACCATAACCACATAGTGACTGAATAATACCCCCATACTGTTACTGAATAAAAAAAAACACTATACAAGGATCAATATTACCACCATGTAGTGACCATATAGTGGTAGATGCCAGTTGTACACCGGAGCTCTGCAGGAAATATGATTACAGCACATTTATATCCAGTGACTCACAGGCGATGTTTTCTCTGATTAGAGTCGTTTACTTTCCCTTTTTTTCTCCATCCGGCCGAGACCACTGTGACGACTTATTCCAGCCACGACTCGTCTCTGCAGAATTTGACATACAGACATGTTGGTTTCTTGCACCTTAGTTTTCTTCTTAGTCCCCAGCACCCTCCACACCTATACCACATCCTCTAAACAAACTCATTATCCACAGTTCCCCAGATAGTAATATTTATCCCTTAGTGCTTGACACATTAAAAGTGCCCCTTCAGTAACCGTACCCCAACAGTAATAATGCCCCCTTTTTGCCCCATGTAGATAGCGCCACACAGCCACCTGTAGATAGCGCCACACACAGCCCACATGCAGATAGTGCCACAAAGCCCCCTAGTAGATAGTGCCACACAGCCCCCTCCTTGTATATAGTGCCACACAGCCCTCTATGTATATAGTGACACACAGCCCCCCCCCCCCTTGTATACAGTTAGGTTCCGAATTATTTGGACAGTGACACAATCTTCATGATTTGGGCTCTGCATGCCACCACATTGGATTTGAAATTAAACTACTGAGATGAAATTGAAGTGTAAAAATTCAGGTTTAATTGAAGGGGTTGAACAAAATTATCCTGTGAAATGTTTAGGAATTGCAACAATTTTTCTACACAGCCCCCTCATTTCAGAGGCCCAAAAGTAATTGGACAAATTAACATTACCATAAATAAAATAATTTTTTTTAATACTTTGTAGAGAATCCTTTGCAGGCAATAACTGCCTGAAGTCTAGAACCCATGGACATCACCAAACGCTGGGTTTCCTCCTTTGCGAAGCTTTGCCAGGCCTTTACTGCAGCTGTCTTCAGTTGTTGCTTGTTTGTGGGTCTTTCTGCCTTAAGTTTTGTCTTAAGCAAATGAAATGCATGCTCGATCGGTTTGAGATCTGGTGATTGACTTGGCCATTGCAGAATATTCCACTTCTTTGCCTTAAAAAAACAAAACTCCTGGGTTGCTTTCGCTGTAAGTTTTGGGTCATTGTCCATCTGTACTGTGAAGCGACGTTCATTTGACCTTGCTGCATTTGGTTTAATCTGAGCAGAAAATATATCTCTGAACACTTCAGAATTCATCTGGCTGCTTCTGTATTGTCACATCATCAATGAATACTAGTGACCCATTGACTTTGGCAGCCATGCATGCCGATGCCATCACACTGCCTCCACCATATTTTACACAGGGGATGTGGTGTGCTTTGGATCATGAGTCGTTCCAAGCCTTCTCCATACTTTCTTCCTCCCATCATTCTGGTACAGGTTGATATTAGTTTCATCTGTCCAAAAAATGCTGTTCTAGAACTGGGCTGGCTTCTTTAGATGTTGTTTGGCAAAGTCTAATCTGGCCTTTCTATTTTTGAGGCTGATTAATGGTTTGCACCCTATGGTGAACACTTTGTATTTGCTCTCATGAAGTCTTCTCTTTATGGTAGACTTAGATACTGATACACCTACATCCAGGAGAGTGTTCTTCACTTGGGTAGATGTTGTGAGGGGGTTTTTCTTCACAATGTAAAGGATTCTGCGATCATCCAGCACTGGTATCTTCCATGGACGTCCAAGCCTTCTGGAGTTCACGAGATAACCAGTGCGCTCTTTTTTTTTTTTTTGTCTTGTGAAGAATGTACCAAACTGTTGATTTGGCCACTCCTAACATTTGTGCTATCTCTCTCATGGATCTCTTAAATTTTTTCAGCCTAACGATGGTCTGTTTCACTTACATTGAGAGCTCCGTTGACCTCATGTTGTGGGTTCACAGCAACAGCTTGCAAATCTAAATGCCAAACCTGGAATCAACTCCAGACCTTTTACCTGCTTATAGTGTAGCTAAACGTTTAACAAACTTCTGACATGTCGTAGTGACATGTCAGAGATTTTGATTGGTTGGAGTCCAAGCACTGAGACCCCAATTGCTAAAACGAAACAGCTGAAGCGTTCCTGTGAGCGCTCAACCGCTTCGTGTCTCTTTGGCTTTGTCAGGAAATAAATGTATAGGAGTACAGGCCCATAGACTTTCTATCGAGTCCATACTCCAATACATTCATTTCTGGAAAAAGCCGAGCAGACACGAAGCGGCTGAGCGCTCAGTGCTCGGACCCCCACTAATCAAAACTTCGGACATGTCACTATGACATGTCAGAAGTTTGTTAAATCTTTAGCTACAATTTAAATAATGATGGATTATTAACGAAGGAATAACCCATGCAACCCATTAAATAGCTTTTGAGATCATTTTACAATTACCTTTTGGCCCTTGAAAATAGGCAGCTACATATTAAAGAGCTGTAATTCCTAAACCCTTCCTCAAATTAGGATCTGAATACCCTCAAATTAAAGCTGAGAGTCTGCACTTTAAGCCCATATTGATTATACAACTGTATATTCAATTTGTTTTGGTAAACAGCTAAAATGCCAAAACTTGTCACTGTCCAAATAATTCTGGACCTAGCTGTATAGTGCTACACAGCCCCCTCCTTTGTATATTGTGCCATGCAGCCCCCCTCCCTTATATATGGTGCCACACGCCCCCTCCCTTGTATATAGTTCCTCACAGCTCACCCCTTAGTGGTTAGTGCCACACAGCCCCTGTAGATAGCGCCACACACAGCCCTCTGTAGATAGCACCACACAGCCCAAACTCCTTGTAAATACAGCCTCACATCCCCCCTTCGTATAGAGCCACACATCTCCCACTTGTGTATAGTGCCACACAGCCCCCCTTGCGTATAGAGCCACACAGCCCCCCTGGTATATAGTGTCACACAGTCCCCCTTGTATATAGTGCCAAACAGCCCCCCCTCGTATGTAGGGCCACATAGCCCCCCTCCCTTCTATATAGTGTCACACAGCTTCCCCTTGTATAAAGTGCCACACAGTCCCCCTTGTATATAGTGCAACACAGCCCCCTCCCCCTTGTATATAGTGCCACACAGCCGCCATTTCTTATTGCATAGTTAGTACGGTTGAAAAAAGACACGTCCATCAAGTTCAACCAAGGGATGGGAAAAAGGGAAGGAATGAAACAAAAATTCTACATATTGACACCGGAGCTGATATTTTCTAGTTCTAGGAAAGTATCTATGCCTTTTTTAAAGCCATCTACTGTAGCTGCTGTGACCAGCTCCTGATGTAGGCTATTCCACAAATTCACAGTTCTCACAGTAAAGAAGGCCTGTCTCTGGAGATTGAAGCTTTTTTCTCCAGACGGAGGGATTGCCCCCTTGTCTTTTGAGGAGGTTTTACATGGAACAGGTTTTCACTATATTTCTTATATGGGCCATTCATATATCTATATAAGTTAATCATGTCCCCCCTTAGTCGTCTCTTTTCAAGGCTAAATATGTTTAATTCTTTTAATCTTTCCTCATAACTTAGATTCTCCATGCCCCATGGAGTTTAGTTTAGTTGATCTTTTTTTGTATTTTTTCCAACTCCAGGTCATCCTTTCTATGAACTGGAGCCCATATCTGAACTGCATATTCTAAATGAGGCCGCACTAATGCTATGTAAAATTGTAATATTATATACCTGTCCCACGAGTCCATGCCTCTTTTAATACACAACAATATCTTGCTGACCATAGAAGCAGGTGATTGACATTCGTAACGGCCGTGGTCGCGCACCGCTGCCTTCTCTCACCTCACGGCGGTCACAACCACAGACCTCTGTCTTCTTGCCGGCGTCTCCCTCCTCAGAGGTGCCAGCACACGCGGCCGTACTGCTCTGCAGTGTCTGCTAGGGTGTGCGCACATGTAAAAAGTTCTCTAGCCAATCCCCATATCATCCTGGACTATAAAAAGGGCTCTGCTCTTCAACTCGTTGCCTGAGCATTGTTGTAGTCTTCCCATGTTCGTTAAGCAAATGGTCCCTAAGTTGTATCCTGTTCCCAGTGTTCCTGTATCCTGCTTCCCGTATCCTGTTTCCAGTAACTGTGTTTGTTCCTGAGCGAAAGTCTAATGTTGGTGTCGCGTTGGAGATCTGCCACATCCTGTGTCATCAGCTGCCACTCCAAGCATTATCGGCACCACGCATCTGCTGCACATCATGTCTGTCTGGACTTTCATACAGGTACTCTTGTGCTTAGACTTTCCATTGACTGTTCTTTGGTCAGCTGCCACTCCGCTACGGCGGAGCGGTCTAGTGGGTCCACATACCCCGGAACCGTGACAGTATGATCAGGCCATGGATCCCGCTGGCCAACCTAAGAGTACGGTCCAAATGATGCAAGCAAACATGCGTGACCTCCGGGCACACCAGAATCAACTGCTGCAGGCGGTTGAACTCTGTAATTGACTGGATCGTCCTTCTGTTCCTCCTGTGACTGTTATCCTTGCTCCACTACCTGCTATCCCTCTTGCCTGTCCTGGGTCTGCAGCCTCTACCTCCTTGCTACGACGGGGATCCTAGGACCTGTAGATGTTTCGATAACCAGTGTACTATTCACTTTAAGTTACGTGCTCATCTCTTCCCCTCTGATGAAGCGAAGGTTGCATTTATTATTTCTCTCCTCACTGGCAAAGACCTGGCATGGGCGCACCCCATCTTAGTACTAGAGGGCCCAGAATTATCTGACCTACCACTGTTTCTAGAGACTTTCCGTACAGTGTTCGAGGAACTGGGTTGAACTGCCTCTTTGCTGACCCTCAGACAAGGGGAGTCAACTGTAGGGGAGTACGCCATCTCCTTCCGTATGCTGGCGGTGGAGTTGGCTTGGAATGATGAGGCCTTGGTGGCTACTTTCTGCCAAGGACTGTCTCCACACATCAAGAATGAGCTTGCTGCTCGTGACCTCCCATCCACCCTTGTTGCCCTTATCCTGTTGGCAACCCGAATCGACATGAGGGTCCAGGAACGTGCTCAGGAGGCCAACCTGGAGAGACAGTCCTATAGACTGGCACCCAAGTTCCAGAGACCCCTAATGCCTTCTTCAGTTGTTCCACCTGAGGAGCCCATGCAGGATTATCCGATCAGGAGAAACAGCGCAGATGCTTTTCAGGTCTGTGTCTATATTTTGGCCACAAAGGCCATTTTGTGCATCAATGTCCTCAGAAACCGGGAAATCTCCAGCACCTAGGGTTGATTGGAGAGATAACTCTAGGTGAATCTACCTCTACTACGCATTTCTCTAACAAACTGTCTATTCCTGTATCGATCGTCACCATTGAAGGATCGCATGGTGTTCATGCTTACTTGGATTTCGAAGCAGCTGCAAATTTTGTCCACCAGGACTTAATTGATCGTCTTCACTTGGCCACAGTTCCTTTGGAGACACCTCTGGTGGTTGTCTCTGTAGATGGACAGCCTCTGCCTGACCCTATCCTGTCTATCACCAAACCTCTGAGACTACAGATATGAGTTTTTCATTCAGAGCTGATAACTTTTCTATGTCTTGTCCAAAGCTATCAACCACATCTTGCTAGGATTGCTGTGGCTTCGCCAACATGCTCCAGTCCTTGATTAGAATTCCAGAGAGGTCCTCTAGTGGGGACCTTGTTGTCTGCACTGCTACCTGCCTCAGGTTTGTCCCGTTCTTTCCCCACTGCCTCAGTCACTCTCTGGATTGCCTCCAAGTTATGCCAGCTATGCTGATGTCTTCATATGACTGTTCTATAGAGTTGCTTCCTGAAGCCTCACTGTAATGTCTATGGCCACGGCCATGGACATGTGAGTTCTTGGCGGCATCTCCCTCCTAGGAGATGCCGGCACTCACTTCCTGCTTCAAAGACTGCCTCCCGCAGGGCGCGCGTGCCCGGCCTTAAAGGCCAGTGCGCGCTCTATTGCAGGAGATCTGCAATCAAGTCAAGAATGCTGCTGAACTATAAAAAGGGCTCTGCCCTCTTGATCATTGCCTGAGCGTTGTTGTATACCAAAAGTTTGTCTTGCAAATGGTCTCCTAGTGTTTTCCAGTTCCCAGTGTTACCCGTTCCTGCTGCCTGTACCCTGTATCCTGTGCTACCGTGCCTCTGTGCTGTCTAGAGTTGAAGTCGAGCTGTGCCTTCTGCTGCATCTACTGTGTTACACCCACCGGGTGTCTGCCTGCTGCCGGAGCCTTATCTTAAGCCTGAATCACCGCTACTGTCTACATTGCCACAGGTACCCTTTCTGGACTATAGGCATTGTATTGTACCTGCTTGGCCAGCTGCCTATCCGCTACGCGGTACGGCCCAGTGGGTCCACACCCCGCACCATGACACTCACTCCCCCGTGTACGAGTTTACCCGCTTTCCTTGCCTGAAACTTAGGCCATGTCGCAGTATGTCCAGGAGAATCTGGTGAGGGAGTTAATCAGGAAGTCTACTTTACCAGCCAGAGCTGGATTCTTCTTCGTGGAGAAAAAGAATGGGTCACTCCGACCGTACATTGATTAGCGTGTATTGAACCAAGTCACAATAAAAAATAAGTACTCCTGGCTGCTTATCACGTGGGGCAGTCACTACCAGTATATTGTCCTGCCCTTTCAACTGTCTAAAGCTTCAGCAGTGTTCCATGAGTTCGTGAACGATGTCTACCGCGATCTTGTGTTTGTCTGTGTGGTGGTAAATCTGGACGACATCTTGATCTACTCACTCGATCTGACAACGCATCGGTAGCATGTACGCCAAGTCTTGTTGCTGCTAAGTGGGAATAAATTATACGCGAAACTGGAGAAGTGCGTATTTGAAAAGTAGTTCTTGTCCTTCCTTGGCTATATGTCTCCGATCGCGGTCTTCATATGGACCCGGAAAAGGTGAAGCCGTTTGGGAGTGGACACATCCTCAGGGTCTCCGAGCTAACAAAAATTTCTTGGATTCGCTAATTTCTATTGTTAGTTCATCCCAAATTTCTCGTCTCCTACCGCTTCCATCTTAGCCCTTACCAGAAAGGGAGTGAACGCTAAGGACTGGACTCCAAAGGCAGAGTCAGCATTCCCCAACCTCAAGAGCGCCTTCACGTCTGCTTCTGTTCTTCGTCATCCAGATGTTACTCAGCAGTTTTCCATGGAGGTTAACGCTTCTTCCATTTGTGCTGGAGCATTCCTGTTTCAAAAAAATTCTAATGGTAAGGCAGTATCTTGCGGATTCTTCAAAATTTTCTCTCCTGCTGAGCGCAACTACTCCATTGGGGATTGAGAATTGCTTGCTTTAAAGTTGGCTTTGATGGAATGGAGACACCTGCTTGAGGGGCCTGCACACGCCATCATCGTCTACACTGACCACAAAAATCTTACATTTCTGCAGTCTGCACAGCTACTGAATCCTCATCAAGCTAGATGGTCACTGTTCTTTGCCAGATTTTGTTTTCTTCTTAATTTCCGCCCTGCGGACAAAAACATTAAGGCCGATGCCTGGTCTTGGTAATTTTAAACGGACTACTCAGAAGAGAAACTGCAACATATTATTGATCCTTGTAGGATTATAACCGTAAATCCTCTGCAGATCAAGGACATCCTGCTGACAGGAAAATAATTCTCCGCTGGGTGCAGAATTCAAAATTGGCTGGGCATTGTCGTGTCTGCATGGCTCGGGACTTTATTGCTCGTCATTATTGGTGGCCTTCGCTACCTAGGGGTGTCTTGGATTTTTTCCCTCCTGTGCTCATTGTGCCCTAAACATGCCCTCTCATTCTAAACCTGCTGGTCTGCTCCAACCTCTGCCGATGCCTGATGCTCCCTGGCAACAGATTACTATGGACTTTATCACTGACCTTCCCCCTTCTGCTGGATGTACTACGAGCTGGGTAGTAGTGGATCGGTTCTCCAAAATGGTACATTTTATTCCTTTAACGGTCCTCCACTCAGCTCCTCGCCTGGCAGATCTGTTCGTCCAACACATCTTTCGTCTACATGGACTACCTCTTCATATTGTTTCTGACCGGGCTGTACAGTTCACGTCTAAATTCTGGAGTGCCCTGTGTAATCTTTTGGATGTGAAGCTGGATTTCTCTTCTGCCTATTACCCACAGTCTAACAGTCAAGTGGATGGGATCAACCAAATACTTGAGAATTATCTGCGTCATTATGTCTCTGTCCAACATGACAATTCTCAAACAATAACCATACAAGTGAGTCTACTGCTTCCTCTCCATTCTATATTGTATACATTCAGCACCCACGAGTTCCTCTTCCTGTGCCAACTATGTCTCAGGTGCCTGCAGCCAATTCTTGATTTGGAACTTTGCTTCACATCTGGCATCAGACCATGTCCGCGATTCTTCAGGCAGTGGCTCCCACTAAAGTATATGCCAATAAGAAGAGAAGGGTTCCTCCTAAGTTTCTCCCCATAGTCCAGGTCTGGCTCTCTTCAAAGAACATTAGTCTGAAGATCCCTTTCTCACAAATTCGCTCCCAGGTTCCTCGGCTCCTTTGAGGTGTTACAAAAGATAAACCCAGTGTCCTATAAGCTTCGTCTGCCTCCTACTCTCAAAATCCCCAACTCGTTCCATGTGTCCCTCCTAAAGCCTGTGGTCCTGAACCGCTATAGTAAATCTCCTAGTTTTGCAGTTGCTCCCAGTGGTTTTTCTGATGTCTTTGAGGTGAAGGAGATCCTGGACTACAAGAAAGTAGGAGGAAAGACTTTCTATCTGGTGGACTGGAAAGTGTTTGGTCCTGAGGAGAGGTCTTGGGAGCCAGACGAGAATCTTAATGCCCCTACCCTCATTAAAAAATTCCTCTCACGCCCTGGACCCAAGAAGAGGGGGTGTAAGGGGAGGGGTACTGTAACGGCCGCAGTCGCGCATCGCCGCCTTCTCTCAACTCCCGGTGGCCGCGACCGCCGACCTCTGTCTTCTTGCCGCTGTCTACATCTCTGGAGGCGCCAGCACACGCGGCCGTACTGCTCTGCAGTGTCCGCTAGGGTTCGTGCCCGCTCGTTCCTGGCCTTAAAGAGCTAGCGCGAGCACATGTAAAAAGTTCCCTAGCCAGTCCCCAGATCATCCTGGACTATAAAAAGGGCTCTGCCCTTCTACTCCTTGCCTGAGCGTTGTTGTAGTCTTCCCATGTTCATTAAGAAAATGGTCCCTTAGTTGTATCCTGTTCTCAGTGTTCCCGTATCCTGCTTCCCGTATCCTGTATCCAGTATATGTGTTTGTTCCCGAGCTAAAGTCTAGTGTTGGAGTCGCGTTCGAGTTCTGCCACGTCCTGTGTCATCTGCCACGTCAACCATCAGCTGCCACACCAAGCATCATGGGTGCCACGAATCATCTGTGCCAAGGCATCTGCTACATCTCGTGTCCGTCTGGGCTTTCATACAGATACTCTTGTGCTTAGACTCTGCATTGACTGTTGGTTGGTCAGCTGCCATTCCGCTACAGTGGACCGGCCTAGTGGGTCCATATACCCTGGAACAGTGACAACATTGCATGCTGCTATTTAGTCTATGATTTACAAGTACAACCAGATCCTTAACAACAAGTGACTCTCCCAGTTTAGCTCCCTCTAGGACATATGATGCATGCAGGTTCTTGATACCCAGATGCATAACTCTACATTTATCTACATTAAACCTCATTTGCCAAGTGGATCCCCAAACACTCAGTGTGTCCAAATCGGCTTGTAATTTATGAACATCTTCATTAGACTGAACTATACTACATAGTTTGGTGTTATCTGCAAAAATAGAAACCGTGTTATTAATCCCATCCTCTATATCATTAATAAATAAGTTGAATAATAGTGGTCCAAGCACTGAACCCTGGGGTATACCACTTATAACCGGTGACCATTCAGAGTAGGAATCCAATTACAAACTATACTTTCTAAACCTATAGACCTTAATTTACCAATTAGGCGTCTATGAGGGACAGTGTCAAATGCCTCTGCAAAGTTTAAAAACACTATATCCAGAGTGGCCCCTCTGTCTAGGCTTCTACTCACCTCTTCATAAAAACAAATCAGGTTGGTTTGACAACTTCTGTCATTAGTAAAACCGTGCTGGCTGTCATTTGTAATACTATTTGTGTCACATACTCCTATATAGAGATGAGCGAACCGGGATAACCGAACCCGGTTTCGGTCCGAACTTCCGGAAAAGTTCTGTTCGCAGCGAATCCGAACTTCGCCGAACCCGTTTTGACCGAACCCGGTCAAAAATATTATACAAATCGGCAGCCACTTGTCTCTATCAATCACTGATAGAGAAAAGAGGCTGCTGATTAAAAATAAAATAAAAAGCATTTCATACGTACCTGGTCGTTGTCTTGGTGACGAGTCCCTCTTCTTCCTCCAGTCCGACCTTCTTTTCTGACGCGGCAGCCTGTGATTGGCTGCAGAGGCCTCTGCAGCCTGTGATTGGCTGCAGAGGCCTCTGCAGCCTGTGATTGGCTGCAGCGCTCACATGGGCTGCATCGTCATCAAGGAATGTCGGGCCGGATGTCGAGAGGGACGCGTCACCAAGGCAACGGCCAGGAGACCGGACTGGAGGAAGCAGGGAGTTCCCGGTAAGTATGAACGTCTTTTTTTTTTTTACAGGTTACTCTATATTGTGATCGGTAGTCACTGTCCAGGGTGCTGAAACAGTAACTGCCGATCAGTTAACGCTTTCAGCACCCTGGACAGTGACTATTTACTGACGTCGCCTAGCAACGCTGCCGTAATGACGGGTGCACACATGTAGCCACCCGTCATTACGGGGCCTCATGCACACGACCGTAAAAACACCCGTTATTACGGGTCGTAATTACGACACGAAATAGCGGGCCCATAGACTTCTGTTAGCCACGGGTACCTTCCCGTTTTCTCACGGGAAGGTGCCCGTGCCGTTAAAAAGATAGAACATGTTCTATTTTTTTATTTTACGGGCCGTGCTCGTAATTACGAGCACGGCCGGCCACGGGCAGCCGGCCGCTTTTGCGAGCCGTGCTGTCATTATAAGGGTATGTTCACACGACAGCGTCCGTAACGGCTGAAATTACGGGGATGTTTCCGCCTGAAAACATCCCCGTAATTTCAGCCGTAACGGCATGTGCAGGCGCTTGAACGCCGCGTCCATTACGGACATAATTGGCGCTGCTATTCATTGGAGTCAATGAATAACGGCTCCAATTACGGCCAAAGAAGTGACAGGTCACTTCTTTGACGCGGGCGTCTATTTACGCGCCGTCATTTGACAGCGGCGCGTAAATATACGCCTCGTGTGAACAGACAAACGTCTGCCCATTGCTTTCAATGGGCAGATGTTTGTCAACACTATTGAGGCGCTATTTTAGGACGTAATTCGGGGCAAAAATGCCCCAATTACGTCCGTAATTAGTGCATGTGAACATACCCTAATTATAGCAGCACGGCCCGTAAAATAGAAAATGTTCTATTTTTTTAACGGCACGGGCACCTTCCCGTGAGAAAACGGGAAGGTACCCGTGGGTAACAGAAGTCTATGAGCCCGTTATTGCGGGTCGTAATTACGACCCGCAATAATGGGTGTTTTTACGGTCGTGTGCATAATGGGAGCACGGCTCGGAAAAAGGGCCAGCCGTGCTCATCTCCTGAAATACTCTGTGCTGCCTTAAACTCTGTGGACAGGTCAGGATCCTGTTTCTTTTAAATGCTGCTAGGGAACCCGCTCGATCCACTATATAAGGCTGCGCTACAGTGCAGCATTTAAAAGAAACAGGATCCTGACCTGTCCACAGAGTTTAAGGCAGCACAGAGTATTTCAGGAGATGAGCGTGCAGATTCAGTGCTGCTGTGAACTCTGCTCTTACCATTACGTAGCTCTCAGTCTGTTAACTCCCCTCCACTCCTGTCCTCAATAACACCTTCACATGATTGGCAAGTCACCACGTAATGGTAAGAGCAGAGTTCACAGCAGCACAGAGTATTTCAGGAGATGAACGTGCGGACCTTGTGCGGGGTGGTGACTTGCCAATCATGTGAAGGTGTTCTTGAGGACAGGAGTGGAGGAGAGGTAACAGACTGAGAGCTACGTAATAGTAAGAGCAGAGTTCACAGCAGCACAGAATATTTCAGGAGAGGAGCGTGCAGATTCTGTGCTGCTGTGAACTCTGCTCTTACCATTACGTAGCTCAGTCTGTTACCTCTCCTCCACTCCTGTCCTCAATAACACCTTCAGATGATTGGCAAGTCACCACCCCGCACAAGATCCGCACGCTCATCTCCTGAAATACTCTGTGCTGCTGTGAACTCTGCTCTTACCATTACGTGGTGACTTGCCAATCATGTGAAGGTGTTCTTGAGGACAGGAGTGTAGGAGAGGTAACAGACTGAGAGCTACGTAATGGTAAGAGCAGAGTTCACAGCAGCACTGAATCTGCACGCTCATCTCCTGAAATACTCTGTGCTGCCTTAAACTCTATGGACAGGTCAGGATCCTGTTTCTTTTAAATGCTGCACTGTAGCGCAGCCTTATATAGTGGATCGAGCGGGTTCCCCAGCAGCATTTAAAAGAAACAGTGTTTGTGTATGTGTGTGTTTGTGTATATATGTGTGTTTGTGTATGTGTCTTTGTCTGTTTTTGTTTTTCTATGTGTGTTTGTGTATATGTGTGTGTGTGTGTGTGTGTGTATATGTGTGTGTATATATGGGTGTGTTTGTGTATATGTGTTTGTGTATATGTTTGTGTATATGTGTGTGTATATATGGGTGTATTTGTGTATATGTTTGTGTGTAGATGTTTGTGTGTGTGTGTGTGTTTTTGTATATGTGTGTGTATATGTGTGTATATGGGTGTGTGTTTGTGTGTGTGTTTGTGTATATGTATATGTGTTTGTGTATAAGTGTTTGTGTATATGTGTGTCTTTGTGTATATGTGTGTATTTGTGTATATGTGTGTGTTTGTGTATATGTGTGTTTTTGTTTGTATATGTGTTTGTGTATATGTGTTAGTTCGTGTATATGTGTGTGTGTGTGTGTGTATGTGTGTGTGTTTGTGTATATCTTGTTGTGTTTGTGTATAACTGTGTATATGTGTTTTTGTGTGTGTGTGTGTGTGTGTGTGTGTGTGTGTGTGTTTGTGTATATGTGTGTGTTTGGATATGTGTGTTTTTGTTTGTATATGTGTGAGTTCGTGTATATATGTGTGTGTGTGTGTGTGTGTTTGTCTGTTTATGTGTGTGTGTGTGTGTGTGTGTGTGTGTATCTTGTTGTGTTTGTGTATATATATGTGTGTTTGTGTATGGTTGTTTGTGTGTGCGTGTATATATGTGTGTAGGTGAGTAGAAGTATTGGTATTGTTCACATTGATAACTGTTTTTTTATGTTGTTACAGATTTTGATGTACCGATTGGACTACATCTTCGATTCGTTGGACTACTGCGTAGATCTACGTTTTTTCAAATTTTAATAAAATGGTTAACGAGGGTTTTGTTGGGGATTTCTTATTTCAATAAAAAATAATTGTCTTTGTGTTTTTTTTTAAACTTTATTAGTGCCTAGATAATGGCAGTTGGCTGATTGACAGCGTCCATTATTAAGGCGGTACTTAGTGTTAGCCGGTGCAGAGGCTAGCACTAACCACCCATTATTACTCCGGTACCCACCACCACCAGGGGTGCCGGGAAGAGCTTGGTACGATCCAGTACCCGACCATCTGTTGTGATGGTCGGGTACTGGGGCGGCCGTAGGCTGGTATTATGAGGCTGGGAAGGGCCAAAAACAGTGGACCTTCCCACCCTTGTAATGCTAGGCTGCTGCTGCTGTGTTGTATCGGGCTGGTTATAAAAATGGGGGGGACCCCAACGTGTTTTTTTTTTTTAAATTTAACAATAGACGGGTCCCCCACATTTTTAATAACCAGCCATATACAAGGCCGCAGCAGTCTGGCATTACATGGGTGGGAAGGGCCACTGGTTTTGTCCATTCCCAGGCTAATAACACTGTGTTGTATGTGGCTGGTTATGATAAATTGGGTGGAACCCCATGTCTTTTAAAAAAAAAAAAAAAAAAATAATTAAAAAAAATGCCGTGGGGTCCCCCCCCCACTTTTATAACCAGCCAGATACAACACATCAGCAGCAGCCTAGCATTACAAGGGTGGGAAGGTCCACTGTTTTTGGCCCTTCCCAGCCTCATAATACCAGCCTGCGGCCGCCCCAGAGCCCGACCATCACAACAGATGGTCGGGTACTGGATCGTATCTGGCTCTTCCCGGCACCCCTGGTGGTGGTGGGTACCGGGGTAATAATGGTGGTTAGTGTTCGCCTCTGCACCGGCTAACACTAAGCCCCGCCTTAGTAATGGATGTTGTCACTCAGACAGCGGCCATTACTAAAGTGGTAGTGATAAAATTTTAAAAGAAAAAGACAAAGATATAGATAAAATATTTTATTGAAATAAAGCACCCCCAACACAACCCTAATTAACCATTTTATTGTAGAAAAAAAAACCGTCATCTAAGTAGTCCTCGAAACCGACGTAGTCCAAACACCAAACCTGTAAAAAAAAAAATGAAATAAAACATGTTGTAGGCTTAGATTCAGTTTAATGTGTGATACTGACTGTTATACCATGTATAGAAGCCTGCCGCGAAGTTGACTTAGATACAGGGCGTCAGCAGACAGTATCATACATGGCCATACAGACATATATACAAACAAACATACATACAAACATACATACATACATACATACATACAAGCATGCACATATATACATGCAAATATACATACATGCAAACATACACACATATATACATACATACATACATGCAAACTATCATACATACATACATACATGCATACACACACACATGCAAACATACATACATACATACATACAAACAATTCACAGTTCTCACAGTAAAGAAGGCCTGTCTCTGGAGATTGAAGCTTTTTTCTCCAGACGGAGGGATTGCCCCCTTGTCTTTTGAGGAGGTTTTACATGGAACAGGTTTTCACTATATTTCTTATATGGGCCATTCATATATCTATATAAGTTAATCATGTCCCCCCTTAGTCGTCTCTTTTCAAGGCTAAATATGTTTAATTCTTTTAATCTTTCCTCATAACTTAGATTCTCCATGCCCCATGGAGTTTAGTTTAGTTGATCTTTTTTGTATTTTTTCCAACTCCAGGTCATCCTTTCTATGAACTGGAGCCCATATCTGAACTGCATATTCTAAATGAGGCCGCACTAATGCTATGTAAAATTGTAATATTATATACCTGTCCCACGAGTCCATGCCTCTTTTAATACACAACAATATCTTGCTGACCATAGAAGCAGGTGATTGACATTCGTAACGGCCGTGGTCGCGCACCGCTGCCTTCTCTCACCTCACGGCGGTCACAACCACAGACCTCTGTCTTCTTGCCGGCGTCTCTCTCCTCAGAGGTGCCAGCACACGCGGCCGTACTGCTCTGCAGTGTCTGCTAGGGTGTGCGCACATGTAAAAAGTTCTCTAGCCAATCCCCATATCATCCTGGACTATAAAAAGGGCTCTGCTCTTCAACTCGTTGCCTGAGCATTGTTGTAGTCTTCCCATGTTCGTTAAGCAAATGGTCCCTAAGTTGTATCCTGTTCCCAGTGTTCCTGTATCCTGCTTCCCGTATCCTGTTTCCAGTAACTGTGTTTGTTCCTGAGCGAAAGTCTAATGTTGGTGTCGCGTTGGAGATCTGCCACATCCTGTGTCATCAGCTGCCACTCCAAGCATTATCGGCACCACGCATCTGCTGCACATCATGTCTGTCTGGACTTTCATACAGGTACTCTTGTGCTTAGACTTTCCATTGACTGTTCTTTGGTCAGCTGCCACTCCGCTACGGCGGAGCGGTCTAGTGGGTCCACATACCCCGGAACCGTGACAGTATGATCAGGCCATGGATCCCGCTGGCCAACCTAAGAGTACGGTCCAAATGATGCAAGCAAACATGCGTGACCTCCGGGCACACCAGAATCAACTGCTGCAGGCGGTTGAACTCTGTAATTGACTGGATCGTCCTTCTGTTCCTCCTGTGACTGTTATCCTTGCTCCACTACCTGCTATCCCTCTTGCCTGTCCTGGGTCTGCAGCCTCTACCTCCTTGCTACGACGGGGATCCTAGGACCTGTAGATGTTTCGATAACCAGTGTACTATTCACTTTAAGTTACGTGCTCATCTCTTCCCCTCTGATGAAGCGAAGGTTGCATTTATTATTTCTCTCCTCACTGGCAAAGACCTGGCATGGGCGCACCCCATCTTAGTACTAGAGGGCCCAGAATTATCTGACCTACCACTGTTTCTAGAGACTTTCCGTACAGTGTTCGAGGAACTGGGTTGAACATCCTCTGCAGCTGCCTCTTTGCTGACCCTCAGACAAGGGGAGTCAACTGTAGGGGAGTACGCCATCTCCTTCCGTATGCTGGCGGTGGAGTTGGCTTGGAATGATGAGGCCTTGGTGGCTACTTTCTGCCAAGGACTGTCTCCACACATCAAGAATGAGCTTGCTGCTCGTGACCTCCCATCCACCCTTGTTGCCCTTATCCTGTTGGCAACCCGAATCGACATGAGGGTCCAGGAACGTGCTCAGGAGGCCAACCTGGAGAGACAGTCCTATAGACTGGCACCCAAGTTCCAGAGACCCCTAATGCCTTCTTCAGTTGTTCCACCTGAGGAGCCCATGCAGGATTATCCGATCAGGAGAAACAGCGCAGATGCTTTTCAGGTCTGTGTCTATATTTTGGCCACAAAGGCCATTTTGTGCATCAATGTCCTCAGAAACCGGGAAATCTCCAGCACCTAGGGTTGATTGGAGAGATAACTCTAGGTGAATCTACCTCTACTACGCATTTCTCTAACAAACTGTCTATTCCTGTATCGATCGTCACCATTGAAGGATCGCATGGTGTTCATGCTTACTTGGATTTCGAAGCAGCTGCAAATTTTGTCCACCAGGACTTAATTGATCGTCTTCACTTGGCCACAGTTCCTTTGGAGACACCTCTGGTGGTTGTCTCTGTAGATGGACAGCCTCTGCCTGACCCTATCCTGTCTATCACCAAACCTCTGAGACTACAGATATGAGTTTTTCATTCAGAGCTGATAACTTTTCTATGTCTTGTCCAAAGCTATCAACCACATCTTGCTAGGATTGCTGTGGCTTCGCCAACATGCTCCAGTCCTTGATTAGAATTCCAGAGAGGTCCTCTAGTGGGGACCTTGTTGTCTGCACTGCTACCTGCCTCAGGTTTGTCCCGTTCTTTCCCCACTGCCTCAGTCACTCTCTGGATTGCCTCCAAGTTATGCCAGCTATGCTGATGTCTTCATATGACTGTTCTATAGAGTTGCTTCCTGAAGCCTCACTGTAATGTCTATGGCCACGGCCATGGACATGTGAGTTCTTGGCGGCATCTCCCTCCTAGGAGATGCCGGCACTCACTTCCTGCTTCAAAGACTGCCTCCCGCAGGGCGCGCGTGCCCGGCCTTAAAGGCCAGTGCGCGCTCTATTGCAGGAGATCTGCAATCAAGTCAAGAATGCTGCTGAACTATAAAAAGGGCTCTGCCCTCTTGATCATTGCCTGAGCGTTGTTGTATACCAAAAGTTTGTCTTGCAAATGGTCTCCTAGTGTTTTCCAGTTCCCAGTGTTACCCGTTCCTGCTGCCTGTACCCTGTATCCTGTGCTACCGTGCCTCTGTGCTGTCTAGAGTTGAAGTCGAGCTGTGCCTTCTGCTGCATCTACTGTGTTACACCCACCGGGTGTCTGCCTGCTGCCGGAGCCTTATCTTAAGCCTGAATCACCGCTACTGTCTACATTGCCACAGGTACCCTTTCTGGACTATAGACATTGTATTGTACCTGCTTGGCCAGCTGCCTATCCGCTACGCGGTACGGCCCAGTGGGTCCACACCCCGCACCATGACACTCACTCCCCCGTGTACGAGTTTACCCGCTTTCCTTGCCTGAAACTTAGGCCATGTCGCAGTATGTCCAGGAGAATCTGGTGAGGGAGTTAATCAGGAAGTCTACTTTACCAGCCAGAGCTGGATTCTTCTTCGTGGAGAAAAAGAATGGGTCACTCCGACCGTACATTGATTAGCGTGTATTGAACCAAGTCACAATAAAAAATAAGTACTCCTGGCTGCTTATCACGCGGGGCAGTCACTACCAGTATATTGTCCTGCCCTTTCAACTGTCTAAAGCTTCAGCAGTGTTCCATGAGTTCGTGAACGATGTCTACCGCGATCTTGTGTTTGTCTGTGTGGTGGTAAATCTGGACGACATCTTGATCTACTCACTCGATCTGACAACGCATCGGTAGCATGTACGCCAAGTCTTGTTGCTGCTAAGTGGGAATAAATTATACGCGAAACTGGAGAAGTGCGTATTTGAAAAGTAGTTCTTGTCCTTCCTTGGCTATATGTCTCCGATCGCGGTCTTCATATGGACCCGGAAAAGGTGAAGCCGTTTGGGAGTGGACACATCCTCAGGGTCTCCGAGCTAACAAAAATTTCTTGGATTCGCTAATTTCTATTGTTAGTTCATCCCAAATTTCTCGTCTCCTACCGCTTCCATCTTAGCCCTTACCAGAAAGGGAGTGAACGCTAAGGACTGGACTCCAAAGGCAGAGTCAGCATTCCCCAACCTCAAGAGCGCCTTCACGTCTGCTTCTGTTCTTCGTCATCCAGATGTTACTCAGCAGTTTTCCATGGAGGTTAACGCTTCTTCCATTTGTGCTGGAGCATTCCTGTTTCAAAAAAATTCTAATGGTAAGGCAGTATCTTGCGGATTCTTCAAAATTTTCTCTCCTGCTGAGCGCAACTACTCCATTGGGGATTGAGAATTGCTTGCTTTAAAGTTGGCTTTGATGGAATGGAGACACCTGCTTGAGGGGCCTGCACACGCCATCATCGTCTACACTGACCACAAAAATCTTACATTTCTGCAGTCTGCACAGCTACTGAATCCTCATCAAGCTAGATGGTCACTGTTCTTTGCCAGATTTTGTTTTCTTCTTAATTTCCGCCCTGCGGACAAAAACATTAAGGCCGATGCCTGGTCTTGGTAATTTTAAACGGACTACTCAGAAGAGAAACTGCAACATATTATTGATCCTTGTAGGATTATAACCGTAAATCCTCTGCAGATCAAGGACATCCTGCTGACAGGAAAATAATTCTCCGCTGGGTGCAGAATTCAAAATTGGCTGGGCATTGTCGTGTCTGCATGGCTCGGGACTTTATTGCTCGTCATTATTGGTGGCCTTCGCTACCTAGGGGTGTCTTGGATTTTTTCCCTCCTGTGCTCATTGTGCCCTAAACATGCCCTCTCATTCTAAACCTGCTGGTCTGCTCCAACCTCTGCCGATGCCTGATGCTCCCTGGCAACAGATTACTATGGACTTTATCACTGACCTTCCCCCTTCTGCTGGATGTACTACGAGCTGGGTAGTAGTGGATCGGTTCTCCAAAATGGTACATTTTATTCCTTTAACGGTCCTCCACTCAGCTCCTCGCCTGGCAGATCTGTTCGTCCAACACATCTTTCGTCTACATGGACTACCTCTTCATATTGTTTCTGACCGGGCTGTACAGTTCACGTCTAAATTCTGGAGTGCCCTGTGTAATCTTTTGGATGTGAAGCTGGATTTCTCTTCTGCCTATTACCCACAGTCTAACAGTCAAGTGGATGGGATCAACCAAATACTTGAGAATTATCTGCGTCATTATGTCTCTGTCCAACATGACAATTCTCAAACAATAACCATACAAGTGAGTCTACTGCTTCCTCTCCATTCTATATTGTATACATTCAGCACCCACGAGTTCCTCTTCCTGTGCCAACTATGTCTCAGGTGCCTGCAGCCAATTCTTGATTTGGAACTTTGCTTCACATCTGGCATCAGACCATGTCCGCGATTCTTCAGGCAGTGGCTCCCACGAAAGTATATGCCAATAAGAAGAGAAGGGTTCCTCCTAAGTTTCTCCCCATAGTCCAGGTCTGGCTCTCTTCAAAGAACATTAGTCTGAAGATCCCTTTCTCACAAATTCGCTCCCAGGTTCCTCGGCTCCTTTGAGGTGTTACAAAAGATAAACCCAGTGTCCTATAAGCTTCGTCTGCCTCCTACTCTCAAAATCCCCAACTCGTTCCATGTGTCCCTCCTAAAGCCTGTGGTCCTGAACCGCTATAGTAAATCTCCTAGTTTTGCAGTTGCTCCCAGTGGTTTTTCTGATGTCTTTGAGGTGAAGGAGATCCTGGACTACAAGAAAGTAGGAGGAAAGACTTTCTATCTGGTGGACTGGAAAGTGTTTGGTCCTGAGGAGAGGTCTTGGGAGCCAGACGAGAATCTTAATGCCCCTACCCTCATTAAAAAATTCCTCTCACGCCCTGGACCCAAGAAGAGGGGGTGTAAGGGGAGGGGTACTGTAACGGCCGCAGTCGCGCATCGCCGCCTTCTCTCAACTCCCGGTGGCCGCGACCGCCGACCTCTGTCTTCTTGCCGCTGTCTACATCTCTGGAGGCGCCAGCACACGCGGCCGTACTGCTCTGCAGTGTCCGCTAGGGTTCGTGCCCGCTCGTTCCTGGCCTTAAAGAGCTAGCGCGAGCACATGTAAAAAGTTCCCTAGCCAGTCCCCAGATCATCCTGGACTATAAAAAGGGCTCTGCCCTTCTACTCCTTGCCTGAGCGTTGTTGTAGTCTTCCCATGTTCATTAAGAAAATGGTCCCTTAGTTGTATCCTGTTCTCAGTGTTCCCGTATCCTGCTTCCCGTATCCTGTATCCAGTATATGTGTTTGTTCCCGAGCTAAAGTCTAGTGTTGGAGTCGCGTTCGAGTTCTGCCACGTCCTGTGTCATCTGCCATGTCCTGTGTCATCTGCCACGTCAACCATCAGCTGCCACACCAAGCATCATGGGTGCCACGAATCATCTGTGCCAAGGCATCTGCTACATCTCGTGTCCGTCTGGGCTTTCATACAGATACTCTTGTGCT